>NW_027466504.1:4345000-4945000 GCF_050575085.1 Anarhichas minor
ACACACACAGGCACTTCTTTCCACCCCGAAGGTGACGTTGCAGAGCGTCACCGCGGTGACAAATTGTAGGCGGTAGGTGGCCTCGGCATGAGCGCGATAGATAGAAATTGAGAGAGATGGAGGAAGAGAAAGTAGGCAGATGTGAAAGCATGGTGTGTGTGTGTGTGTGTGTATGTATCTGTGTGTGTGGGGGGGCGTCTCAGTTATAAAGCTATCCCTTCGAGGTTCGCGTCACCTCTGAGGGCGGTGTGTGTGACGCGTGTGTGTGTGTGTGTGTGTTTGCAGATAAAAGTGTGGGCTGTGGAGGCTTGAAAAAAAAAAAAGCTTATCTGTGACGTGTTGATCCGGAGTGTTGGGGACGGCCTACAGATGTGACTAGATCTATCTGTCCATCCATCTACACTTTGATGGTGTGACACGTTTCTCATTAATTGTTCACCACACGATTCTTCTGCACATTTGGTCCATGGTATCATTCTGTGATTAAATAGATTTACGATCAATTCACCCACATTACAGCCGCGCGACTGCAAACGTTTAGTGGTGTCTGTCTGGCCACGCGGGTATTATGATGTGCCGTCCATCATGAGATATCCACCTTCAAAACGCCTGCCGTCATTTGTTTATGGCCTAAAATAAATAGCCTAAAGTTGGTGATACTTTTTTGTTTTGAGCACCACAAAACAAGTTCCACGAGCCTCCATTTAATTGCACTGTACATATACTTGTACTTAATATTGTAATTTTTCCCTTTCTACACTTATTTTGATAGCTGTAGTTACTGTTTAAATTTTATTTTTTTCATTCAAAACATATGAGGAGCTTATAAAATATGATGCATTGTTATGGATATGTAAATAAAAAGCTCATCCAATTACAACTGTAAAATGCTTCTAACGCATTAATGCATCAATAATCGTCCAATAATATTGTGTTTAATAGTATAAAAAGGGTCATATATTTGCATTAGAAGTACTATAATTCTGCACATTTTGCTGATAATACTTTTTTTTAAATCAGAGTGATATAAGTGATCATTGCTTCCATTGCAGGTTGTTTGTCTCATGCATCATCTCACCTCTCATGTAGCTGTGATAATGACACCTATGTATGTGTGTGTGTGTGTGACCTCAGTGCCACGTGAGCAGCTGCTGCAGACGGAGGAGTACGACCTGAACGTGGTGCGCCTGTGCATCCAGGTCTTCCTGCAGGACGAGAACGGCCACTACACCATCCCGCTCGGGCCCATCGTCACCAACCCCATCTACGACAACAGTGAGTTGACTGAGCTCGGTCTGCGTCACAGCGTGTGTGTCTTCGTGCTGAAGTCATGTTAGGGCAACTACATGTGGCGAGAACGTCGCGGCACTGCCATGCTAATATTCATGTCATTTCATACCCTTACATAGCATTTTATTAATATTCTACTTGCTGATAAAGTAATTTTACTATGCAAGAATTGAGAAGTTACCCATGAAGCCAGGGGTGTAAATATATACAGTGCAGGAGAGAGTAGGCCTGCACATAGAGAGAGTAGGCCTGCACATAGAGAGAGTAGGCCCTCCAACAATGTGTTGGTTGGAGAATACCTTTGCAAAAGATTTAAAATGGCCTCGTTGGAATTATACTAATGTGCAAAGAAGAGCTCACATTGAAGGATAAGTGGTATGGAATATGCTGTACATTCTTGGTAAACCCATCTCTCATGGGTTTTCTTTTCTTTTTTTTCAGTAGCAGAAGCTAAATTATATTATATATTATGCTGCTTAACTATAAAAACTATTCAATTAAATTAATAATATCTTATTTTCTTTGGTATTTTTGTCATATATATTTATGCAATGATGACTAATAATATGCATGTTGTCCATTGTCAAGTCTCTATTTGACGATACAACGATACAGTTGTAACTTGCACACACAGTTCATGCAGTGTGTATCTGTTTCGTCTTTCTGGGCATTAGCCTATACTAGCCAAATAATAATGGGTCCAAAATGATGTAAACTTGCATAGTTTTAAGATAAAAAAAAACCTTCAAATTGTCTTTTGGGGAGCACTGGCTTCCACCCAAGTGTTTGTTGCAAGACCTGTGTGCATGTGTCCAGTAGTTATTCTCTCAACTCTGTTTTGAGTGTTGCACTTAGTGAACTAGTTCAGTGTTCCTCACAAACATTGAGAAAGGGGAAGCTCTTTATACACACTAAGCCTCAAACAACCCCGTTGCCATGGAGCACTTCCTCTTCTGACTCTCTTGTGACATGTGACTCAACCTGCTGAGGCCTCAACTATAAACCTACTGTGGTCTTTTTCTAAACTGAGGCAAATATTGAACAAGTTACACTGAGCCACGAAAGCTGTTTTGTTTTTTCACAATCGGACATCAGTGAGATCAGGTCAAGGCCGACTCTGACACTATCACTGTTGGAAATACAAATGTTATCTCACTCGTAGAATGCAGTTTGATTTAGATTGTTTGCGTCTGTTGGGCTGTATGGTTACAACTTGTTTCTGCATCATCAGGGGCCCCAAACACAGCGGAGCTGAGGATCTGTCGGGTCAACCGGAACAGTGGCAGCGTCAAGGGAGGGGATGAGATCTTCTTACTGTGTGACAAAGTACAGAAAGGTACAAACTATCGATGCTCTGTTGGCCTTCGCAATCAGCTAATCGGCATTTTGTTGTTTTACACGTTTTACAGATTTCTCATATCTTGCATACATTTTCTCTCCATTGTTTTCCATCCATGAATCCATTTTGCGTCTCGTAGCCATAGAGCCTATCTCTTTGCATGCTCATTCAGTTTTCCATTGCTGTCTTCTCATCATCCCACTTTACTCCAGACGACATCGAGGTGCGATTCTTCTCCGACGACGGTTGGGAGGCCAAAGGCTCCTTCTCCCAGGCCGACGTTCATCGCCAAGTGGCCATCGTCTTTAAGACTCCTTCCTATTATAACACCTCCGTAACGGAGTCGGTCACCGTGCACATGCAGTTGCGCCGGCCTTCCGATCAGGAAGTCAGTGAAGCCATGGATTTTAGATACCTGCCCGACGACAAAGGTAAGCAGAGATCTGCTTCTTTGTGTTATTAACTCAAACTCTCGCCATTGGTCGGTGTCCGCTGGTGGTTTTCAGGAATTGGGGGGGTCTCAGGTGGATTCAAGTGATACATGTGAACATTTTGCATTTGCTTTAGATCCTTACGGTTACAATGAGAAAAAGCGCAGAAGAGAGCACTTGATGAGGATATCAGGACTGTCAGGTATGAGTTACGGTACTGTTTATATCAATATAGCCCATCTCATATGTCCCCATGTGCATGTATGAGATTCAGTGTACATGTATGCATTGTAACCAAGGTTTCTGTCCTTTCTTTAGGTGTTCCTTTCACTGGTCTAATAAACCGGCCAAAGGCGGTGCCACAGAGTACCATGAGTCACATGCGAAAAGGTAACTGGCTTTGTTTCCCTCACATTGCAATGGTTAGGTGTTAAGCCAGCAACTATACTACGCTTCCATCCAGATCAGGATAATACTGCCCTGCTATCACACTAAATGTCAATGTATGTTTTCCAGACCTCAGCAACATGTACGTGAGGCCACAGCCCACACCTTCGATGCCGCAACAACCTCCTGTATTCAACCAGGTCTTCCAACCAGGCGCTCAGAACGTTATGATGACATCGCAGGCTCCCACTGTGCCAGTCAGCCATTCATGGGCAAATCCCAACCCAGCACTCTCAATGGATACAGTCACCATAAACCCGTCCGGTGCCATGAGCAATCTTCTACGTCCTAATAGCAGCAGGCAACAGCAGGCAAACCGTGTCTCTGGTTACCCCCACAGAGTGGAGCACAGTGGCTTTGAGAATAACACCCTCCCTCAGCTCTCCATGAGGGACTTGCAGTGCTTGGATCCAGCCCCCCAAGCTGCTGTGATGAGCCAGCCAATCTTCCAGCTGCAGCACCAAAGGGAGGAGCTCGCATCTGAGACCCAGGCCCAGAACCATCCAGGCAACCAGAACCAGGGTCTCCAGGCTGCTTGGCCCAATTTCACTACCCTCAATCAAGTCCAGAACACCTTTAACGGGTCAGTACCCGGAGGTGGAGGGGGCTCACAGGGGCTGGGCTCTTTCTCCTTCGTAGGGGAAATGGAAGGGGACGATTTTTTGAAGGGCCTGGTGGGAGGAGGGCCTCAGCTGAAGCAGGAGCCCCAGATCACAATGCGACAAGAGACCCATTCTTCCGTCATGCAATCCCCGAGCGAAAGCCAAGAAAATACTTATACCAACTTGCTTCCTCGTCCTATAAGCAACGGCATCAACATGATTCCAATGATGCAAGATGCTTGTGGCAACACCCAGCCTCATAAAAATCAGGAAAATCCGTACTCAGGCAACGACATGGCATCCGAAGGCCACTTTACAACTTTGGCTGACTGGATCAAAGCAACTCGACAAAGTGACTAAAAGGAGTGACATTTTCGGTGTCAAAAAATAAACAGATGCAGCTCAGAGGAATACGTTGGTCTTGTTTAGCCTTGCAAAGACAGAGATTTTGCTTCATCCATATTGGCCCAGTAAGGATCAGTGGGCATTTGCTTGGGTTATTACATCAGTGGGCGAATTACATAAAATTATAGCCATGTGGAATCTACAACCAGACAAAGGCGTTGTTTCTAGGAGGTGCAATTGATTACAAACTAGTTCCTTCTTTAGCAGAGACATCACCAAGGGTGGTTCCTACACTTGATTGGCCATCTATGGCTTGGTAAGCATTGGCTTTTGCTTCCCAATATATGGAAAGACACCATTCTGTTAAAAATGATTAATCAAATTTGATTTCTTGGTTCATTTTAGACGAGAACCATGCAGTTTCAGAACCTATTTGCATTTATATTAAGGACGCCTGTTCAGGTTACACCCTGACCTTTAACCAATGGACTGTTGGGACTGTCGTTCAAATTACTCCCCCTAATTCACTGATTGATTTCCAGCTGCTGGTGTTGAGGCTTTTAGTGGATATTCTCCAGACTAGTCAATTAAACTGAGCTCTCATGAGTTCAACTGGCTTCTTTCTGCACGGTGAAGTATGGGGATAAAACATCTTAGGTTGTAAAGATGACCAACAACATGCTCATGGTTTCCAAGCCAAAGTTAGAATTCTGCAGAAGTGAATGTACTACTTTCTTTCTTTGTCTTTTTCATGTGAAGTTGGATTCACTGTGAACATAATGTATGGTAGAGTGTTTGATTTTGGAAATAAAACGGGGGCAAATGTGTATGTTAGGGATTGGAAATTAGAGCAGACAATATGGCTTGTTATCATGGTTGTACACACTTTTTTTGCTTTGTAAAGGAATTCTTACATATTGTACTGTTTTATTGATTTCTTAGCAGAGTATTTGCTGTTATAAATGCGCTCTGTACATACATGTAAGCCATAGTTGAGAGTGAAAGCAATAACAATGCTGAAACGCTCAAGAACTGGCAAGGTACTGAAATTTCCATTGAGGAAGTGGGAGGAAGCACATTTAGTGTTGTCTTTCCTTTGTAATGACTATGTCATAACAGTGATCACATGTGTTATTCAGAGTTCTCAGAGCATTTCTACTATATGTTTTTTTTTATATAAAGAAATTTTGTACTTTATTGATGTTTCATTCGTTCAGCTGAGCTTATCGATATCTTCACAGAGCGCCTCGCTCAAGGACATTGTGGTTGTCTGATGCTAAACTGTCAACTGTAGTCTAGCTCATCCTAGCATGTTGTTTTTCTACTTGTATGCCCTTCAGAAGCTTTTTGGTTGTAAAAGGAAGTAAATATTTTTGATGACTAGTTTGTAAGATTTGCTATTTTTGGATTTTTCTACAAGATCAGTTCTTAATAAACAGAGTCTGTCTTATTCTACATGTTCCATGTTGGGTTTTTTTCCAACGAGAGGTGACACGAGAGGGTGCAGCAAAATACAACCAAACGTAACTTTTAGGCGACCAAAATGTTTCAAATAACTTTCATGAACTGAAAACACACTGTGAAAGAGTTTAAGATTTAAGACGAAAACATGGACAACACCCAGACCAGAACACGTCAATCACAAGGTAGCCCCGCCCTAAAGCATACCCTGCTTTATGGTCTGTTTGACTCCAAATGGACCATAATTTACTAAATGAACATCATGCTGTATTGAAGAAGACTTGAAACTAGAGATTGAGACCATAAACTCATGTTCACAATGTTTACTGAGGGAATAAATCAAGTGAGAAGTAGTCATTTTCTCATAGACTTCTATACAATCAGACTTTTTTTTGCAACCAGAGGAGTCGCCCCCTGCTGGCCATTAGAAAGAATGCAAGTTTGAGGTACTTCAACCATAATCTCATTTTAGAGTTGACACACTAACGCATCAGTGTGGTTGCTACTGTTACCTGTGGTTTAATACAACCGGACTAATGATTTCGAAGGGTGGTTAAATTACAACCTCCCCAGCTTTGTAAAAGTCTCCCAATATTGTGCCAAAGTCCCCAGATTTCCTCATAGGTTATGTTTTGAAGTGACTGATGATACCATGAATCAATGGAGCAAGAAGCTACAGTATGATGCACTGGGCTGCAATCAGCTGATAGTTTCTAAGGAGTGTCTGTAGGCAGAAAGCTTTGGCCTTGAGAGATAATGCCGCGCCTGACGGTGAGCATGTCTTCGTGATTCTGACTTCGGCGTGTCTCAACAACAAAGTGGTGAGCGATGAGCCACATGACTTCACTTTCAGTTTGAGCTTCACTGGACTTGTCCTCACCTAACTTGTCATCAGGATTTTGCTCAAGGCCAAAACATTGTCTTCCTCTTCTTAACCAGACAAAACAACGTGGCAAATCCAAACAAAGCTAGACTGAACTGGAACTGAAAGTCTGAGCGGTGATGGCAATGAAACCTGGCTTTTTCTTGGCCCAATTGAAACCTTTTGCTTTCATGTCCATGCAGAAATGTAGAAGTGTTTAATCCTTCAGCTTTACATCGCTTTTGAGCCATTTTCATTTCTGAAGAGATACTCCAAGTCTACAGCCAGCATTCGGTTAGTCTAGTGAAGTGTAAAGACTGGAAACAGCTGAGGTAACTGCTCCCAGCAAAGAAATGGTGCGGCTCATAACCCCACGTCAAACTGCAACGTGTCGCACAACGTGCGAGTCGTTTACAGCTGAAAGATGGTTCAACATTTTGGGGAAAGTGCTTAATCACTTTCTTGCTGAGAGATAGACTAGAAGATCAATAGCATTAGCTTAGCATAAAAGCTAGGAGCAGAGGGGAAACAGTTAGCAAGGCTCATGTCTGGAGCAAACCAAATCTGTCCAAAGATACATGTAAGTAAGTCAATGATCACGGCCTGCCATACTTTGCTTTGACCTATATCGACAATACTGATCCTCTGTGAATTAGTTGCACAGTTTCATTTTTACATCAGCGCCGCTCATATTTTCATCACAATCGATGAATGTTGATTCTAATCTTATTTCTCGAAAAATTCTGCATTCAATAACGCAAAGGTACTTTTCAAGCAGTGTGTCCTGAGGCGTCACTACCAAGGAATCCAGGATGTACGACATTGGATGTTTGTTTTCTCTCGTATTAAAGGAGACTGAGGTGAAACGCTGCATGCAGCATCCTTCCTGTCTCGTTGTTATAAGGAACCAGTGAACCCCGATTTTAACCTCAACACGCCGGATACTGTCAACAATCCGCTCACAGGCTTTTGGTTTTGATTCACTGATTTTATCTTTTTTTTTTATTATTGATCCCTCAATTGAGTCTACAGTTTTTTGTCATTTCGATGCATGCAGTCAACCGGTGGTTATGAAAACATCTAAGTACTATTAGAATAGCCTCGAGAAGTTTACAGCATTGGTCCATTATTTTGGTCAAAACTCCAACAACAACAAGCTAAAAATGACACGTTGAAAAGGCTTACGTGTTAGCTATTACTAGAATATAACTACTGATATTATTGAGATATGGAGCAGCCTCAGCCGTCATTTGAAGTTGTGTTTTTCGCCACCTGTTAAGTCCTATTCACTCTCCTTATGGCTCTGTTTTGGCTCGCTAGCTGCTAAATGCTCCACTATGTTCAACAGCTAGTCGCTAACTTGGTCTGTCGGCCGTTAAAGTTGGCGGGTAGCGCACAATGGGTTTATCAGCGCTTGTTGTTGGAAACAGGATTGATGAGTTGACAGAGAAAGTGTTTTATTATGGGTTACATGACATAATAGTAATAGTGTGCTCCTGTAACGTGGGCTACTACATTGTCCTTTTGACAGAAACACTGATGTTTTGAAATCTGAGTTGGGCTGGCGCAATTTCTCTCTTGATGTTGGCCCGAGTTCACTGGAGACTTCACTGCCAGGGTTGTTTAGTCCAGAGAAAAACTCCATTTACTGCACATAGATTTTTCTATTTCAGAGAGCAGCAGTCCAAAAGCTCAAGCACAAAGTTATAGGTTTTGGTCCGGGCTTACAATTCCTTTTGAGATCTGCAACATGGAATTTTGCATGCCCTGTATTAAGCCCAGGGCTAACGAAAACCTGTTGCTGACTCGAGCTATTTCCTGATTCATGTAGATGTTAACCCTGGGCTCCAATGTTTACGTGTGAGTTCTCAACCCAGTGCTTACTCATCCAGAGCCGAAAAATGCAGCTGGTAAAGGGCTGTATAATGAAACAAAGTATTGCAACATCAAATCCGTGCATTGGTAAATAACAAGAGGACCAAATGTCTTCACTGACACATAGATCACGGTGAAGTAATTCAGTCAGGATATTTCACTTTTGCAAAGAGTTAGTTTTAGGACTTGGGGTTAAACAGTTAGTCCTGCATGAGTGCACGGGGGGGCCACATGTCACACACACTGTATGTCGTCACGTATGTGTGTGCAGCCGTGTTTGTCTTTCTGTGCACACATAGGGAGAGTCTGCGCTAGTGCAGTGTGTCTCTTTCAGTATTTCCTAACCATGTCCTGGAAAAGGCCAGCCAGACCTGTTTAGCCACCTATTTCCAGTAATGCCCCTCCTCTGCTGCTCAGTCTCCTCCCCCTTCACTCAGCTGCCCCCCCCCCCCCCTCCCCCTCCTCCTCCTTCCTGTGAAGCTTGCAAACCCTTGCTCACTGCAAATGGTTGCTGACGACACAGGCATCCGGTCACACTCCACCTGAATGAACGCGCCATTATCTCACCTTATCATGGCCGGGGTTACCACAGGGCGTGCGTGTCACAGATGCATTCGAACAACAACAGTGCTCTGGTAGAGGTGTGTGCCTGCAGCACTGATAATAGAAAGTTAGATTTTATTGGTATTTATCCACTTCCTCTATCTATTCCTCATATATTGAGTTTGATGCCCATTGTATGTGGATTCACATTAAATTCAAACAAGTTAAAAACAACTATCTGGGGTTTCATATTACTACACGTAACTATGAATATGAAGACAAACATGATTTGTTTTTGTTTTTGTTTTTTTATGCAGATGTTTATGCAGAATATCTGCCCCATGGGAATAAATACATTATTCAGTGAGGAAATAAAATATGTTAACTTTGCCAGATTCCGGTCTGCATAGAGCAATTAACCGTTTTAGGAACAAAACAAGATTTAAAAAAGGCCTTCCTCTGCATCAACTCGTGGAATGATGCCCACACGTCATAAACACATATAGTCATCTTTTCCACCTATAAGATCACTGAGCCAAGATCTCTCTGTGAAATATGGAGAGCAGTTATTACTTCCATTCTCTGAGAGCAATTTCCCTGATCCTACAATTTGCAAACTTCCTGCAGCACATTTTAATTATAGGTGTTGTACTTATGTGTAGCTAGAGAGGCTCCTCATGCAAGACCTAACTCATGTTTCAGAGCAAAGGGAAAATCCCACGAAGCTTTTACTGTGAATGTATGACCAGAGCAGCGAATACCTATGTGTTCCAGGGTGTTCAGCAGGTTTATGTCATTGTTTTAGTGGTCTTATACTTAAGATGAGTGACTCAAGCGAGGAACCATACTCTAAGTTTATGTATGCTAATGTAGTGAGATAGGAAGAAGTGTAAAAGAACACTGCTATTCAACATTGATATAGACTACAGGGCCCTACAAAGCCAAAATGTGTTTTCCATATAAAACTAGTATGCCATAGATAGTATAATTTAGGGATCTAAAACAGCATGTCAATTTTGCACAAACTACAAAAGAGAGGTAAAAAGCAAACTGCAAAGACACTCCTCCAATTAGCTTTAACTAGCTAGGTAAAACTAGCTGGACTGGAAGTGAAAATACAGCTAGCCTTAGCTAAAGCTAATTCAATGACCTTTTCTAATAATGTTTCCTATAGTTGTAAAATTAATAATGCTCCAACATCTTAGTAATTCAGTATTCTATACACATACGTAAGGCAGTAGCTGTGATCAAAGTAGAGAAAAAAAGTAGCAGATAAATAAGCTGTGTTGGAAGCTAACTCATCAAGCTAAGCTAGCTCTAACTAGCTTAAATGCCCCCAGATTTTCCAAACAGGCTTCGTAGTGGCCTACAGTATCTGATATCATACTAATATTATCATCCTTAGTGTTTCCAACTTATATACACACTTTGGATAAGTAGCCTTCAAACTTCAGACCATTTTTTCTCAACTTTCTAAACAGTTTCTGTCTTCCTTTTTACGTTTACACCTCAGATAATAGAACTTGTTGCCTCTCAGTTCGTTTTATTTCAATAATAGAAACTACCGTATTGTCCCTTCAGTTACTGTATTTCCCTTTTTCATAAGCAGCCACACAACCATGTCAACATTCTGTGTGTGTGTGCGCACAGGCTAAAAACTGAGTTCTGTATGTTCTGTCAACAATTTCTCTTGACAGTTCCACTTTTGTACAAGCCTCCATCTTCCCATCTGTCATTAATACTTATTGCAATACATACGTTTGCAGCACAAAGAGAAGACACACTGACACGCACGGAGCAAGGAGGAACCAGCGTTTTGTGAAAAGTTCCCACATTACATTCAGGCCAATCCAGCGTGGTGCCCAGCAAAAATACACCATACAACAAGTCAGGAACAGTGGAATTTCAGAACGAGTAAAGGAATGCTGCGTTGGGGTGAGGGAAGTCATAGGTCTGGTTGGGCCAGTCGATTAGCCAGTCGATTGCACAAACAGAAAGGCAGATATGGGTGTGAGGGAAAGCTTAGGGATTCTACCATGGTTGTATAAACACAGGAATATACAGGGTAAATTCGAGGCAGCCCCAGCAAATCTTTTTTCAATCTCTTTGAAATGCGTCTGCAATAATTGGCAACATTTCCTCTTAAAAATGTCAGACAGCCCTTAGAGAGAAAACTCATGCAATTGCCTCCAGTGCATTTCGTGACCATCCAACAGCAGGACACCGGATAATCCGAGTACACTTGCTTGAGCAGCTTATACTGCTAAATTCTCCTTTTTCCATGCCTTTAACTTATATCAATATCATAAACTATATGGCCAAAAGTATCTCTCTAAAATACTTTGGCCCTTAGATTCACTTGAAAGAATAGTTATAGTCTATATTTTCAGAAAATACTATCCACTTTCTTGCTGTAAATTAGACTCCACTTCAGTTTTAGTGTGAGTGAAACAAACTAGATACAACATGTTAGTTAGTGTGCGTTAGGGTTGCTGCTATGCATATTTTTTTAACCTGTAGTCAGGCTAGCTGTTTCCGACTGTTCCCAGTCTTTATGCTAAGCTAAGCTAACCGTCTCCATGACCTCCAACGGACAGACATGAGAGTGCCGTCGATCTTCTCGTCTAACTCTCGCCAAGAATCTGAGGCGTCTACAAGCTGCGGAGCAGTTCATCTAAAGAGCGATGTACTCACATTTCATTTTAAAGGTTCACGATTTGGAGCCAAACCCCTGCAGCCAAGTCCCAAAAATCTGGTGGAAAGCCTGAAATCAGTGGCTGCAGCATATTTACATATATGAGTGTAATGTTTGGGTGTCTTCATACTTTTCCCCATTTAATTTATTCATTAAATGTAATTATCCTCTATTTATTTATCTTTTTAAACATCTCTTTATCGTCTTTTCTGAAAAGGGAAACAAGAAGTAATAGAAAAACAAACAAAAACAAAGATGAAATATAGGATAATAAAGGAAGAAATAAATAAATAAAAGAAATTAGAGATTTGATTTTTTATAAATAACTAAATAAACAAACAAATAAATAAATAACAGTAAGCACAGCTCTAATACCAGTCATATCAGTTCCTTGTTTGCTCATTGATTCGAATGTCATTATGCTCCAGTAAGTTGTAAAATACATTCAAAATTTTCAAAAATGTTATTAAGTTTGGTTGTTTTTGTCAGATAGCGTCTCTTTTTCTAGAGCCAAGTAAAAACTGTAAAGATCCTTTACAGTCTGTGATCTTCCCGTGGGCTATCACCAACAAAAAGGTCAAACCCCAAATACCAGGACCATCATCTCAAGCGTCTTCCCACGCACGGCGGCATCAGGGGACCGACACTTTGGAGTCCCACCTTACTCCGTCATGTCACCAACACACACACAGGCACCTTCTGTTCGTCCCACCCCACGGCGACTCTAAAGCGTCAGCTCTTCAACGCACGACACTTGACATCACGGGGCTCCCTCCTCAAACCACACCGCACACCTCTGCGCCCACTGCTTGCGCTCAAGAGCTGCTCTCCTTACGCAATAGCTGCAGCTCAAGCCACCCCCTCCCCAAACCTTACTACGGGGTTGACTGATCCACACTTGGTGAGAGCCCAAAGGGGGGATCCACCCCTCAAACCCAATTCACACACGTCATACAAGTCAAATCTCAGGAGCTGCAACGTCGGCAATCAAAGGAGACTGGCGTAGGAAATAGTGTTTGTACCCAAATCTGACAGCAACAACAAAAAAGCCTCTATACAGTTTGTTAGATTTATTAACATTCAAGTCTCCGTCAGTGGTCTGATTGTGTGAAATAATGGGAAGAACGTGTTTTTTTCTTTCTTAGAATGGATTTAGAGAATTATTTTTAAAAGGGGGACAACTATCTTCTTATGAAGGGGCATTTCGTAGAATATTTAACAATAGTTAACTACTGTGGGTCAGTGGTAGAGCAGGGTCTTCAATCAATCAGAGGATCGGTTGTTCGATCCCCGTGTCCTTGGGAAACCCCAAATTGCTCCCGTAGCTGTGTGCCTACGGTGTGTGAATGTGTGTGAATGTTAGTTACTCCTGATGGGCAAGTGGCACCTTGCATGGTAGCCCCTGTCATCAGTGAATGAATGGGTGAATGGTGACATGTAATGTTAAAGTGTTTTGAGTGTTCGGAAGAGTGGAAAAGTGCAATAATGTTCATTCAGCTCACACTTTATATCTGAATGTCCTAGTGCAGGTTACTACATACTGATGAAGTGCATACCATAGGGCAGTGGGGATGTTTCTCTTCAGCCAAATCTATAGGAATTTAAAATGACTGCTGTCAATGTGACTGGACATTAGTGAGAACAATAGCCATGAAAACATGTGTTCTTAATTTAAATACAGTGTATTACAGAGGAGGGATATTCCCTTTTATCCTCTTCTTTTGTGATAAGTCACAGCGACCTCTGCTGGACAGAAGCGAGATGTGCATTCAATCGTTTAAGCGTCTTCAGTGCAAAAAACAACTCAGGATTTGAGAGGTAAAACTATTTTATTATTTATTTTATGGCATAATATACAAGGATATTTTTCATAACATACTATATTGTTTTTTATGGAATACTATTCTATATTTTTTCAGGGGTTACTATACAATTAAATGTTTTCATGACATTCTTTATAATATTTTAATGGCACATTATACTAAGACATTTATTAAAACATACTAGATTATTTTTATGGCATGCTACACTACTATATTTTTATGGGATTTCTATGACACACACACTAGATTACAAAGTTTTATGACATACTATATTATATTAGTTTTTATGACATACAATGTAATGACATTTTTATGGCATTAGTTGGACTGTGTACTGTTGTCAGTTTCCATATATTCTTTGTAAAAAAAAAAAAAAGAATAAAATCTCTCTCCAACATCAGAAATAGGAGATTACGAGGTGACCTGGAACGCAACAGGACAAACTGGGACAGGGTCCGGAAGGTGATATTAGGAATCCCGGAAGAGAGTTCTTATTATTGGTCAAACTCTGTGGATGTATATTTAACGATGGATCAACAGCCTCCACAAAAGCCATGGGAAAGGCGGATTCCGGGGGCAATGAGTGCGCCTATAAATTACAGGTACACGGGCTGTAATAGCCGCGTTAGCTAGCTCGGTATCGTAGGACAACTTTTGTGTTTACTGACTGTAGCTGGTTCGATGTTGTTGCTGCGTTAGCTAGCTTACGCTAATGTAGCTGCACAAGCCTGGCGAAATCCCCCAAACAATGGTGCTATAAACCATTGGCCTATCAAAAAGTTTCCATTCGTCAGAGTATTTTACCGACGATAGCCATTTAAACAAAGTACCAGCTATACTTCTAGCTAACCAGCTAACGTTAGCTAGGCCCAATGAGGCCCTGACATATGACTCGTACACGAAACATTAGCTTAAACCTTGCAACTGTATTTTATTGCCCCTCACTACTTCGTGTCTCATCACCATCTTTGTTGTTCATCTAGCGTTACGTTAGTAATTCAAATGTGACACGTATTGACCTTATCTGAGTAAGGTTATTATCGATTACCGTTGTTTTTAAGGTAGTTGAAGCTAATGTAATCACACAGAATCATTAACCTAATGCCTTCTGTAGTTTTAGACCAGCTCCAGGCCCTTGGCTAATTTAAATCTACCCTATGCTCTTCTGTATACAAAAACAACAACATGAATACAGATGTTTTGATCCCCATGTCTTCTTGTCTTGATCTTGTCACCAAACAGATCTGCAAACTTTGGACCAGCTGCAGGCCCCTCCCACTCTGCGGGCCCTCCTGTCCTGACCCGTGTGGTGCCCCCGGTTCCACCCCGTCCCGTCCAGCAGGCTTACCGTCCATCCTACGGCTCCGTCACCTCCTCTTACAGCCCCTATGGGAGCTCCATGTATGGGGGCTATGGCGGTGGCTATAGCGGTGGCTACGGCGGTGGCTACGGCGGTGGCTTCAGTGGTGGCTTCGGCGCGGGAGGGTACAGCCGCCTCCCCCACACGGAAGACGTGGCCCCCAGCCGCTTCGTGCAGCAGGCGGAGGAGAGCAGCCGCGGCGCCTTCCAGTCCATCGAGAGCATCGTCCAGGCCTTCGGCTCGGTCAGCATGATGCTGAACGCCACCTACTCGGCGGTGTATAACAGTTTCCGTGCCGTGCTGGACGTGGCCAACCACCTGACGAGGCTGCGTGCACACCTCACCAGTGTTTTTTCAACCTTAGCTCTGGTACGCATGTTGCACTACCTCTACCGGCGGTTACAGAGGCTGCTGGGGCGAAGGTCGGACGCCGACATAGACGACTTGTGGGCCGACAGTGCCGCTGATGCCCTGGTGACAAGTGCGTCCGGAGGGGACGGAGCAGGGATGGAGGGTCGGCCCGTGAAGTCCTGGCCAATCTTTCTGTTTTTCGCTGTAGTCTTGGGGGGACCCTACCTCATCTGGAAACTGCTGAGCTCGGGCCCTGGCTCTGAAGAGACCGGTGAGACTAACATTCAGGATTTTTGCAATTGCAGATGAGACGTTGAACTTCTACATTTTGACACACATTTAAGTTTTAACTGTAAGATCAGGAGCCGTCCCCCTTTTTCTCTGGACTTTAGATCAGCAGCTTTCACCTTTGTGCCATCATGGCCCAAAATAATGCCGGTGTTCTTTCCAGCTAATCACAATTACTGCTGGCAGGAAATGAAATTAGCCTGCTTGAGTAAATGTTTATGTATTTATTTTATTTACACAGAATTCCCGTTCCCTACTACCAAGGTAGAAACTCCTCTTCCTGGGGTCCCTTCAAAACCACTACATCACAATGTAAAAACAAATATGGGATGAAAATCCAAAAAGGGAACGAATAACGAAAGAAAAACATGGAATCTGCCACCAAAACACCGCCAAAATAAAATACAAATCAACAGCAATAACACTGCTAATGACAATAATAACAACGAATGGACAAAAGTCAAAAAGGAAGCAGGTAAAAATTTCAGGTCGCCTGCCACCATGGCAGATTAATTTAGTGTCAGTTCCAAAAATATTCAGGGATTAAGGTTACATGACGTATCCCATATTTCTACTGCCTGGTACTCCTGACTCAGTGTAGACTTCAGAGGTGGCAGACAAAACATTTGAGTGGCCGGTAGAAAAGGTCACTGACCTACACGACGGTGGCACGTGAGGAAATAAAACTTAATTTCAGCTTCCGACTGCTGGCTTTACAAACTACCTGGAATGAACACTTAACAATTGACTGTGTTTTGCGTTTCTTTCTTCAGCCACTAACTGGGCCAGCGGGGAGGACGACCACGTGGTGGCCCGAGTCGAGTATGACTTTTTAGGGGCGTCCGAGGAGGAGATTTCTGTGCGGGCCGGAGACATGCTCAACCTCGCCCCGAAAGGTGAGAGCTCTTTAAACCACTGCGGGTTTAACACATTTTATGAGTTGAAGTATTATTTTAGAGATATATGTCAATGTTGCAACATAGAAATACATTTATACGGTCATAGAGGATATTATCCTCATCAGGGAGAGGTGGGGTTACAGCTCTGGTTTTCCTGTCCATGTGGTATAATAAGTGTATGTTGTGTACTACAGAGACATCAGTCAAAAAGCCTGTAAAAGTTTGTCTTTTGAGTGACAAAAAAATTGTAAATGATGGAAGAGAAAGGCCTGCTTTTGGGAAAATAGAGCTGAGATAGTTGGTGTTTACCCCGTGTGGATGACCTTTGACTCTCCCCTGTGTTCAGAGCACCAGCCGAAGGTGCGCGGCTGGCTGCTGGCCAGCACGGACGGCCAGACCACGGGACTCGTCCCCGCCAACTACGTCAAGGTCCTGGGCAAGAGGCGGGGCCTAAAGCACGCGGAGATGGAGAGGCTCGCTGAGGTGCAGCAAGGGAACACTGCCGCACACCCACAGTCCAGCCCCGCCCCGGGCCTCGGTTCGGCCTCCGCCTCGGTCTCCACGGAGGTGCTGCTGGAGTCGGCGTACAGAGGAGCGCCGGCCCCCTTCAGCCCGGGAACATCCAGCTCCAGCACGGTGCTAAACATCCCCGAGAAGACTGACCTGTGATGTCTGTTCGTGCCTTTCTCTGTATGCAAGTTTGTGTGTGTTCACATATTCGGTTGGCTCAGTCAGTATTCGTTTGCAGCGTTTAACTCTGAAGCTTGACTCATAATCAGCTGACAGTAGATATTTAGGAAAACACCATTGACCTCCGTTGAGAATTTCTCAAAGTAGTTCCAAAGCTTATTATTGAAATCATCGAACACCATCTGGACCTTCTGATAAGGTTAAAGGTCAAAACGGGTTTCCATACACAGGTATCCTGTTTTGCTGTTCTGTTTAGAACCAGCGTGTCTTAAATTAGGAGGTTATCCTGACATTTCTTGTGAAAGAAAGAAAGTCTAGTGTGTTCTCTAAATACAGTGCACTGCCGTTCTTTACATCATGTCTGATTTAAGATGTAATATCTTGATGTTGTCCAATAACAATAATTAGCTCAATGTTTAAGTTAATGAGGCACACTGATACATCATCTGTATACTGACAGTGTGAGGACACAGTTTCATGAGGTAATCATGTCTCTTGGCCTCACTTGTAGGCTGCTTGGTCCTTGTTGTCTTTGTGAGGCAAATGTGATTAGATTCATTCAGAAGGAATGAATCAGCTGTTTCAGCTGTTTGTTAGTCACAGATTGTAATTGTGTAAATATAATTATTTTGAAAATAAATATTTTAAAAATCACGTTTTGCCTTTTTTGTGTAACACCATCAGAAGGAAAGTGTGAATATAAAGCATGTTTAATTGCGTTTTTAAACATCAGTAACATCTCAACGGTAAAATCTACCCTTAAGACCAAGAGAGCTTATTTAGTTTAGTTTTAGGTTTCATTCTATTGAAATAATAGTATTTTATTTCATTTGTTCTTAAGTCCGGGGACTGATGGCAGAAGCGCTGGTTTTAAGGCCGCTGTCTCTAAGGACGCTTAACCTGCTGCAGTGCGACAACATGGACGACTCAATACGACGGAAGTAACCAAATTGTTTATTTCTCTAAAGTAGTTTAAGACTTGACCTCTGAGTTTGCATTTCGACAGTACAGCATGTCGATAACCCCCCGTGCTACTGGGCTTAAACGTTTACAAACGACTGTGTGTGTAAGTAGCCACTTTACGTTACTTTGCTACCTCATATGCTAACCTAGCTGAGTGAAGCTAGCGGTAATGCTGCCTTCGTGGACTATTCCGAAAAACTGGTATGAGTGCAGCTGTGCTTACCGGTGAATACCTTGGATAAAGTACTTTAACAAAAGATTCACAACTCATGATCCACTTTGTCTAAAGTACCTCTCAGAATTGACCGCTACTTAATAATAATACATTTTATTTATAGAGCGCTTTTCCGAATACTGGATATTGGTCACACAAAACTAACAAACTAACTTCGAAGACTTGGCAAGACTTGAGAAAAATTGTTTATGGAGGTGTATATTCTACAATTATTTGGAAGAAAACCGCAGCACCCAACAACTGCAGTACAGTGCTGCTGACTGCGTCACTGGGGCGATTGTGGTCGTATTTGTCGTGACGCGTGGTATGGCGTTTCTGATTAGGATTTTACGAGGAATACCTGAAGGCAGCATATCCTGTCCCTCAAAGTTAGCTAGCATTAGCCTCAGTAGCCGGTAGGAGTGGACCGCAGCATCAGCACCATCCGTACACAATGACATAAACAGGCACCAGCTTAGTTTACTGTACGAGACGACGGAGGGGAGAATATCTCCGACACCAGCTGAGTATGTCAACGATATCTTATTCTTCTTGCGGTTTGAATTAACCTACGTGTAGACAAGCTGCTGATTTAATTTGACCATGAACGCATCTGCAGCTGATGCAGCAGGAGGAGGACAGAGAGGCCTCCGCTAGCTTCACTACTCTACTGACACGAACTTTCTCTATTGTATAACTTGTTATGGATTTATATCGAATCAACAAATGTATGTAAAATGCTTCAATTCTCGACCTTTGGATGCTGCTGACATTAAATCAGAGTAAAGCTCTGCAGACCCTTCAGGAAGTTATGACCTATGATGTATTTAATGTTTAAAAAAATGTATAAAAAAGATTTTTCGTAAATGACGCATTACACAGTCCCCAAACAAAAGCATTAATGTTAGTTTAGAAATATGGCTGATCTTTAAAAAGAAGAAGTGGCTAAACCGAGAGTGATGATTATCCTCTACGAGCTACATTCTCAGTTGTGACTGGAGCCGGGCGGCATACGTTAATCAGTATTGATGCAATACCTCACATATGATAATGTAATCATATTGTGTGTGTGGCTGCTTATTGCTGTCATACCCCAATTCACTTGAGATAACAAAATCCTTCATAATTGGGATTAGGGCTGCCACTATCTATTATTTCCATTATTGATGTGGTAATTAATATCTCATTGCTAGGGCTTTCATAAAACTACGAAAATGAAACTCAAGCGATTATTTAAATAGTTGCCAATTAATTTCCTGTTAATGGACCAGTAATAAAATAGCTCTGATTTGGATATGATGACCGAGCGGCTGTAAGCGTTCATTCCTGACTCGCTGCCTGTTTGTTTCACGACCCTCTGCCTCTCTGCCTCTCTGCCTCTGTAGAAATGAGCCGCTTCTGCTCGGACAACAACAACTTTCCCTACGACAACAACGTCCTGGTTCTGGACATGGTGCTGGGCTCTCTGTGGGGAGTGCCCCAGCCCATAAACTGGGACAACGTAGCCAAGCTAGTTCCAGGATTCACTGCCAAGGAGGTAACTGGAGGGCTGGGTAACTATGAGTGCTTCCATCCATCCATCCATCCCTCCCGTCTGTCCAACGATCCCATCCATCCATCATTCCACTGGTTTAGAAACATGAGGCCTGGCTTGTTGATGACAAATAATACTGATGTGATCTCACAGTGTGCCCGTCGATTCGAGGAGCTGAAGAGCGCGGGGGGGTTCCCTCACGTGGACAACCAATGCAACGCCCTGACAGAAGGAAGCACCTCGCCCTCGGACAGCCTGACCACGCTGCTGGACGCTGGGGAGGTGGTGGAGACAGGAGGCAGCCAGAGCAGCATCAACGTTACAGGTCAGCTAACATTTTCCCATCATACGCTCGTGAAAAAGGCATTAAATTGCATTCTATGTGGGATTAAAAAGGGATTAAATTGAATTTAAAGAACCCTGTTAGAAGTTTGTCATCACACCTATTTGCTGCTCTTAAAGCTTTTTTACTCGCATGAAACATTCTAAGTTCTATTCAGTCTAAAATGTAAATTGTGATATTGACAGTTACTGTTTGATACCTGGATTCAGAGTATATTTACATTTTTTCTTTTCTTTTTCTGCTGGTGTCAGCAGGCTCCAAATCGACGGCCACAGGAAGGGCTGGTGCTGTGGAGAAGAAAGAGAGAAGAGTCTCAGCAGAGGAGGAGGACAAGCCTCAGAAGCCACGAGAGTGAGTGTTGAGAGCTCAGTCTGTACAAAGTGCTGTTTCCCACGGCTGTGAACCCAGGGTAACAAAAATGCACATTGATTCTCTACGCGTACGTCCGCACTTGCTCTATCTTTAACGGTGCAACATACGGCATTCAGAGCATTAATATAGCAGCAAACAACTACGAGCTATGTGTAGATATAGTGGAGTATGAAGTCATCTCCCTCAGTGTGTGTCGTTAATAGAGCTTCTCCTGGCTTTGATTACATAATGTTAGTGCATGTTAGTGCATCCCACACTGGTTAGCGCATGGCCGCTCTGCACTGCGCTCATATGGTGGTTTACAGCACCCACTCTATGGAACCCCCTCAGGTTAACACTCTATACTCAGTCAGCAATTTGGCCGTTGTTTGCGCTGTTAGCTGCAAGCTACCGGCTCAGCAGTCGCCATGTTGAGAGCCTTTGGAAGTCAATGTAAATGCTCCCAATCTTGTATATAGCATCTTTAAATGATACTCTATCTTATATATATATATATATATATATATATATATATATACAGCTGGAAAAAGTTTGAAGTTCTGTGTTGTTTACCGTGTTTGAACTCTCTCCTCACAGTCCCAACATGGTCATCCATGTGTGCGACGAGACTAAGAACCTGAAGCAGGACTTCACTTGCCCCAGAGACCTCCTGGTGAAAGAGATGCGCTACTTCGCCGAGTACTTGTCCGTGGACACCCAGAGGTGGGAGGAGGTGGACATCTCCGTCCACTGTGACGTGCAGATCTTCGACTGGCTCATGAACTACGTGAGGAGGAACTCGGCGGGGGAGGGAAACAAGGACAAACCCCGCCTCGGTAAATCCCCGGACTAACTGTTAAACAGCAGCAAAATGTCACATTCTTACACATGGGAGTGCCTGAGCTGTTACTTACCTGTTTGTGTAGAACCCTCGGATGACGCCTGATTTACTGGTCACTAAACGCGGTGTGTGTTTGGTGTTACCGGCTGTGTGTTCTGTGCTGTTTGTCGGTTGTGGGGTTTCGCTTGGTTGGTCACGTGGTGTTTGTCGGTTACAGAGCCCAGCAATGTGATCTCAATCCTCATCTCCTCCGAGTTCTTGAAGATGGATACGTTAGTAAGTGTTGTGACGCTGGGTGTGGTGACGTACCTCGGGCCTTTTGTTTTTCATATTAAAAAATTAAATAAATTGATGTGTTGCCTGGCAACAACATATTCCCAAGAATATCCACCAGCAGCTTGCAAATGTCTTTATGTTTCACACCTGATAATTGGTTGTGTATCCCAGTCCAGGAGAAACCAGAGGCCCCCTACATAGAGCTTTGTTAACTTGATGTCGCATGGATGTTAAGAGTGTAGACGCTCTTTTGCCCCCGACAGTTATTCAGACCACTGCTCTGTAAGGAGAGCTAGTTCTAGAGTAGCGCTTATGTGGGATCATTCAACATTTAGTGTACCGTTGCCGTGAAAGGTCTTATAAGACCGGTTTGTGTTTGCCCACGTTCAGGTGGAGGAGTGCATCCAGTACTGCCACAAACACATGAGCGCCATCGTGGCCACGCCGTGCAACATGAACTGCATCAACAGCAACCTGGCAACGCGCATCGCCGAGCTCTTCAGCCACAACGAGGCCGACGACATCAGGGACAAAAAAGACAAGTTCAAAAGGTAACAGGTGGGAGTGAGGAATGTTTTATTTAAGTGGTTCAGAAATCTACTTGCTCAATGGCAATTTGTACTTGCCCCTTTAACATTTTATTTATTTATAAAGAAACAACTAAGACCACCTGGAAAAAAGAGAAGATGTGTTTAAAGGGACAGAAATCATGAGCCGGCTACTCAAGATAATCCACAGACCTTGTTGTGAGCTGTTTTTATAAAGGAACTATTTTTCTTTCAACCACAGTTCCTACATTGTGGATTGTGGATTCTCTTGAGTAACGTCATGATTTATGGAAACCCTTTGTTACAGTTGAGTTATAATGGAGAGCAGGCAGACATCTCCAAAACAAGACAACTCACACTAAAAACAATCTAGATTGATAAACAGCGCTACATGTAAGAGGAAAAATAAGTAGATTTTGGGGTGAACTGTTCCTTTAATTATTTTTCGGCAAATGAGTTGCTAGATCTACTAGCCCGACGTGGCTTTTTCCCATCGCTCTGTTGTAGTAATCAGTGCTTCTTAGTAAAATGTGATGTGAGGAGAGAAGTCTATTATAACAGGTCATCCTCACACAGTCAGTCGCTGGGTCGATTATGTTAATGACATATATAAACACCTCTATTTATCAAATAATGCTAGAAATTTTATTTTCCCGCTCAAAGCAAATTGTTTCAGAAGAAGATTGAGCGTCTCTTCGATCCCAACTACCAGGGCAGAGATTCACCGGGAAACGCCTCGACTCTCTACAGGTGAGCAGCAGCGGCAGCAGCGGCAGCAGCAGCTAGCCTCTGAGTTTACCTGCTGAGCAACAGCGTTCATTACCAGCTCTTTGTTCATAAACATCAGCTTCGGCCTCACTAATTATGTGTTTGTTCCCAGGTGTGGTCTGTGTCTCAAGCTGCTGGCCAAAGACACGGAGAGGAAGATTTCTTGCGTTCCGGGGAAAATCAACATCGATGCTCGCGGGGAGATCATCTATTCGCACACTAAGTATTACAGCGGTGTCCTGTGCATGGACAAGAGTCATGCGCTCATAGTCCCTGTTTGTTCAGCTGTCAGCAATAATACGACAGAAATGAGTTCCATTTCACTTTTGAAGGTCTTGATCACGGTCTGTGTGTAACCGTGTGTGTGTGTGTGTGTGCACGTTTTGCAGGCAGAAGAGCTGGGATGTGCACGAATACATCACCGGTCTGTATGAGGAGCTCAAGTCCTGGGTCCTGGTCTACTGGAGAATCTGGGGTACCATCAACTACTTGACCTGCTTCCGATGCCAGCAGGTGTGTGTGTGTGTGTGTGTTTGTCTACGGCATGCAAGGTTTTTGTGTGTGAGCACTTAATGACCAAGTGTGTGTGTGTGTGTGTGTGTGTGTGTGTGTGTGTGTGTGTGCGTGTAGGTGTTTGTGTGTGCAGAGCTGACCCATTGCAAGTACCACCCAGACAGTGTGCTGTACGCTGGCATGGGTACTGAGAAAGGCTGGCATGGTGCAGGAATGTACCCCTGCTGCAACCAGAGGGTTCTCCGCTTTGACCCGTCCGGTATGCCCAAGGTATGGACACACACACACACACACACACACACACACACACACACACACACACACGTACACACACGTACACACGCACACGCTATGTGTGTACTTATGTTCTAATAAAACCTTCATAACTGCTCGTAACCAAAAACAGAAATCCAGTTGGTTCAACGTGAACTTATTAATATTTAGTTATTACATCAATTAAACCATGCATGCTTTCACATCATCTTTAGTTTGGTCAGTAAAGCAGCTGGATTAAGGAAATGCTGCCGTACTCAATGCTTAACGTGACCATCATGTGTACTTTTCTAAGTCCTCTACTTGGCTTGTAAAGTAATGTGCTCAGAGTGCCGTCCCACTGCATGCTGGGACTGTTACGAATAGATGCAGCTCACAGATAACGCAGAGGTCAGCACGAGCGGAACGGCTGCACAAAGAGACTGGTAGAAGATGGATTGTGTAACCGGTATTTGTAATAGTGCGTCACGTGATCACGTGCTCTTTTATAGTGATTTCTCAGAGAGGGGGCTGTGTTGTGTTTACTGCAGAATATAACTCATTGTTAGATTTTCTACTGCAGTCTCCCCCAGACAAAGAGAGCGTAAAGACAGAAGAAGGAAAGGTTATTCTAACATGAAGTGAGTTAATTCAGTTCGTCGCTTGTCATCCTACAGTTTTTAATGTCCCCTCTCCGACCTCAATATTAAGTCCACTGTGCGTGCATACCCTGATGCAGTTGAAGGGAACGTTCAGGTGCTTTGAAGTGGGGTTGTATGAGGTACTTATCCACAGTCAGTGTAGTACCTACAGTAGATGGCGGCCGACACGCAGGAGTACCAGCACGGGAGCAAAGCGGTGTACCGCTGTGGACGGGGGGCAGCAGCAAAACTAAAGAAAGTCTATATCATCTATATTGTGTGACTTTGGTTTGTCCGATCTTGCTGCTGAACTGACTGATGAGTCGCCAACGATGACAATAAACATCCTCATCCTAACCCTCACATGTCACAGAAAAGGCTTTCTGACGGCGAGGTAAAGCTAATATTTTGAATGTAGCGTCACTTCATAGTCTGTATATAAAAATTGGACGTAGTCATCGGGACGTCACCCATTGGTTTGTGGCATTTTGGCTATCTTGGACTTTGGCTCTAGCCATCTAGTTTTTTTGCGACCAGTGAGCGAAAGTGACCATATTTGGACTGCGGAGCTGTGACTTAAAGAAGCCCTATGGCAGCGACCTGTCAATCACAATGTAGCCCCGCCCTAAAGCATACCCTGCTTTATGGTCTATTTGACTCTAAATGGACCATCATTTACTGAATGAACATCATGCTGTATTGAAGAAGACTTGAAACTAGAGATTGAGATCATAAACTCATGTTCACAATGTTTACTGAGGGAGTAAATCAAGAGAGAAGTAGAGTCATTTTCCCATAGACTTCTATACAACCAGAGGAGTCGCCCCCTGCTGGCCATGAGGGAGAGTGCAGGTTTAAGGCACTTCTGCATTGGCTTCACTTTTCAGACCCGCCTCATGCAACCCCACTTGCCGACCTCTCCCTTCAAGTACAGATGTGTTTGTGTGTTGAGGGCTGTAAGATGCGAGACCACATAGTGAACGTCCCCAATGACGACACCTGCGATGAGGTGACCTCAGCCCAGACCAGAGTCCTCAATGACCTGCTGCTGCACAGAGACGCAGTGTGTTTGTCCAAAACACCGCCTGCAGAGGGGTGAGCATCATCAGGATGTGTGTGTGTGTGTGTGTGTGTGTGTGTTTGCAGGGATTCTGATTAATAATCTTTTTTTTCTTTGCGATCTTATGTGTTAGTACTGAGGAGAGTCCACCCAGTGCAGAGAAGGTTCAGGACTGCGACGTCCTCCTGGAGCCAACACTGCTGGGACCTCTGAGAGGAGACGGCAGCCCTGTGAGTCCTCTTCCTCTGTCTCAGGGTTTCTCTCCGTCTCCTACTTTTCTTCTACCGTGTACATTCTTTCTGGTTCTGACTTCAGCTACTTTCTTTTTTTCTTCCCCAACCAGTTTTCCCTTTTGAAAAACTGGAGTCTGCAACTGGTAGGAACTTTCCCCTCATTCCCTTCGTCACATTTAGTTTAGCCAGCCGTCTTTCACAATTACAAACACATGCAGGCGCTGTTACCAAGATCTTCTGTGAGATAAGTCGAGTGTAAAGTGACCTTCATCTTCCAGAGGCAGCAGACTCTCCTGTCAGAGGATGAGGAGTACACCACGGGGTCAGAGGTCACCGAGGATGAGGTGGGGGACGAAGAGGAGCTGTCCAAGAAACAAGGTGGGGAAGCTTCGTAGCGCTTTGTGATGGAAGATGCACTTTTTTTTTTCATGTCTGTACAGTGTGGCGTTAAAATGATGCCGAATGGCAGAAGTGTTTGTGGTAATCGTCCCACATTTGGTGCTTGCAGCTTTGATTTGAGCTTCGATTAGAACACGATTAGCTTAGCTTAGCTTAGCTTAGTTTAGCATGAAGACTAGAAGCAGAACAAGCCTGTTTCTTAGGCTCTGTCTAAAGTTAAAAATAAAATATTCCCAAACACCTCTCAAGATGACGAAGTAAGTAACACGAAGTAACGAGTTACGGAAGTATTTCTTGATGAACAGCAGTTTATTGAAACGTCCAGAACGTATGTTCTCCAGTAGTAGATGATTATTTGCACCGTGTCATGTTCTCTGAATAAGAGAATCATTCGTCATCACTCAGAGTGCCACACACGATGCCTTCAGGTGTTCATTTACTGTGACTTATCGCCCTCTGACGTCATAATAAACGTATCTTCAAGACGTTTTTTCAGTGAAACTGAGTTCCTTTAGCCTGGTAGCAGCTTCCCTTTAACGTTCACAGTTTAAATGATAAAAGCAAAATGAGGACGCGTAGTGAAACATGTCTCTATATTTAGCACCTCATCACACTCGTTTTCATCCCGTCTATTTTTATCATGTCTCTGTTGGTACTTTCAGCCCTTTCTTAATAAGGATGGGAAATAAAACAGTTGCTCTCTTTGGCCAGCAGATGGCGTCATGTGCCGTCCCAGCATATTCATCATTCTCTTTATGTGTGTGTGTGTGTGTGTGTGTTGTTTTTCTGTTTCCAGCTGCTAAGAAGGCCAAGACGGCCCACAGGCCTCTGAAAAAACAAATGTCCTCTCCGAACTTCCAGCGCAAAGACAAAGCAGAGAAAGTGAGTCAGCGGCTTCATTCATATTCATTTCCTCAGAGCAGTGAAACACTGAAGAGACTTCTTGTTTTGGTCTCATGGTGCTTATGGCATTGTAAAGCTACAGCGTAGTCAATGATGTACTGTAGCAGGCTGTATTGTTTACAGTCTGAAATATAGATATGGAAATATTGCTTTTCACAATATTTTGAATTTAATTTCACTTTATTTTATTTTGATGAATGTATTGCATTGTAGACACACTAGAAGTTGTTAATAATTTGTTTTATCAATGCATAATAATTCAGCTTCGAGGAATTAGTACGTACAGTTGACTCTGACTTATGCATTACAACTCATTAAACACAGCTTATTTATGTATTTTTGAATGTATTATTATTGTTTATTCATGTTAATTCAACCAGAAGCCCTGCAGGCTGTTTGTTGTTAAACTCTGCATTTACTTTGTATTTAGTTTTACAGTTGCATTCGATTTAAAGACATTGTGTTAATAGTACATTTGTTCGTAACTGCATTACTACTCCAATAACACAGTGCAGTACATATTTACACCCCGAGTGTCAAACTGTAACTTTAAAAGTTTCAAAGTTTTCTAAACCTGGCTTCCTTTCCCTCAGACACTGTCCAGGGACAACACACCTTTCACGTGAGTTCATCTGCAAACACTCGGCCGTTTAGAAAATCCTCACACTCATGCTCACATGTTTACGTACCTACGGTATCAGATGAGGAGGATGTTTATTCTTATATATTCTTATGTACTTGATTAGACTTAAATGTTTTAAATATCTTGATTTCATGTCTTTTTTCTTGCATCCTGACGCTGGTGCCTGCGGTGTGTTTTGTAGAGTGAGTGTCCAGAAGAATAAGTGGGACAGTTCTCGCTCCATGAGATACAACCAGGACGCTCAGAGGGAAGAAGGTACATTATTATTAATACTTTCATATTTTTAAATGCTTTTACTTTACCCTTTCAAACTTAGATCTGTATGGAAGCCAATAGGGGACTTTATTTAAATGTTACTGTAAACTTGAAATTGAGACAAACAATGGTACTTTAGTCGGCGATCAAGGAAGCGACGTCCTAACTGACGAGAGGGCTGACAGACGACATTTACATTTTAGTGACATTTAAATGTAAATGAAATAGACTGCGAGCGCTGTTTGGCTTATTGCTTTTGAATATTGTCCACTGTACAGCAGGGTATGTCATTAATAATTAAATATCAAATGCCATTTTCATTTCGAAATTGTTAGAACATTTTGATTTGAATTGTGACTCAAAGAATGCTCGTATGTGGCTACATTTGTTTTTATTGCATTTTAATTCTCAAATTTGAATCGGAATATGAATTTCAAAAAAGGTCGAAGTACGCCCATAAGAGTTCATCATTTTTACTCAAATATCACATATACAGGTGGAAAATTACAAAGCTATTGTGGAGTTACATTATGATTTTAATAAAGACCCCTATAGGCTTCCATACATTCCCACTAAGTCAACATCAACTTGTTTCCTGCTGTGCGTTTATTCCCTTTACGTGTCCCTGTGAACCAGACCAGCGTCGCATGGTGGAGATCATCGGCTACCTGACGAAGATGAGGTTTGGAGACCAGGAGCAGAGCAAGTCGAAGGACACGAAGGAGGCAAGCATCTGTTCACGTACACGCAAAATGTCATTCAGCATCAGGACGCCGGAAATGTAGCTTTCACCGCCGCGTTTAGTCTCATCTCACATCATGTGGTCATGATCTGGGTGCTGAGCAGTCAGCCCTGCTGTCCTAGTTTTTGCAGCTGCCTGATGTCGGATTGTTTTTGTTCTGGACTGTGTGTGTGCGTGTGTGTGTGTGGTTGCTGCAGCCTACAGGAGGTATCTACTCCAGACTGGAAGCGCAATTTAAGAGTGTCGCTCAAGCCAGACAGAGTTCAGAGAAGACACCCAGGTACTACTTGTGCACACACACACAAACACACAAACTCATCATCATGTCCCATTCAATAACTCTTCTTTCTCTGTAGATCTAAAATACGCTACGCTCAGATCCGGACCACATAAAGGACCCGATGGGGAAAAGGCCGCTGAGCTGTCTAAGAGACGGACATGAAAACTGACAGAGAGAACGAAGAGGAAGAGGAGAGATCCTTCCGCGAGGGCTCAGTGCAACAACATAAATTCCCGCTGGCACCCCCTTCCACCCTCCCCCCCTTAAAGCACGGCCTCCACTCATATAACCCAGCTGTGGACTCCTCACCCTCGCACCCTTTGTCAGCCCCCCTCCCTCTGGGCTTCACTCAGGTGACTTCGTTATTGATCACCATCAGCCCATCACTCAGCTAGCTCCTTATTTGTGCAGCTGTGGTCAGTCCTGGAAAACAAACAAACAAGAGGTCTGGATCCAGCTCAGCACGAAGGGAAATGCACTCGATCAACCTTCTCCGTGTGTGTTTAGGATTTAGTGTTGGAGTTTATTCTTTTCTGTCGTCTTCCTGGAAGATCTGAATGATTCGGATCCAGTAATCACCAACAGTGATGCCGAAGGCCGGATAGGGAATGACACGCTCATCGCTTCGACGCGGCTCGTTTAGGTTAAGACGCCGATCTCGACACATACGAGTTGACTCTGCACTCGCATTTATGGTCTTCTGGGCAGATGACAGACGCTGCGGTGTGTTTAGTTCTCGTAGAGCTAGAGAGTCCTTCCTGTCTGTATTGGAGCATGACTGCACTGTACATACACTGGGACCAATAAAACATGAATGAAGTGTTTCCGCTTACGTTCCACTGGGTGGCAGTGTATCACTTTGGGGGGGGCTCGGCTCTCAACTTTGCCCCAGTTTGACCACAACCTGTCAGCCGACCCTTTGCTCCAACTTAGATGATGTCGAAGAATTTAACGGGGGTGGAATAAAAAATGTAAACGCTGATTATACTCCTTTCACTGTTTATTTCTTTTATTTTTTAAGACCTTAGCGGGCCTTTTAGGTCTTCCCTGAAAGCCTGTTTGGTGGAAACAGTGTGAAAGTCCTGTGCAGAGGGGCTGGTATGCGCCACTGGGTAGAGGGTCAGCCGCTGTCCAGTGGGTGTGCTAACCTGGCTCTTCCTGTCTGACTTACTCACAGGGGTATTAATAACCCGGCCTGCCTACAGCGAACAGGGCAGGAGGAGGCGTGGAGTGGGCTTTTCTTCTTTTATTGGGTGCTGAAGGGGGGGGGGGGGGGGGGGGGGCTGCACTACCCCAGCTGTCCCCTCTTCTCCTCGACAGCAAATGCCGAGAATGGCTGAGGATCTGGGTCAGGAAGCGTGTGTGTGTGTGTGTGTCCAGTTACAACCCGACTGAATTATGATCCCAGAGGGTTCAGATATTGGAGCATCGAGGCAAACACGTGAACTAATAATTACCAGGAGAAAGAGATGCTGACTCCACGAAACCATGCAGAAAATAGAAGTTGTGTCCCCAATATGAGCGAAAGGCTTCCTAAAGGAGGCGTGCAGCGGGACAACCGTTCAGGGTTTTGACCCTAAAACAACAGAAGACTCGCAGCAAACATAACTTGCAAACATTCAGTGCCCCGTAGTGGGAACCGCTCCCTCTCCGGTTGCATCGGATGGGCGTTCCAACACCTCGGTGGCGAGGCGTCATCACAACCTTTAATGTAATACCAGCATGTTAACGGGGATTAGTGGCGGGGTCGGTTCACACAGCGCCGACCTCGGCCAAAGACGCCGCAAGCGGAAATGTCCCGGGAATAACTGCGCTGGACGACAGATGACACCCGCCGTCGTCATCATCATCATCATCATCATCATCATCATCATCATCATCATCATCTGCTGCCTTTCCTTTTAGGATTTCAGGTCGAACTAAGAATTTTACCAATTTCGTTCAGATGCAGCAAACAATACAAATAGTTCATTCTCGATGTGGATAAATGCCTGAAATATAAAGAGCAATGCCCCCCCCCCCCCCCCCATGTCTCAGGACAAGACCACCACATTAAGCCCTCTGCCAACATGTGGTCAGTTCACCTGCTCCAAACTCTTTTTCAGACTGCAGGGTTTCGACTTCGATTTCACAGATAAGTGTAAGAACGAGTCTAACTTCCAAATCAAAGGTAAAAAAAATGAACACATTTTGGAGTCGAGGGTGAAATAAATACCATCTTATAAAAATGAAACAAAATCCGAGCAAAGGCAGGGTTATAAAATTCTCAGCTTTAATCAGTTCAAAAAGTTCACAACAAATGGAACACCTTGAGAAGGGGAATTTGCCATTAGAGATTGGGTGCTTATTTGCATTTATACATTCTTTTCCTAATTAAACCTAATTTCCTAATTTGCTCTCCGGCCAGAAAAAAAAAAAAAAAAAAAAAAAATAACCTTTTGTTTTATTCGGACTGAACTCAAACAAGGTACAACTGAAATAAAATGCAAAAATACAAAATGAAATGTAAACCCAGTTTTATTGGTTTTCACTTTGCTCTAAAGGTAGCGTCTTGGAGCACTGCCGCCTGGTAAACAATCTAAATTAGTACAATTCAAAAAATCTCAAAAGCCATCTGAGTTAAACAGGAGTTGTTATAAAGATGCAACCAACTAAGAACCCATAAATACCTCCGCCACTTCCTTAAAACATCCCGTTGATGAAGGCTCACACATGAGCAACAATCCTCTTAGAGGAAAACAAAACGCTGATGTCGACTCGGCGACAGCACACACGCACACACACCCACAACAAAAAAGAAACAATAGAATAAAAAGAAAAGAAAAAAGAAATGTTCCCATGGTATTAAAGATGCTATACAATTGGGATGATATGCACATATTTCGGTTTTGCTTTCCCTAAAAAGAAAAAACCTGCCGGCAGCAGTCACACACGAGCGGGACTCGTGAGCGGCCGATGCCGACACGCGGAGCCGCATCTCACCGCCTTCATTCATTAATCCTTTAGATTCACATTCTCCCACGATGCAGTGGGGCACCGGATGGCGCGTCCGCCACTGAAAGACCACTTCCTGTCCGTCACACCACGGGTCCATAATCCTGCTCAGACTGTATATATATATAATGTATTTATATATAAACAGATATATCAGAAAAAGGGAAGAGCTGGGGTAAAGAAAAAAAGAAAAGAACGTGGGAGGTCGAGGGAACAGAAGGAAAATAAGATGGTTAAGTCTAATCGTTAGAACCTCATCATGCAGGTCTTGGGATGGACCGACAAAACGGAAGCTTCGAGTAACAGTTCTGGAAAGATATTACACAAAAAAGTCTCCATAGAAAACGCAGATTATGTAAAAAGGGCCACAGGGTGACGCGGTAATCATGTACACGTTGTTGGCATTGTTTTGGTCAACAAACATCCGGTGGGACGGCCCGCGGCCTCCCGCCACACTCAAGTGCCTCTCTTGGGTTCCGTTGTGTTTGCTGTGGTTAGGGTTGATTTGTTTGTTTGGACTACTGTACAGTCTGGCGGCGCCCCGGCTCAGTCACACATCTCCTCGGGGATCTCGTGCGGGTTGAGGATGCCCGGGACGGACATCTGGATCTTGTGTTTCTCCTCCTGGGCCTGACGGAGCGACGCCTCCCTCTCCTCCAGGAACAGGTCTGAGGTGTCCTCGCCGGCAAACTCCTAGAACGGCAGAACAAGCAGACGCTGCGGTTAGCTCTCAGAACGCCGGACTACAGTACACCGCCATGGATGCATCCTCTATCCACTGATCCTAGAGCAGGATCCAACTAACGACTACTTATATTCATCAATTCACTTTACATTTAACTGATTGTTCTCTTTTAGTTTAAACTTAATCCTTCGACAACCAGTCAAGTTGCAACTTTCCGGACTCCGAGGTGACATTAAAGTGTCCAAAACACAAATCTATTTCATTTACAAAGATTTAAACCAGTGAAAACAAGCAGCAAACAGTGAATGTTTAGCATTTTCACACAATAAATGACTAAATAAAGGACGAACTGCTTATTAAAATTGTTGACAATAATTCGGATACCAGTGTTTCATTGATAAGCTGTCGATGTCTCACTGTGTGGAAGAGACCATCGTTCTGTTATTTGTGAGGCAGCATCAGGCTCGACTTACACACAGCTTTGTGAACTTTTTACAACAAAAATGTAACAAATGAATACAAATAGATATAAATGTATATCCGACAACACTGAAACCCGATCCAGCGATTTGAGTCAGTATTGGATCTCTACGCATAAGCGATTAACTATCCTTATTACGTCTCAAAGCTCAGTTTTAGCACTAATTTAAAAAAATTATAGGCGGGAAAATAACCACAGAAAAAAATCCATGGAGCCTGACAGCTGAAAAACCACATCAGTCGCCATCATACACCGTTTTATTCCAGCGACACGCTGACACAGCCGCACACCTTCAGTCTACTTAGCAGAACAACCTGAAATATGTTATTTCTGGAATCGGCAGCCGAGCAGCTCGCCATGTGGAGCCCGATAACCTCTGTGAGCAGAGACAAAGACGGAGGCATGCAGGGCCTTGTTCTGTTTAGTTCAGCTCATCAGCAAACAAAACACACATGACATATATCCCATTAAATCAGCACCAAGTGTAACTGCTGGTGTTCGTCTCTGTGGTGACACCTAGAGTAGCGGATGCCGTCCAAAGCGACTCACGAATGAGCACGTTGAGCTCACCTTTATCTGCACGAGGAAGTCCCGAAGGTGCTCCTTGAAGGCAGGAATATCCTGGTTTAAGCTGAACAGCCCGGTGACAAACACCTTCACCTGAGCACTGATACACACACACACACAGGGATGTTAATGAAAAGTGTTTGACCACAGCAGAGATTGTGTGTGTGTGTGGGTCGCTGTACTCACTCTTGTAGGTGAGGGAAGGCGGTCTTGAGCAGGTTGGCCACGTACTCCTGGATGAAGCCCTGGTTGTTGGTGGGGCTGGACGGGTTCAGCACCGTGGTGATCTTCCCCTCCTCCACCAGGTTGAACATGTAGGCCAGGATGGAGGCGTGCATCGTCAGGCCTGCAGGGCACACACACACACACTCTATTACTGAAGGAACTTCATTTAAACATCATATCACACACATGAAGTTAAGTTTCTACGCCAGAAACAAATGCCGTTTTTCTTTTGCTGCTCGGAAGAAATGAATTCAAGTGACTGATTGTGGTGATGTTTTATCTTTGCGTGCTAGATGCAGTATTTCACGCTTCGTAACGATTTATCTCTGATTGGGGTTCCGCACACATCTTTGCTGTCTGAATGAGAGCGCTGCTTTGTCCTCTTTATAGATCTGTAGAATGCAACACTGGTACATATTTCTGTATGCGGCCATATTACATCAACTGCCTCCTTATTTCTGCTGACGTTAACAACCATCAGTAGATAATGCAGACAAATTATATTCATTATTCCTGGAACCTGCATCGTTTTTGGTGAAAGTGCTTTTAAAGTTCCTGGTGTGAGCTGCACTTGAAGATGGATTATTTTATCATTATTGAATCATTTGAGCACTGAAGGAAAATCATTTGACCGTTACAATTTGCTTTAAATCCGTCGTCTCTTTTATGTGAAGTTTTTTTGTTATTTTTGTAACTTCTGTTTGTGTCGCTTATCTGTGTTTTTATTATGCGCTTGTGTGGAACTTTTACGCTGCCATCTTGTAAATCCAAATCTCAATGGGATCATCCCGGCTAAATAAAGGTTAATCCTTAAAAGAGAGCGTTCAGGTCTCCCCACAGCTCATGCCTGTGTGTGTGTGTGTGTGTGTGTGTGTGGACTCACCAGCAGTATGCGATGTGTCGGTGACCACAGAGAAGATGTGTTGCAGGATATCGCAGAAGTACGTCTGGTAGAAGCTCTGCGCGGCGGCTTCCTCCTGGGCCACGTTCTGCAGCAGCGTGTAGAGAATCTGCAGACCTGGACGAGCACAAACACGAGAGCTTCCTCACATCACGGCCTAACAAAAGGAGCATTAAACCCGTACACTGCTGCAGCAGAGGGCAAACTTCATCTCAAGTCATAATTATGAGAAGAAAAAAAAGTCAAAGTGATGAGAAACTCAAAACTACGAGATGAAAAAGCCATACTTATGATATAAAATCATAATTATGAGATAAAAAGTTGAAATTAAGACAGAGAAAGTCATAAATATGAGTCAAAATGATGTGATACAAAGTCAAAAATGATGACAGGCGGAAATGGGCTTTCATAGCTTTTAAACAAATAGATTTTATCGTTTGATACATTCTGTCCTCCCGACATGATACAACACAACACCTGGATTGTTATATAACATTTAGTATTCATGCTCCAGGCACTATATGAGCTCAATGTGAACATGAAATATGTATGTGTGTGTGTGTGTGCAGCCCTACCAGTATCAGCCACGTTCCTCATGGTGTGTTTGAAGGCCCAGATGATGGAGTCCAGCACCAGCTTGAACTGGGCGGGGGGGATGGCGAGGAACGCGGGGAAGCAGTGAGAGTTCACCGCTTGCAGTAAGTAGAAGAAGTGAGTCCTGTGCTCGGGGAACTCCTCGAAGTTCTAGCAGAAAAATAACAAGTTGTTCAGCACTTGTTCCTCACATGTTGCTCTAAAAGAACATTTGCATTAAATAACTGCAGTCAAATATGAATAATATTGTCACACTTGCACAGAGTTACATTTCTTGAAACAACATTGGTCCTATCAATGATACACTAAGAAAGTTAACCCTTGAATGCCAGTTTGTTTACAACACAGAATTATATAATAATATAGTAGAACATAATAGAATGCAGGATTTTATGCTGGTAGCGGGATCTGGTAGCCAGTGATTGAAAACTTAAAAAGCCAAAAAAGTCCCTAGTGCAGCACGAGGGTTAACTCCTAATATATAACTCTTTATATAACACAGTCTGTTGTTGTTTACAAGCCTGAACTTGCACTTCGGGAAACTTTTCTTTCATGTGAAGTATCACCTGTTAGACACGGCTTTCCACTTTCAGACAGTCTGACTGTACCAAGTATAACTTAATACATATTTTAGATGCACACAGTAGGTTCAAGGGTGGGTTGCTAAAAAGGGAAAAGCAATAATTGCCCCGGGGTCCAAAGCACATTGTGGCCCCGGGCTCCCCTAGTGGAGGAATCCGGCCCTGAATAGGTGAGCTTTTTATTTCTAACATGAAAAATAAAGCATGGGATCGTTCTCTGCAGGCTCGGACTGGTTCGCCTCCAACGAGCAGTTGAGTAACATGAATGACTGACAATTTCTCAACCTGCAACTTATTCTATAATTAATAGTTTATCATGGTTCCATACAAATATCAGATATCCTCTGTCTAGGTTTTTCTGAAAGTTGAAAGCCAAGACTGGAACCTCTGACCGAGAACGACTGAACTTCAAATGCCCTTTACTTTGAGACTCCGATATATGTAGACATGAAATACATTTGATTTTCTCAAATGGTTCACTGATAAAATGACTACAAACATGATTGAGGATTTCACAAAGGCCAATGCGTTATTTAGATGCTTTAGAAACCGGAGGTCTTAAAATAAATGTATTACTTGACTTGTTTTTTGTACAAAGGCATTATAGTAATGCATGAATAAGAGTCAACAGTTCATTACAATCCCTCCTCTGCATTGTGGAGGTTGGTTTATGGCGTTGCCCTCTTTGCTTCTTCACAACACATTTTGTTCGTACACATCAATCAAAACTTTCAATTAGCAAAACCCACGAATCCTCCAGTGAACCAGAAACCAACCGAGCTGTGACCGGTTGATCTCACCTTGTTGATCATGTTGAGGGTGCACTCGAAGACGGCATCAAAGATCTGGGGGATCTCGCTGGTGATGTGTCCCCCCAGCTTGTTGACGATGGTCGCCATGGTGCTGAGGACCTCGGGCTCGCGGGCGGCGGGGACGTTGCGTTGATAGTCGATGAGGACGGCGTCCAGCAGCGGCGGGACAAAGTTCTCCCCGACCTGAGAAACAACAGCAGGGATCAGCAGAGAGCAACACGGCAACAACGGAGGCAGAACGGGAGCCTCCACCTGCAGAGTGAGACCTTAGACCTGGGAATGAGTCAGCATGTTTGCACTTCCTGTTCCCTAGTCTCAAGGTCAATTTGTTTTGTTAATGAGTTTTTGGTTAGATGTCTAAATTAAGGTCTTTGGTTAAAACAAGCTGAAAAGAGGAGGAGGGATGCTGTATACGTCTCTGGTAGGGCAGTGACCTGTCAATCACAAGGTAGCCCCGCCCTAAAGCATAGCCTGCTTTATGGTCTGTTTGACTCCAAATGGACCATAATTTACTAAATGAACATCATGCTGTATTGAAGAAGACTTGAAACTAGAGATTGAGACCATAAACTCATGTTTACAATGTTTAATGAGAAGTAGAGTACATTTTTCTTTTCAATTAAATTCTATTTGTATGTACATTTTATACTGGAATTTGAATTCCTGTTTATTTTGAAGATTTTCTACCAAGTTGCTGGTGTACAATTTATTTAATGATAAATAGCAACGTGTTACATTTTGTCTTCCATAGTTAGGGAAGCAATGTTTAAGTCAAGGCTGATGTTGCCTTAACATAACTTCCACACAGTGAAGCTTACAGCTTATTAATGAAACACTGGTATCAGATCGGTACCCAAAGCTGGAGCATCCCTAGTTTGTGAAAATGATCTTGCAGAACATAAACGTTTGTTTGCCACAGAGCTTATGTTCTGTTGTACTGCAGAACCAGTACGGTGCCAACTCCGGGGTTGGCCTACAAAGATGCGTCTTCCCTGTAGCACTCTACAAAGACGGGCACTGTAGAGTTCTAAAAAGACTCACTTTTGAAAGGTGCAGCTATAATTTTTCTTTTTTTAATAAACTCTGACACTCGATGGATGTTATTGTGATGCAGATTAAAACGCGGTTGAGGGCACAAACATCCAAGTCTGCCACGAGGAAATGAAATCTTTGCGTTTGATCCAAAAATACCAACTGGATTAGTTCCACTGCCACAGAGTGTGCAGCATCTCCTGAGGACACGACAGTAAAACTATAGCGCTGCCGCTAGCTCATTAAAGCACGTTCAGAACGCTGCATTTCTTTTTGTGAGTTTAGAGTGGCTGAGGCTTTCAGAGGGATTCCTCACCATCTGTGGGTCGTTTGATCGGCTGACCCAGCCTGAGATCAGTTTCAGCGTCTCTCGTTTCACCGTTCTCATACTCCGGATCAGGGGCTGCTTCGTCACCATCTCACCTGCAACGCAAAAGAGGAGACACACATTGAAAGGTTTCACATGAGGAAGGGCGTAAAGAGAGGGGGGGGGGGGGGGGGGGGTACCACAAAGCATTTCCTGACCTGTGCGTCAGATAAATGCTGACTGGTGGAGCAGTGAAGGATCCACAGGAGCGGGTTTGTGTGGCAGTGGATCTCTGGCTGTGCTAAGCCATGACAGCATTTAGGCTATTGTAGGCAATGTTAGAAATCATTGAGCAAGACCGCTTCAAGGCACTATTACGGCCTTTACACACAGTGATGTGAATTGGGGACACGTGCCCAATAACAGGTTTGAATAGATTTGGCCAGGACTACCAGGATCCTACTGACCCATAGCAGAGTCTGAGCCAAACTGTTGTATAGCCTGAGCTACTGTAAGCTGCTTCATTCACTTTCCTTTTAGTAAAATGCTCTGATTGAATCCCCTCTGGTATACAGTTAGGCAGTGTACATGTCTAGGGCTTTTATTGTGAAATATGTCTAGGGCTTTTATTGTGAAAGGTAAATAAATAAGGAGTGGATCTGGTCTGACTAGTTTTGTCAAGGTTGAAAGAAGAAATAAAGTTTGCAGTCTTGATTTGGAAATATCTGAAAATTGAAAAATGATAAATAATACTGCTTTTTTGTAGCATAATATTCACGTTCTGTGTGAAAGTACTCATGACAACAAACGAAAACAATTGAAAAACGTTTTGAAGATTTTTTTGCATCAATGTGATGAATTTTCTAGATTTGTCATCAGGTATATAATTCAATGGATCATCTCTCCATCTTGTTACTTAATCTATACATTGTTTCTCAAAGGAACAGAAAACACTGTTCTGCACTCAGTGTCCGATAAAGACGAATCAAAGTCAAGCAGACGTTATCCTGATGCAAGCGCAGAGATCCTTGATGCTTGATCATCGCTGGCAGACCTCATACGTTCAGTCGACTCACAATCAAGCACAGAAAGACTCAGAGATGAGTCACCAAAACAGGCGCATGCAAGAAAAAAAAAAAAAAAGGAGGATGCAGTATTGCCAACCTGCAAACCAAAATGCCACCACCGAATGACAAAATACTAAAATGCAACAGCGTGACAAGAACATGAGTAAAGGCTAGAATATGTTTTTTTTAGCACCAAAAAAGCATTTAGTTATGTTTCAAACCCTGCAACACACAGACTGGGCTGGATTTACACAAAGTACACACTCTTCAGTGTACTGCATCATCTAAAAACACGTATAAAAACCTTGCTTTTGTCTCACTAAGAAGACATTTTACTGCTGCGTGGTATTTACTGACGCAGGCTGTAATGAGTGAAATGCAGAGGAGGAAAGTAACTAAGAGCGTCTGTATCCACAGTCGATCATCTGCTGAGTGTTTGTTTCTCAGCAGTTACGTTCTAATGACAATCAGAGAATAACTTTCTCTCATCCTCCTTTTTCACTGCTCCCCCTCTCAGCTCGCTCACGTGACCTCTTTAAATGAGTTTCACTTTTAATGTCGTCAAACAAAGACAAATGCTCTCCTCTCGCCCTGAATCGATAATAGAACACTTCCTTATTTTATGAATGAAGCGGTACATGAGTGTGTGTGTGTGACCAATCAGTGACGGCCATCCCTGCAAACCACACCCCTCAGGTTCCCGGACTATAGAGAGAAGGACCCGAGCCTAATGTCCCCAGAACTGGATTTTGAGTTCCTCAATAGGTTTCTAGTCCACGTGGAGACTTCCTGGGGTTAAAAAGGGGTTCAGTGACTAATAGGTAATAACTAATAAGTATTGAGCACCTAGTGTCGCACAATGAGAAGTCTCGCGAGAGAGTTAGGCCTCATTCCACCTCGTTGAAATCAGATAAATGTTCAGCCACGAGAAATGGTAGAGCTACGCTTTCTGTACTCAAACACAAGAAACTGACAGCTCCAACGTTGTCGTCAGGCAACAAGACTTGGTAAGACAAAAAACTGTTTTACTTCACTTTTTGATCACGTCTCTAGAGAGACTTTTGCATAATGTTGTCAGACACTTATAATAACTGTTAGTGGCAAAAGAAAAGCACTTTTAGTAGACATCCATTGACGGTGCAGAATTGTCTGGAACAATTACACAGCAGCCCGTTCCGTGGCTGCTGCAGCGCTCTCCTTTAATACCGGACCAATTTAAAGAGGGTCCAGGTTGAAAAGTGCCACGGTTAGCCTTTACGGTCATTCATGTGACATCATGGCGTGAAAAACAACGAGATGAACCCACAGACGTGTGATCGGCATGGTGACAAACACACACCTCCCTTACCATTTGTCTGAATGGCAGCAGAGATGTTCTCGCTGAGGCACTTGTAGACGTTGAGCATGTCCAGGTAAATCCGGCCCAGCTGGATGACGAAGGGGTGTCCCACTGCCTTGCAGGCTCGGACGTTGGTCTTCAGGATGCTGCCCAGCTGCTTCACCGTCTCCGGGTCCTTCAAGATGTCCACGTTCTGAGGGGGGGGGGGGGGGGGCAGAGAGACGGGCAGCAGCAGAGGGACCGGATTAACACACGTATAGACTGGTAAATTGGGTAAACGTCTGCAGTATGTGGTAGTACACCGGGCTCTTACCTTGGTGGCCTGCTGGATGATGCTGTCCCACACTTGGTTGGGCAGCAGCATGTATTTTTCTATCAGGTGCTCTTGAACAGCCTGATCTGTCTGGGCGCCAATCATATAACCTACTGCCTCATAGAACGTGTGCACCTGGACACAAACAGACAAATAAGAGAAATCATTTTCAGAAAGAATTGTGGGTCTGGGTCTCTCTCTCTCTCTCTCTCTCTGTCTCTCTGTCTGTCTGTGTATTTGCTGACCTGCTGAGGTTGCAGGTCACAGATGATGGTGTTGATGTTGTTGAGGATCTCATCGATGAAGGGCATCACCTCGCCCACCTGCACCTGGATGAAGTGGCGCCGGCACTTCTGGGCGATCTTGATAAACGTGTCACAGGCCATGTCCTGAACACCGTCGTGGGTCTCTGATGAAGGACGATATTAAGTCAAGAGGCATCCAAATTGACAAAATATGATATTTATAGATCCAACATTTTTAAACCAAATGCATTTCGCTTTTTCAAAACCGTCTCTCACCGTGCATGAACTCAAAGAGTTTGTTGACGACGGTTTTGAGGAACTTCCAGTGGGCTCTGAGAAAGCGTGGATACTGGCCGACGATGTACATGATGTTGGAGGCTATGATGGCCTTGTTGTCCTTTCCTCTCTTCTGCTCACACAGACCCAGCAGATCCTGAGACACACAAGGGTTTTCAGAATCAGACACAAAACCTAGGGGGGGGGCAATGTTTAGTGTTTTATAAAACGGTGGCTTCAAAAATCAAACGACCTGACCAAAAAGGGAATCTATTATTGACATTGTTGACTTATAATTCAAATCGTCATTTTTTAGCAGTATCCAATTTAGGAATTATACCGACGGCTCGACAGTAAGGATTGCCCAGGTCGCCACTGGCAACCATCTTGAGGAACTGGCAACCAATTCTTGGCCTGTGTTTTTTTTTTACGTATAAATGTAGGGACAGCCAACAGCAAAACCTGCATCCCCAAAATAAATCTATTTTTCATATTTGTTGCATTAGTGATGTTGAAATATTGCTGTTACAGTCAGAACCAGAACCAGTCGAGGCTGCGTGAGCATTGGTGCGTTTACTCGCGTGAGCAGAGGCAGGAAACAACGATTCAGCAAATTGATTCAACTGAGAAAGAACCAGATGAAGCCGAACGAAAAACAAAACAGAGATTTTTGGGAGGCAAAGTATCGCAGCATCTTTGAGCTGGATAGAAAATTATACTGCAAAGCATGTACAACATGCACATGACATGTATGCATGTCCCATTTTCTTCAATATAATTACTCAAAATATCAGGTGACTAAAAATGGCAATCGTATTTTCTGTTTCAGCAACCAAAAGCTGATGCCTGGTTGCCTTTTAAAAGCGTAACTTGTGCAACAACTAGCACGTTGGTCCTCTTATGAAACAAGTTTTTTTTTTGTTCATACCTTGATGACAGTGACCAGGAACCTCTTCTCGTCCTCCTCGTGCATGGCCCCGCTGATGGAGCCGATGGCCCAGCACAACGTGTTGAGGTTCTTCCAGGACCACTCGGTGCCGTTCACCTGGTTGTGAAGCTTTTCCGTCATTATGCGTTCTGTGTCGGCGTAGTCCAAGTGAGTCAGGTACACTGCAGGGTGGCGGAGGACAAAGGACATCTGTACTATGAGTATGTGTACAATGTACGGTGGACTTACAGCCAAAAGGACATCCCTGTTCAGTTGAGAACAAGGACAAAAACTATTATTCTCTGACACTGGAGTCAAACTCCACACAGAAAAAGCCCCAGATGTATGTGGGAAGCTTCATTATCAATGACAAAGTTACAAATGGATGTATGAATAAGAAGCCATATGGAAATCCTATCAGTCTTTGTGGCTGTGATGATTTAAAAACTGCATTTGTTGAGAAAAACAACGCTGAAGGCCGTGGAGTCTTATCACTGAGTCGTACCGAGGGTTTCCCTCATGTTCTTGTAGAGGTTGATGGAGTCGGTGTCCTTCATGAACTCTCGGACCACTTCTCCCTGGTCATTCTCCACCACCAGCACCTCCTCCGGCTTGGCCATCCGACTCACCATGAGCAGACGCACCTGTCGCAAGAGATAAACACCTGTCAGCATGTACACACAGCAGAGAGAGTCTCATGGCTTAATACTCCAGGGCAGGGTGATATGGAGGAAATCAAATATCATGATTTTCTTTTGACCAAATACCTCGATGTCCATATTGTCGGAGCTAACAATGACCAAGTGGGTAAAGGCAAACAATAGAGAGCTGCATGGATGACGTATTTCTGTAGGCCAAACAGGAAGTTAGCATCGCACTGGTTCCCTTGACAAAAAGCATATGGGATTTTTCTATTAGAATTTGGATTATAGCTCTGCGGCAAACAAACGTTTATGATACTTCAGAAAGAGCATCTTCACAAATGAACACCACTTTTAAAATGTTTGAAAGTGTAAATGCCGTCTTAAAAAGTAAAAAGCAAACGGCTATGATCGAACCACACGACGGTCACATGATTTCACGTCACCACGACTAAGCTAAAGGCGGACGAGGCGGCATTATGATGTTTTGTAGTCCGATTAAGCCACCTGGCAGCAACCGCCTTTTTAAAGACACGTTAAATCTTCGAGGGGTATTTACTGACCTATTTTATGTCGTAGAACAAAACGTTAAACATCTCTTCAGCTTGACCACGGATCTTATTTCAGGCATCTAACCAAAAACCCATTCAAATAACTCATAAACTTGAGACGAGGGAATCAGAAGTGCAAAAATGCTGACTCATGTCCAGGATTTAGGACTCATTCCTGCAGCACTCTACAGAACAGCTTGAATATGTGTAAGTTCAGAAAGAAACAGGAAATGACACCTATGCCATATCATAATATCATTATATCGGCCAGGCCTAATAACCATGCACCACACACTGCTATGGAATGGAAAATATTATCAACAAAGAGACTGTTGTTATTTTTGCTTTAGTGGCTGCTGATTTTCAGTAACGCTGTAACTAGCAAATCTTTTGGCAGCAGTTTGGCAGCCACCTGTTGCTTGACCAGTGCCAACTGATTCTAGTATGACTACCAGCTACGACTCTACTGAAACCCTTCTGCACCCCTAAACTCTTCACTGCTTCCAAGTAAGAAAAGGTTCTTAAAAGAAACAAAACTACAGCAGTGCAAATTCAAAATACTTGGATGTTGAGTTTGTCAGCTTATCGCCATGTTGTTGATATCCTAAAAATGCATTGATTACTCATATCAACGCCACGTTAAAAAGGGACAATGAAGGCTATAGGTGATAAGCAGTGAGCTGTGTGTGTGTGTGTGTTACCTTGGACAGTACGGGCAGGTAGAGCTGTCTGCGTGGTGGAACGTCAAAGTGCTGGTTTCCAGAGAGCAGCGGGGACGTGGACGTAGAGAAGGGACTCTCTCTGTAGAGCTCAGCAGCCAAGTGGTTCCAATACTCCAGACAAATTTTGAAGATCTCCGTCTCCTCCACCTCGGACACCAGCAGCATGTAGTGGAGGGCCTGGGGGGGGGAGGAGCAAGGGAGCAATGTGACAATTATCTAAATGGGACTCCCTTTTTGTTGGACGGACACATCCGTACATTTCCTCCCGCCCGTCACACCCCTAACTGACGGCATCCTCTCGTACCTCCATTAACGTTTCTCTGAGGTTGAGCCGCTTCTCAATGAGCTGCCCGTGCTCTTTGAGGAAAGTGCAGAGGAACAGACTGAGGTTCTGGATGAAGTTCTGCTCGTCGTCTTTCCCATTGGCGTAGGCCAGCCGGATGTTGGTGTTCAGGGGCAGCATCTGCGCGGACGTGGAGAACACGGAGATCTCGGTTAGTATGTGTACGACGACGACGAACGGGAATCTGGGAATGTGAGCTCAACCCACCTGTTTGAGCTGACACATGGTCAGGGTGAAGAGCGTGACGAACTGCTCCTCGTACTGGCTGACGCTCACACCGGCGATCTCGGTGAGGCACTTCAGTGTCACGTTGCGAAACATGGGCACGTTCAAGAACTGCAAACAGTGGAAGCGGATGTTTAGTTGACGACTAGACAGACACCTAAAAGAATCAATATCAGTTTAAGCGTATGCTTACTATAGAACACTGACTATAGAGAAGCACCTCATAAATCCCCAATTCAAAACACATGAACTATCCTTTAAGATGTGTGTGTGTAACTAGCAATAATTTGGAGTGTTTTTACGCTTGCTTAACAATTCGATGGTTCAGAATCCCAACAATTCCAAGTCAACGTTGTTGTGCGACGCCGCGTGCATCCGTGTACACACCTTATACACCAATGTGCTGATCAGTTTGGTTTCAAAGATGTACCCCAGAGGAATCCAGTTGAGAAAACGTAGGAGGGTCTCCAGAGTGGCGTGGACCAGTGGGGCATTCTGGGAGTTTTCCTACGGTGCGACCAATGAGACGACAAACATGCTGAAGGACAAACCCTGTTGTGTGTGTGACCAACGATAAATGATTGCACAACAATGCCAAAAAAGAAAGAGATGAGGAGTCGCATACCATGACGAACTGGCAAAGCTGGAAAATCTGGGAGAATTCATTGCACATGCTGAAAGAAAAATAAGACACATTATGGAACGTACTGTATGGCCCTTTTTTTTACGCTGACAGAAATGTGCCAATCCTCTGTATCAAAGCACGACAGAACGTCTTCTTGACCGACGCATCAACAGTTGCACCCGTCAGACTCATGTGACACACGAAAGGCAAACACAACAGTGTGTAAAGCCACAGTCAAAGTTAGTGGTTGAGCTACTTACGCGTAACACTGTTTCAGCTATACAGGTGAGTTGCATGAGATGAACAGCTACAAACAGCTGTTGTATACGATATTAAACTGAATATCTTTGGGTTTTTGGACAAAACAAGATATAAATTTGGACTTTAAGAAACACTTTACTATTTTCCGATACTTTACAATTAATCAAACAATTAATCTAGATAATAATCGTCAGTTGCTGCCTTAGGTCATATCACAGTTGCTTACGCTGTGCGGCCAGGCAGAGCAAGTGAATCATTCATACTGTCTGAGCACAGTAGAGAGCACAACTGCTTGCAATTCAGGCAACAGGGAAATTGCAAATAGATTGCATAATACTTGTAGTAATACTGATTGATGTGTCAAATGTAGTGGAAATAAAAGAGGCAATAAGTGTCAATAAAAGGCAAAGATGCAGTGCACAGCAAAGGCCGTTTGTCTGCAAATCTGTTACAGATCACAGCTTTACATCATTGGATTAATTGCCAGCTGCGATATTTTCAAATGCCAACACCCTGAGATTATATTTCACGATGTTCTGAAAGTATTAGACTCTTAAATCTGGTAAAAAACAAAACAAACTATGAATTATCATATTTTGGTGGTACACTCAGACATTGATTTCACTGTTCCTTCCTCAACCCTTTCTACCATGAACACGATGGGGCTTCCGGAGGCGCGTGAAGACGCAGCATGCTGACCTGTCCTTTAGGTGCTTGGCCTTGACCTGGGTCATCTGGCCGCTGGAGAAATCGAAGACCTCCTCGCTGAGCAGCTTGAGAATGATCATATTGTTCTGACAAAGGCTCTCGCTGGTGCGACTTGCCCCGACAATGTCGCTGATGAAGGTGGGCCAGTGCTTGGGCCACTCCTGCTTCAGGATCTACGGACACAGGACACAGACACGGGTTACCGTTACACTGATCAGCTGGGCGATCTAGAGAATATCACCTTTGACCAAATACTACATTATAAACGAACACTGGTTCGCTTGACAAAAAAGGAAATGGAATTTTTCCGTTGCATTTCATATAATTTCATTCATCATTATTCTCTTACGCACGTGTTAACCACAGACCTTATTCTCCAGGCGTCTAACAAAAACCCGTTAAAAAACCCCATTGACTTCAAGACGAGGGAGCTGGGAAGTGCAGAAATGCTGACTCAGTAATGGGTTCAAGGACTCATTCCTGCAGCTCTCTGTAGACCAGCTAGAACAGTCTGGCAAGGTCAGAAGATGACATCACTTTACCGTAATGCAGCCTTTAAAACCAGGAAATGACATTTATGCCATATTACAATATCCAAAACATCTAGTCTCATATCATAATATCGATATATACTGTTCAGCCCTAGTTCAACGGTGACAGATTCCACTGCGACTAACATGTGATCTGAAAATGAGAAACGAAGGCGACGACTGCTGCTAAAAATAACGATCCGTCCTTTCAATCTCAAACCAGGCATGTGGCCCCCTTTCTCTGTTTGACTTTGATCATGCAGTAAAGTGTGTTAATGAAAGTCCCATGAACCAAAAGATAACCCCCCACACCACCGCAAACACTACATACATGTGCACAAACATGCCAAACAGCCTCCTGAGGACCCGTGTGGAATCTGGAGCTCTACATTCCCCGAGGGCCAAAGCGACGTTCGCTCTGCTGACGCAGGCAGTGACTCAAGTCTCACTGGCATTAATGCAAAGTCACTCGTGTGGCCGGCGAGCCATCCCTCGAGCGGATGTACAAACACACAACGAAGTGGAATCAAATTGTTAAACGTTCAGGAGCAAAGATTCACTAATCAGTCAGTGTGGTCGGATTATTCAGGATCAAAACCGTTCTGATACACGTCTCCCTGACTGTGGTCCACACTTCAGGGTTCCACACATTCCCGCTCTTTTCCAGGACAGTTCTAGTGATGATCTAGCTGCTATGACAGAAAGGAAATGCGCCATGCACTAAAAACATGCCGCTTTAAGAAAATCATCTCTTACATGCGTAGGTATTGTGACAAATCGATCGTAGAATAATGTAAACAGCACTATATTGTGACGCTGCTGCTGCAAAAGTTAAACATGTCTTACGTCACGGCTCATTTTAACGTAACAATGCAGCATTGCGTTTGAAGAGGCAATGCTAGCATAGCAGAAAAAAAGTACCAAAAAGAGAAAATGTTCCTGGACATAACTTTCAGGTGGCAGAATTATACGTTCGGAGGGGGTGCTGATAAATTAGGAGAATATTGAAATTATTTTTATAGGACATTTGACCCTTTTCTCTCATTTCCATGTGTTCTCAATGACTGGAAACTATTCTCCAGGATGCTTGGGAGGCCCGTAGTTTCTACAGCCCGGTGCTTACATGACTCAGCGCTTTCCTGGAGTAAGGATACAATCAACACCGTAAATACTGCCGCTCTTTCTCTCTTTAAGTTGATCCTCTTTTCAAGCGACAATTTATGAACCACCGGCTGTCTCGCCTCAGATATTCAGGAAAAATGAATATGTGGTTTTTAATAATGAACCATGAACTTAGCAGGCCTGGACAGTTTTAGAGTCAGATAGACTTATTAAGAGTGACATCTTCAGGTTAAAAAGTATCACTGCAAAACATAAGGCAGCAGAAAGATACCTAAACACACGAATCTAGAGCGCTGTGTTTCACATGCAGATGTGCTAAACTGTCCAACATTTAGAGGTAGTGTGTGTGGTGAAAAGATTATTTGTTAATCACTGGATTGCTGACTGCAGCTACAGATATTAATCCACAATCCACACCAATGAACATTAACATAAACCTACTGGTTTAGAGCCTTTAGTTTATGCATTACCTCCAGTGTCAGAGGGCTTCATCTGTTTTCTAGAAGTTATTAAAAATCATTCTGACTAAAAAACGTGCCTCTCTAGTTGGACCTCAGATGTGGTTCTGTACATCAGCTCTGTATCAGCCCGTGCCTCAGCACTCGTCGGTGGCTTTCGGTGGTCCTAGGCTAGAGCTGAGTTTCCTGCTCCGGTGGGCTCTGCTGCTGTCAGTGTGGATAACTTCATCGAAACCGTCATTTGTGCCGCTCGTCGATTTGCTCACATGCAACACTGTGGGTCTGGGAAACCGTTGTAGTGTCTTAACGGGAGCACAACAAGGCGGTTCTAACAGCTGGGGCTCCCATGATGGATTACATTAATGGTGATATAGGCGATACTGATTCTTTCTTTTTTGTAAATGCGGATGAATGTGATTTTGGTATCTTGTTTGCATTTTAGCAGCAAAAGAGGACCTAAGCTATAAAAACAGCTGATATGTGATTGTAAAAGTAGTTCTGAAGGTTATTGTCGTGAGGTTTGAAGGCTTACCTGAACAAGGATCATGTTCAACTTCCCGATGTACACCTTTTCTTTCTGAGAGTACAAACGGATACAGAAGTGAATGTTAGTCATACAGTTTGCGTTAAAAATGTAATTTAATTTAACAAAACCAAGGGTTAGAGGTCACAAACAGTTACGGGTGGTGTCGCTAGAAAGTAGATCCATAATGTTACGCTTTGTCATTAGGGAGTAATAATAATATAATACAACATAATAGTCTATTACACTGCAGCAAATGATGTGCCGTTTAGGATAACAGACCATTTAGAGACAGCCTGGTCAACTTGGTTGGTTCAATAATAGATAACCTGGGACCGATTGGGTTTTATGTGTTGTGCTTACTCAGCATCATTGAATACCAAAAGCCAAGTGGTGGTAGCAGTGAGAGATAGTCATTTCTATTTCTTCCATTCATCAGAGCAGACCCTGATCCACAGCTGAGCTCTGGTTACAAGCAAACATGTTTGTCTCCACTAACCGCTTCGTTTGCAAAGTTTCCTTTTCACTTTTCCTTTTTTGACATGTCAACACATATTTCAGTCTCTGTGCTCGTGTTCAGTAACAGTTCTGCTAATATTAGGTACTAAAGGGAAAGACACAGATTCAGCTATAACTTGAGTAAGGCGTGGCAACTCCACACACAAACAACCTGTGTCGTGATCCTACAGTTGGGTTAAACAGCAGAGTGAGAGCCAACCTAAGTGACACACGTTTGGCTTTTTACTGCAGCTGACTCCCAACAGTTTAGCGTGTGTGTGTGTTTAGTGCAGATAGCCAAGCGCTGCGATCTCTGGAAGACTAAATTGCTGTCGGTGCAGGTGGAACACGGCCGCAACGGTTCCCCGGTTCACCATCTTTGGTCTGGACGACCCGGCGCCATGGTTACCAGCATTACTCATGGCTGCTGTGATGTCACACCGACACGAAACAGAATGAGATCCACTCGGATTTGTTAATATGGCCGTCAATGTCAAATGCCAACAGAAGGACCATAGCTGATGTGGCAAGTTAAGCTTCAGCGCAGATAAGTGTAACCTTGACAACGAGTTTGTCCTATTCTTCTTAATTACTATCGAGGGTCACAGTACAGACATTTTAGATTGTTTGGGGAGAAAACCTAGATATCAACCGAAGATTTAATCAGAATAATAGGTCATTCTATTTTATTTATTGGCAGTATTTATTAAGTAGAACCCGTACAATTACCCCAAAAGTGATGTAATTTGAATTCACTCACCTCCACATTTGATGCATCGGATGAAGTCTTGATAATGAGACCGACAACATACTTTTTTATACCTGGCGAACACACAGAGATATCAGGAGGACACTGTGAGCATGCATAACAAGTGTTGCACATCTCGACATGAATCTGGACAATCTTACAAGTGTGCCCCCCCCACAATTCACATTCTTGGTAAACACAAAAGGATTTGGGCTGCAACTGCCTCTGAACTTCTACGGGGCAAACACTTTGGTCAGTTCAGTGGAAGTTAAACGTTTCCCCAGGTATCTTATAGACAGTCAAGATTGTCAACGTGAGCAGAGCATCTTCAAAAAAAAAAAAAAAAAAAAAAAGAGAAGAAGTTTTCATCTCCCTCGCATTTCTTACTAGACTGTGTCTGTGTTTCTAAAAAATGGTGTGCTGGGGTGTGGTGGGCGGAGCCGAGAACAAGGCAATACTCTGACACAAGGGGGGGAAAAGACATACTTGCCGGTCGCCCCTGCACTGGGTTTGCCACTTGAACAAAATTCAGGCATCTACGGTCAGAAGTAGGGAAGTCTTAGGTCAATAGAAAAAAAGTGAATTTTGAGCAAAATTATAGAAGAATGGAGGGAGGCAGAATCAACTGATTTACACATGGCTATTCAATTAATTGCATAATCATTGCTTTTTGCTCCAAACCAAATTTTCATCCCACTCTGTTTTCAGTATTTTTTTAAGATATCTCAAGCAGTAGTTTGTAACAAAGGACAATATGTTTTGTTGTGAAAACTAAGAAAACAGAGAACTGATGACTTAAAAAGGCAACAATTAGAGGCAGGGGAGGTCATCTTCACATTTTAACGTTAAAATTCTCATCCTGATAGCAGTCAACGAGTCAAAAGCTCGGACAAATAGAAAAGACACGATACCACTGGTATCTGTGGCTGTCCCACCACTGAAATAAGCCCGTCCAATCATTTCATTCGGCCCGAATGTAACGATTGGACGGAATACCTTTGTGTTAATATACCGTATTCTGCCTGTGCTCTCATTGCTCATCACCGGAGTCTTCTACAAACTGCTAGCTTGACGGCTGTAAGTGCTAGCAATAGCCATGTTTCTTCGTTTACGTTCATGATGATCGTTTTGGGGGCGTGGCTTTGGAGGGAGGCCTTAAAGAGACGGGTTGTCAGTGTTTCTCAGACTTTCGTGACAGAATTAGCAACTTTTGGAGCTAGTGCTGCTAGCTACTTTCATTGAAAAAGAGTTGGCAACACTGGGCTGGGTTTTTTCGGTTTCATAATTTTCTTTTAATCTAGCGTACTCTTGCTAGAACCTAAAGATTACCAACCCTGCCTTTAAAGTCTGAACATCTCTAAAAGTAGAACTTATCTGGTAAACAACTTCCCGTTCATGATAATTATGAATGAAAATCTGGAATGTTTCCCAAGACTTTAGATTAGAAGCCACTATGTGTAAGATTAGAAAATTCCTAACAATGGCAACTCCTAGCAGTAGTTCCCATAAAGACGCTGTGTCAGAGACTAATCCATGACCGTTCACGCTCTCTCTTACAGGGACAATAAGATGAATGTGCCGATAAAAAAAAACAAAAAAACACCGGGAATGTCTTAACTTCCTACAAACAAAGACATATGCAATCAGAGTCATTTCAAAGATACAAAAATGATTTAACATATTAGAAGCAACGTAAGACAGCACAGTAATATCTTCAAATACTTTAAAGATGCCCCATCAGATCTCACAAAGCTTTAAAAACCAGTGCTACGTGTTGCTCTTTTCTTTTTGTCGTTTCCTCTCTAAAGAAACCGCTACGGTGCAGAATCAAACCCGGCTCTCCGCTGCCAGAGCAGGCCAGTCGAGCAGAAAACAAACCGGCATGCTTAGCGGGGGAACACTCCTCGACTTGGCAACCGCACGTCACTGCAGCGCAAAAGGCACCGGGCGCTGACAGAGTTAAAAGATATTTTATGAATTGTACCACAGAAGTAGTTTTTTTTACCTTCACACTGATTCCTTGGGAGAATCTTCCATCTTGTTTTGATAACCGTTTCCAGAATCTGAAGAGCATAGTACTGGAACATGCCAGGAGAGGAGAAGCATTAGGACGACGCCATTATGACAAGACATTATTACTACTACATTATAACAGTATGAAGTGGACCAGCCTGTAATAACTTGCACTCTAAATTGAACTGGGCTGAACCACATCTTTCATGCAGATTTTCCCTTGTAGTTTTTTTTTTTTTTAATGTCTACAAGCAGCATTAAGCTGGAACACTGCAGAAGTCCTGCTGTTTCTCCCAGCATCACACCAGACAGCAAAAGACAGCAGAAAAAGGCAACAATGCTTTAACCAGCTTTGGCTCTGACTGCTCCGAGGGGAGACATGACGGGGTCTGTGTTACGGGCTCTGTTAGCGAGGATACAGACAATGGGAATCAACAATTGGTTTTTGAAGCGCACATTTCTTGTAGATTAGATTTCAATGCGAATGCCCAGTTTTTAAAGATGGTTGCGACGAAAAACAAAAATGATTGAAGAGCGCTGCAATCCTCACTTGTAATATTATAAAGCGCAGTCTGATAAGCCTTTAAACTCATGGAGGTATTCCTCAAACTAGACCTCCTGGATTGTATTTTATTGTCTCACTGTAGCAACGCGCACCCAACCCTCGCCATGCTTCTTCTTTTTTTTATTATACACGCAGGAGGGTTTTTGGTCTGAACACCGACTTAAAAATGTTCAACGTTTGTAGTAACTCTAAAACCAAAATCCAAGTATAAAACAGAGATAATATTACATAAATATTAATCAATCAAGCTTCTTTTTATATTTTTTACAAAATACCTCATCATTTATGACTACTTACTTTTTATTGTAGTTTAAATAAAGGTGTTTTATAAATTCAACAAATAAAACCGGGATAATATTATGGAAATGTTCATCTCATTTTCTCTTCCTAAAAATATATTTTTTAACAAAATACCCTGTCGTTTATGACAAATGATTTTTAATTGTAGCCTAAATAAAGGCGTTTTTTTTTTTGCGTTCACTATTCGGTTACTTATATTTATCAGATGCCACAAACGAACACTTTAGAATTGACGAGCAGAATCCAAACCAAGAAAATGTCATCGATACCCAACCCTAGACTACGCGAGTGAGTCAATCAACTAAAGTATAGATTATGGATAAAGTCTAAGGCAAGCCTCAATCAGATCCCTTTAACTGGTGTGTCATAAAGGAACAGCAAGACCAACCACAGGTTATGCCCTGTATTAATTTCTGCTTAATAGTGAAGCATGATGGGGGAAAAAAACAAAAAAAACATTTTATTTACAAGTTAGTTTTTTTTTTACTTCAACTGACTGTTTCAACTGTAGGGATCATCATTTCCAGAGTTACAATAATTCCAAAATAAAAGCAAAGAATAAATGGCATGTAAAACAGGGTGTTATTAAAGCGGGACGATGGATGCCGGAAGATTAGAGGTGAAATCTCATCACAGGCGCAGCGACTGTGCACCAGTGACCGTAGTTTCACCTTTAACTGCCACACTTAGCACAAAACCACCACAAGATGCAGGACGGGGCAAATTATCAGCAACGAACTGCACCGAATGCTTTGCGACTTTTTTTTTTTCCGCCGGGCGAATGCTCGTTAAGTCAAAAGGGTCTCGGCTGAACAGAGGGGTTGAAGAGGAAGAGGATGCACCGTAAAGAGGAGAGAAGGGTGCCATGATCCCTACAGGTGAAATTAAGCCGTCGACCGATGTGTGTGTGTCTCTCTACTGACTGCAGCCTGCACCCTCCCTCTGTCCAATGAAACAGATGCAATAGATGAACAGAATTCAGTCAAAGGGAATTCAAAAAAGGGTAGACCTTGTGGAGGCCTGCCGTCAAAGCCTAGCTGTGTCATGACGCACAGGATGACACACCCCTTTTCTTCCTATTACAAGCCATAAACATAATGGAACATTGGGATTAATATCAAATAGTCACAGCTGGAATTCAGTAAAAAAATGTTGTTTTTGCAAATATTGTAACTAGTACTGCAGTTGCTAAGAAAAGCCAAATGTTCAAATGTGCTTCGAAATGATGCACTTTTTTATTTTTTTATAAATGCAGAATTAAAGAGGTGTTTACCGTTTGTTTCCTCTTTTCCTCTAATGCCCATTTTCTTGGCAAATCACAAATTTAAAACTAGGACTCAACTTAAGACATTAGTAATGAATGTCAGTGTTAAAAGCACTCTTACAGGCAAGCAAAAAATGAAACAAAAAAAAAAGCAAATGTCAAGATGTGTACTTTGAGGAAGCCGTGGACACATTGCACTTCACTTCATACTCGGTACATGGATTCATTTCCCATTATGGACATTACATTTATGGATTAGGCTTGATTGTTTTAAAAAGAATAGCCACATTTTTTGTAAATACAATTGTGAATCCCTGAATGTGTCTGGAAAGTGAATCACTGGGTTCACTATTCACAGGCAGTTTGCTTAATCAGCTGTATCAGTGCACAGAAGGGGGATGAGTGTGCACTTATCTGTGGACATATTGTGAGGAACAACATGGATCTAAGATCTTCAAATAACAGATGAGGGGAGCGAGAGGTGTTGATCGATCTGACGCGGTTATTCATTTGAAAAATCAAGACACATGCACTGCGTTCTAAATCGTATACTTTTTACTTTCAGTACGCAACTGCAGCCGCCCTTACAAAGTGCGTACTGTTGCACGCAGTATGCACTCAATTGGGACCTTGAACTTTGACCCTCTTGCTCATAAAACCACTGTGCAGAAGATTGGAAGAATAGCTGGTTTGCCTACTGCAAAATGCGGCCGGATGCAGTTGGACATCCTAGTATTTTTTTTTGGCATACTGCATTTGATATACTATGTATTGGGATGGCCATTGCTGACCAGAGATCATGATGCGTTTGTACGGCAACACCCTTTACTCTTAAGGGTTAAGGGTGTCGTTGAGCTTGATGGCGTGCTGGAAGTAAGAGTTCACTCAAACTAAACGTTATTGCCTGCAGATGTTTCTTAACTTTTCTACGTTTACCTGACGAACCAGACCTCAGGAGTTACAGTAACAACCTGCACATACAGCTGACCCCTGGCCATGCAGATGTGCTCATACATCTAACTAGTTAGGGGACTGGGGCAGCTCATTTTCTTCTTGACGTTAACATTTGTAAGCTACAGCCCTTTTAGTCTCATCTAATCCATGTGCCATAAAGCATGCAAGTTATACAGAAGTATGCTTGAATGCACGCATGTATGTTTATTTTGCAACGTTTCTCGATTAATAATCAAAAATTTGCATTTTGCATTCCAAGATGTTGCAGCGAATTACAGACATGACAGGCATTACTCCTGCACCATATTATACAATGATTGAGAAAGACGGGGCTCATTCCCATTCAGGCCCAACTGGGCAGAATGTTAAAAGGCTTTAAAAGGCTTATTTTGTACTGTATTATATTATCACCAGGAGCTGATGGGCAAAGTCAATTGATCATCTGGAAGGTTCAGAACAGCATTCCTTTAATCAGAGGGACAGAGGTCCTGCATGGCTCAAGAGCTCGGGCACAGTGCCAACACAGCCAGGAATACTTATTCGACCTCTGCTGGGGCCATGTGCTCCTAACAATATGCACTCACAGCGCATAAAACTGCTTTAAAAAGCTGATTTTATATCATTTAAAGCATGCTGTCAGCAAACCACTGTGACCTAGTGTTTTAATGTTTTTGTTGTATTTTTTTGAATTTAACGATTTTGTATTTTTGATAGACTACACTTCCTCAAAGCACAGGCAAGTGTCTGTCCACCAGTGTTTTCTGAACCGCGGCGTGCTTACTTTGGTGTTCATGTTCTGGGAGAACTCGAGGATGGTGTCCACTCTCGTCCAGGCGTCCGGGTGCTCTTTTAAGTGCGTCAACACTTCCTGTGCCATCCTTTGCTGCAATACAAAATTTGAGCGACACTTTAGATGCAACACCGAGACAATTGCAAATGGGCAACAGCAATTTCTAGACACGTCTGCGCTGCAGCCATCATGTGAATAGAACAGCAGAGGAATAATTAACATAGTGCGTTTTAATTCAGGTGTGTGTTAAAGAGAACATTAAAAAGCCGCCGCATAATTATACATTTGAGACAAACCAACAGATTTTGTATTAGATGGATTATAAAGCAGTTGTAAATGCTTCACAACGTACCTGTGGTCCCACCCCATGATATAGACAGTTCACCACATTATCCAGCAGGTTGATATCCAGTTTCTGGTTGAAGTCCAGCAGCTGCTGTGCTGCATGGTCTGCTAACATTGTCATAATTGCTGGCATAGAGCTCTGCAACAAGGACAGTGGAGGGAGGGGTCATGAGTGCACAGAACACATTCAACAGGCAAAGTCATGTGAACTGTGCGTTTAGAAACAATTCCAAACAGCTGACTGACTACTAAACAAACATCCTCCAGACCCACCAGCAGGAGTCCTGTTAAGAAGTAAAGCTCATTGTGTCACAAGACTGTCACTGCTCTAATAGTATGCAAAGGGGAGACAAGCGTTGTCCGTTCTTCGAAAACTGCAATATGGAAATAAACTGTTACCATAAGAATGAAAACAACAGGGAAATGTTATTTCATTGGTGATGGGAGGGGTTTTAGTAAACTGGTAACACACTATTTTGCCAAAAATGGGTTAATATTGATTTATAAAGGACTGAGTGCACCTTTCTTAAAAGTCAAAGAGATTTCCTCGATGGTTTAACAAACAGTTTAACAACAGATTGAAACTTCTAGATTAACCGGCAGTTAATGCGCAGTGTTTCAACTGTGCCTCTACTAATCAAGCACTCCTTTCTACGACCATATTAAGAAGGTTAACCGAGCCACGTGCCGGATATACTGGGCGACGTCACGTTGTTTACATCTGTAAGAGTTCACTCCTCCAAACACCAACCGCAACACAAGCAGCAGATCATGTGATCCAAAATAATAATAAATAACGCAGCAGCTCACTACAATGTTCACAATGACTAGTATTACCCATAACGTAGCCAACGTAAACAACGTGCACGCGGCACTAGCACACTCCACACCAAGTGCTAGCATTTACAGCTAGCTGTTAGCAGTGTGTCGCACAAACAGTTCACATGTGGTCCTACAACCACTCCCACCGAGGATGCCAGAGACGGAGGTCGCCCATACATTTACGTTACTCGGTGACATTTAACAACACTGTTCAGGGAGGTTGGCAGTTCGTGTTGTGGCTACACTCCAGGAGGACTGGCAACGGTTTGTCCCATTAGCTCCGTTTTCAGACGCTTTTAATAGTTACATTACGTAGAGGCTGAAGTTGACGTTGGCTACCACCAAGTGCCCTCACCTAGCAGCATCAACTTGACATCATAGACACGCGAGGGATGCTGCTGTGGTGGGAGAGGCACGGATTTAATTTGAATTTATTTATCTGTGGTGTCTCACGTAACGTTACGAGACCACCTCGGTCAGTTGTGCTTTTAGTTAAGTTGCAGCACTTTCTATGACAGCCAACGTTAGCTAATCCTCCTAAAGTGGTAACGTTGAATGCTAGCTAGCGGGCAGTCGGTGGCTATTGGCTGTCCCCACTGATGCTATTGCATTCTGAATTAGCATGTCTCTTCTAGGCGCATTATGACGGGCTACGTAAACTATAATACAGCACAACTTAATACCAAAACCAAAATGCATTTTATTCGTTGTACAGTTAAAGCCAAGAAACGTTAATCACGGCATGGCAGGTTTTCACTTCACCCCAGTTACCTACCTAAAGTCCGAGGCTCTGACTGAAAAGAGTGGTGTTTGCCAGAGAAGCTACAAGGTCTAGTGAGTACTTCAGTATCACTGTTGATTAGACAAGATTTCCTATTTCTGCAGCGTTGACTATCCCCAGCTCCAGCAGTGGGTGATGTCTGACTGGTAAGGACCACTGGTGTGGCTTCCAAAACTACTATCACGGCAAACCCAGCAATATGTTACTCCGAAACATTTTACGAAACAAAGTAAACCTTGATTCACTAATTAATTCGTTACTCTTAACAATTTTCCAACGGGGCGGTGTAGCGGTTGTGTGCCTGCGCCTCCTATCCTCTCCCAAGCAACTAACTCGCAACCGGTTGAAACCGGTTCAGACTGGGAGATTCCATCTCGGTTTAGTTTTCAGCCGATGGCGCCGCGTAAAGTTTGGACTGGGTTGACGCCCACATCGCGCCGTGATTGGCCGCGGCTTCGGCCGAGACTTCATTGTCGGAGTTCCATTGCGTGACGGACCTGTCAGTTTATTTCAATTCGCTTAAGCGCCCACGCGACTACTCCGCCCGAAGAGAAAAAGAGGGCAGACTCCCATGCAGAATGGACTTCTACATGACTCCGTTTATGAGAATAGGGAATAAATAAGCGGACACTGTTTATCGCTACTACCGAGGGGTCAAGTTAAATATTACCTCCATTCATATAAACGCCGCACAACAATACCGCACGTGCGTGTAAACATTATTGCCATTTAATGATTTTTAATCCACTTAAGACTCTCTGTGAAGGCTCTGCCACTTTTAAACGCAATATATGTCCCGAGAGGAAAGTGCCTGCCTCGTACAGGTACACTGTTTGGTTGAACGATGTGACAAAACCCGCAAGTACCATTCATTTGCCTGTTGCTTGTAAGCTGGTAATTTTCCACCAGCCACGAGTGGGAGTGGTTACGCGATCACGAAACGCACGGGGTTAGAACAGCGACCTGGAGACGTTTGTTTCCCCCGAATGGGCAACAATACGAAAGTGGAGCGGCGGACTCGATAAATAAACGTTGTCATTAAGCAGCAGAAGACAGAGAAATGTAGTGTTGAATGTCGCTGATTGAGAACCATACACGGCGTGCACCGCTGTCAATTGAGGATGCAAACATGACAGCGTTTCTTTTCTCTTTTTTTTTTTTTTTCCTCCTTTATGGTCACGTGGTCCAGCGCGCTACTTGATGGAAAAATACTGGATTTGGTGTGTAGTGGAGACAGTACACAAGCCTGTAAAGTCATTCAGGGGAGGCTTTTTTTCTTTCCGAAGGGCGTTAGAGTCTTTACCCAGCAACACTATCTCCCTCTCGTGCCTTTCATGTCTCTGCTAAACCTACAGAAACATGTACACATCATCTAATGCTGATAAAAGTAGCCTCGGTGCTGATTTGCAGTTTGTGCTAAGTCACCTCGTTTCAGTGTTTGTGAAAGTGCACGTTGGAATTGGGGAAAAAACCAAATGTATTTTTGCCCTTTCGGTGCTTTAGATGCATCGGTTTGTGGAAGTGTGCGATCGCGACTAAACCCCCGTTATCAGCTTTGTTGTGTTGTTTCACAGTTGCACATTTATCACTGTGACAAAGTGCATCATCACGTCGTGCCCACAATGCACATCCATAATATGCATTACATGACAAGTGAACGGCCATCATCACAGTAGACAAACATCACCTACAATCTTAATTTTTATTTATTGTATATCAAGAAAAAAAAAGTTCAATGTCCGACCTGAAATGACGGTAATCTGTTATCTCACCTATCTATGCACTGTTGGGCCCGTCAAGTGTCCTTGGATCAGTCACTCCAGACACTTAGCCTAGATCCGAGCCCTTGTTGTTATTAACAAACAAGATTTCAAAGCCTTATTATCTGTGTGTCTATTCGTGAACGCCATCCGGTTTTCGGACTCAGTCAGTGTCTGGATTTCAACTTCTAAGACATCTGAGATCAGACGTGTGTAGGTGTGTGTGTGACGCTGTGTCCCGTGGTTATAAACTGTCGCGGTTTATTATTTACATGTGTTGTCCTCCTACAATTTGTCCACACTTGTGATCTCGACTGTGATATCACATATGCAAACAAATAAACCTGTCTTGCATTATGTTTTTTATCCAATCCATTGTATCAATATGGAATTTAAAAAGGAGTCTTTTTCATAAGGCAAGCCCCCCCCCCCCCCCCCCCCCCCCCAAAACCACCAGCTCTATTTTTAGAGTAGTAGTATTTTTTTTCTTTGTCAAAGTAGGCCTTGCTCCATAAAGTTCACATTAGATATAATTAAAAATAAATGTTGCACTATGAGAACCTAACATGATTTCATTCAGAGACTCAGAGAGTCGAGGGCCCTCTCCATTCAACACATCCGAGCTCCTCTCTTGGCGCGCGGCTGGAATCTGTCGTTACACATGTGTGAGGTTTGGAGGTAAGCGAGCCGGAGTCAGGCGCAGGCTGGTTAAATCTCGTTCTGTCTGGTCAGGGCACGGTAGTCTCATTTACATATATTCTCATTGCACCGCACTAGGGGGCTGACCTCCCATGTGGCAATAGAGCTTAAACAACAAAACAAAAAAACGTTGTGGTTTGTTGTCCTGGATCATGCTGGTGTTGACCCCAGCATAAAAGGAGAAGTGAAAACTGTCAGAAAACTCTTTCATTCAGAGGATGGACAAGTGTGACAGCAACAAGTGAACGCGTCAGTTGTGTTTGAGGTTTCCTGGACTGTTTAAACCCGCAGAAGGATTCCACGTGCTTGTCCTTGATGACGTAGATATTGCAGGATATGATATGTGTTAACACAAGAGAATAATTCTCTGCCTTTTGATAGGCCTGCTACTCCAGTCCATGCTTTACTCAGGACGTTATATAAACAGATAACAGCGCCATCCTCTCAATCCGTTCAATAATGACCGCACTTGACATGTGATCCTGCAGCGCCCTCTGCTGGGGAGATGGGAAATGACGGTATATTTTAGAATTGAAAGCTATAATAGCAGTTATAGTAATACAAAAAGCGTGAAATAAAATGTACATTAACAAAATAGAATGACATAAGACAACTTAAACATAATGAATAAGTGAATGAGTAAAATAGCAATCACATTTAGACAATAGATTAAAAATAAGTGAATAAATGAAAATGGAAAAAAAGCCTTTTGTTTCCTTTGTGATAGGTGGATGAGAGGACGAGAATGCGGGAGCAAGGAAGGAGAGGACGAGGAAGAAGGAGGGAGGAAGTAGGATGGAAGGATGGAGGGCGGAAGAGGATACCCAGCAATAGCCCAAGGACTGACATTTTGGGACATATTTGGATTTTTGGTCTTGGTGATCATCCCTCTGTTAAGAGGTTATGATTTTGGGTTGTTTGTCTGCTTGTCAGAGGGATTACAGCAAAAAAGTACTGGCCTAATTTTCATGAAACTTATTGGAAGGGTCTTTTACTTTTAGGAAAATATATCAATCACGACACACATTCATTTTAAATTGTTGTAAAATGTCCCATATTGTAAAAAGTGAGATGTTCATGTCTTTTTAATTACAAAGCAGCTCTTAGTGTTATATAGAGATGCAGTGAAAGTATCGAAACGCTCAGTCCATGGAGAAAAACGCACAGCCTGTATTCAGACACCGCGCCTTTAAACGAGCATGTGGTCCTGCAGCGCCCTCTGCTGGGGAAATGCACGTAAGACAATACAAAATGATAGAAATGTTATAATTTAGAATTAAAAGCTATAATAACAGTAATAGTAAAACAGTGTAAAATAGAAGCTGAATTAATAAAATAGCTTAAAATTATACAACGTAATTACCATAAAAGAATACATATCTAATATCATAGAATTGAAAGCTATAATAACAGAAATAATAGTAAAAAAGTATGACTAAACATTGAGAAAATTAATTATTTCAATTATTGCTGTAAATGATAAAACTGTGCTGTATCATTTATCAGTTTTTTAAACGGTTGTGATGTCACAACTATACTCTACATATAGACCACTTCACAGTTTTCTAAATGTTTCCCAGTTTTTCTTGTTGCAGTTTAGGTGAATGACATCAGCTGACAGGAAGTAAACATGAACCCAAGCTGTAGCCTGGTAACGTAATTCTGTTAAAACACGCTTCAGACAGACAAAAAAGAAAATTAAAGCATGCATACATGTTCTTGTAGAAACACAAAGTACATGTGTGAACCTAGAAGTGAGCGTGATGTGTCTCCTTTAACATCATGACATCTGGCCTTGGCAAAGGTCTGCGCTCTCTGACTGACCTTCTAATTATTTAGATACAGAGCTTTCAAAATCAGATGACATGATTTTTACGAGATCTGATGGTATTATATACCACTTATTTACCGATTTTATATAGGACTTGAATGTAACACGTATGCAGGTAAATACACATTTGCAATTACATGTAGGTCAGTTTACATGCTTTTAAATGTTTAAATTGTATTAAAACTCTAAGCCACCATTTATGGAACATGGTCAGTAGTTAGGATAGGATTAGTGAAGTTGGATTAAGTTTATCTTTACTGCACACACTGACTCTTGGACACATCCTTTAAATTCCTTTAGGATCATTACCTTCACATCCAAGTCTCATGTAAACTTCATTTCTTAAATGTCGTGTGTAGCGTTGGAAAATGTTTTCTTCTTTTTTTTGCAAAACACATTGAATTGTTTTGTGTAAGTGGAGTTAGTGAGTTTGTACTTTTCTGGTCCAATGAGAAGGATTTTGGGAAACAAACGCTACTTCGTGGGGCTGCAGTGCACTTCTGCACACCAGCCACTAGATGGACCTTTAGTCACTGAAGTAAGCTTCACATGTGTACGTCATGGACATATTACATTGCTTTGCAACCATACAGAGAGTTAGTTGGGACTTTATTCTGGGCCCTCACCTTTTTTCGGTTCTTTATAACTTCCAGGTGAATGGAAGTCAATTCTCCTCAGACGGAAACTGCAAAATACAAAAAGTGCCGTTTACAGGTAAATAAAAGATTGTTAATAACATTTTCATTTTAGAGATAATTTGCTTACAGATTATCCTTCCATATAACTTCACTTGCTTACTCTTCTCATATATTAAACTTTCCCTGCTACCATTTTTTCACTGTATTTTCATTTCATATCACATAGTTAAATGGAACGAGAAAGCGGTTTTGCTTTTAAAACTCCCTTATATGCTTTTATTATTTTCATAGCTATCTAAAATGCCTTATTTTTTTGTGTTTCTTTGTGAACTGCAGATGCGAACACACATCTTTTCTTTAGAGAAAATGTATGTCATGTACCAGGTTGTAGTTTTAGTTCTACAAATATTTCAAAGCAAAAACTCACTGGTTGCATTAATCCTACTTGGCCGATGACCTCAGGGCATGTTCACAACATGTGTGTGTGTGTGTGTGTGTCATGGCTTAGTTGAACTCTGGAGTGTTTGCGCCTTTGGCACACCTTATTTCGTGAGGTGACAGCATTTGAAATAAGGAGGCAGCAAATAAACACAGAAAATGTGAGTGTCGGCTCTCCTCCCAGAGACCTGCGGTACAGCTCATTATAAGGGCGGCAACAAGCAGAAGAATCTACAGGAAACAAGCTCACCAGGAAACAATCTCACCAGACTGATGATTCGTTCATTTTACAATACATCCATCGCAGCTGTGCTGGCTACCCGAGCGTCCGTCTCATGTTCATGTCGTGTTTGCCCATCTTGTTTAACTTTCTGCTCACGTGTTTCTCCTTGCCTTTTCATCTGTTGTTGACTTATTTATCTTCATAATGCTGACTGAATGTCCACAGCCAAGTATGGTTTGACTGAAATCATATCATGTTTCAGATTGGATTACTTCCAAATCATCTAATAGGGAATATTACGTATTCACCCAGTTAGAGGGACACTACATCGATTTAATATTGGACTCTCGCCAGGTTGGGAGACTTGTGAGAGACAGATTTTTAAAAAGAATGGTCAAAATCGAGGCGGCAGAAGCCGACGTATGCTGATTTTTACGTGCTGAACACTGGAGCCTACACTTCCCATAATTCAACTCAATCGCATGTTTCATTAGACTTCAGATAGATCCCTTTTGAGCCACAGAAAACATTAAACAACTGTTTCCACAGGCTGAAAAGTACTCTCTATGATGAGTAAACTGAATTTGATGCGTAAAATTGGTGGAATGTCCCTTTAAATATGACCACTGCCCTGCCCAAAATTGCGAAAAACAAAATATGTTAATCCTTTATAATGGAGACCAGAAATGACTGTATTTTTTTAGTACACATGGGGTAACAAAATAAAATACCTACTGGGTGCTGATTGTATACTGGGACAAATACAATATGTAGCTCCAAGGGAAGAACAATTTTGATGTTTTTACCTTGTTATTTTGAAATGACTGAGCACACATTTTTTAAATTCTGTGGTGGGGTAATACTGTAAACAATGCAATATTGCGTAACAACACATGACTAGAGGGGGAAAGTGGGGTAACAATACTGATGTATTTATTTATTTAAAATGATGATACATTTTGTGAAATTACTTTCAATCATTTTTTTAAATGATGTGTATTCATTAATTACTTATGTTGTGCACTGCTTTTGGTACCGGAGTTACAAAGCATTAGGCTAAGCCCGGGTAGAGTAGCTCTTGTAAGGAGCTGTGGAATAGTTCAAGATCAATCAATAGATCAATATACACATTTGAGGAAAAACTACAACAGGTTTGTGTCCTGTTATATCAGCCAATCATAAACATGCAGAAACATTTTAATTATTATTATTGTAGCGCCTTTTTAACATAATATAAACAGAAATAAAACAAAAAAGTCTAAAAAAAACTAGATTTTAACTCGGGCCCCCTGTAGAAGACGGGGCCTCAAGTTCAGGTGTAATGCCCTTGTCACGCCTTTCATTTCAGTTTATAGATTATTTTTCATCCGACGTCATCTAAAATACGCATGTTGGCAACAGATGTGGCCTTTTTCCCAGCCACCCAGATGAGTTCTCAAACATTGAAATGAAACTGTTACCAGTATCAAAATGTCTGGTTGTTGCACGTTCAGCTGTCAGAATCGATACTCCAACAGCGGACTCAAGTTCTGCAGAATTCCGACAGGATGACGACTGTTTTGGAGCAACAGGTGTTTCGGTTTAACGAGTGACCGTGTTAACTGGTAGAGAAATGCGATGTGGTTTCTCGTAGAAACCAGGCAACGACCTTCGGTTCTGCTGAGTGAAAACAATGCGGAAATGTCTTAAAACTTGCATTCTCTCTACTGACCAGCAGGGGGCGACTCCTCCGGTTGCAAAAAGAACTCAGATTATATGTCTATGAGAAGATGACCCTACTTTTTACTTGAATTATTACCTCAGTGAACATTGTAAACATGAGTCTATGGTCTCAAACACTAGTTACAAGTATTCTTCAATACAGCATGATGTTCATTTAGTAAATTATGGTCAAATAGACCATAAAGCAGAGTATGCTTTAGGGCGGGCTACCCTGTGATTGACAGGTCTCTGCCGCTACCAGAGCCGTACACAGCGTCTCTACGTCACTCCTCCACATTCCAAATATGGTAACTTCCGTTCATTGGTTGCAGAAAAACCAACACAGCGACGGCCGTATTCCAAGATGGCGACGGCGAAATAGTCAAACTCGAGGCTTCATAACGGCAGTCTACAAACCAATGGGTGACATCACGATGACTACGTCCACTTCTTATATACAGTCTATGTTAGTATCTCATGTAAATCGTTAGTGTAGACAATAAACAACAGATGTATTTAAAATGTTGAAGGCTTTTTGGAGAATACCGAGACTTTATTTGTGTTTTCAACAGCTGCTGTCACTACGACTCGTTAATCCGGAACACTGGCATCTATGGCTGCAAGCTATTAATTGGTTGACTACCACTAGACTATTTGTAGCGCCCACTTTAAAACTCAGTAAAGTCAAACCTCTGAGTCCATGTCATGGTATTTGACGTTCTGTACACGACCACAGATAACGTAGTTGGAAGCATCTGGTGACTTGGAGCTCGTAATTTCGCCAACAAATGTATATATCTGGCCGCTAAATATTGGGCCGCTAATGTGTTCTACCCACTCATTTATAGCACACTGATCTGGAAAGTCAACTTGTTTAGGTTGCATTTGCGCGCTTTGGTGGTTCATGGCCTTGCTTAGCCTGACAAACTTTTGCACACTGCCGTACTTCCGTACGTCATCATCGTTTACAATCTGTAAAAGGGTCTATACTGCGCTTCGGTGTTGATGACTGTATTAACAAACATATTTATAATGAATTACGTAAACCACATGGTCAACTTGTAACCTGGTCTGGGGCCCCGGGGCAGTGCCCGCTTTGCCCAGTTTATGGTCCAGCCTTGATGGAGGTGTTTAGTTCCCTCTCCGAATCAGTTAAGGGTATGATCTCGATAAACAACGAGAGAGTTTGTACTAACTGGAGTTCAATTCTACGAATGTCTCATTTGTTGAGCTACCTTAAGACTGTCATATCTCAGCCTCCCACCACGGCCTGTTTCCTCATCTGCCTGTCTGCCATCTGCTTGGCAGCCACTTCAATAATAGCTTGCAGCTGCAAAGGAAGGAGGGGGCTGGGGGGGGGGGGGAGAGAGGGGGGGTCTGGTGGAAGGAAAAACCCAGAGGGGCTAGAGGTAAAGGGAGGGCAGGCGGGCGGGGAGGGAGGAGAGAGGGAGGGAGGAGGAAGGAAGGACGGGGGCGGTGAAAGCAGAGCTGTGATGCAGACAGCGAATCACATGAGCAGGGATCTGTTTACAAACTGTAGACGAGAAGTGGGGAAGGGAGACGAGGAAGGAGAGAGAAGGAGAGTGAATGTGAGAAGAAGAGAACACACAGAGAGAGGAGAGGATCTGAATTCACATTAGCAGCATTGTCTTCCTGTGTCATATACCTCCCAGTGTTCTTTGTTCAGAGCGTGGAGGCAGGGGACGAGATGAGACGCTGCTTTCCACAGGGACACTGAGGCCGTCCGCCTGGTTGGCTGGCCGTGCTGCCGGGGAAACCCATCCATGTCCTTTCCTTTTGTCTCTCCATAATTGGCCGCGGCAGGTTTTCACAGCCGGAGAAGAGGGGAAAGCGACGTGGAGATCTAAAAAGGAGAGGACAGAGGACAGAGACAGGGAAGGAGGGGAGAAAAGAAGGGAGGGAGAGCCTCGTGACAATGTTTTGAAGGGGAGGCAAAACAAGAAAAGCAGGGACTGCGCTCGGCTAAAGGTACATATCCAGAGCACTTGATGGGATTTGGAGTGTATTTCGATACTGCCAGTGACATTGGTTTGGTTTTATTCAATAGGCTCATCTCCAAGGCTTTTGTCTTTGTCCTTTAGTGGCAAATCACCACTGAAGGCTGCGGTTCAAATGAGCAGCTGGTTATCTTGGTAATGTCTTCTCGAGAATCTGGGAGTATTTAATCAGATCTGCTTACACCAGACCACAAGGATTTAACTCGCTGCACATCTGTTCTACCGTCAGGGTTACGCTAGTCTGGACCTTTAAACGTAGTGGACGAACAGGTCAAAACTTGAGCTTTTGGGGAAACCAGACTTTGTGATATCGGAGAGGTCACAACCCCAAAGATTTCCTGGGTCTGTCAACCGAACATTCGCATATTTCATGCATCCTGTCCAATGGTGTAACGGTAAGTGTGCTGGAGTTTTTATTCCCGTAAGCTCAAACTTAGCCTAGAAATAAGTTTATTAGTTGGAGACTATAAATCTCTTAGTTGGAGATTAAAGCAAACAGGCGGTACAGTTTATCCCATCGAGGCTCCGGGGACATCTTTGCACTCATCGCCTAATTGGTAGCATAGACGCCATATAAAACACCGGCACACCTGTCGCTGTGCACTCTTTTTCAGTCAGCCACCTTGAGTCACTTGATAGTCACTGCTGGCTTTGTTGCAAGTTGTGTCTGAAACACTCGGGCTGCGTCACTAGCTACCACTAGCTTGCTAGCTGTAGCTAAATAATGACTTGCCAGCACTTGTTAAACTGGTTTAGCACTAACTAGCAACAATATCCTACTTCGCTGGCCAGCCCCCCAGTGGTCATGGCAATCTACGTTCAGACTACAGGCCTGGTTCTTTCAAACTGTCCCAAGTATTCGCCATCAGTGCTAAGCAGGATGTGCCTTAACTGTGCCAGGCAGCTCACAGCCGGGCTCCCACACAGGTCATTTGTGATGATTCGACAGGTCCACGATCACAGAAGGTTTCAACACCAAGGCATGACGTCCATTCTCCATTACTCCATCCCTGATGGGGTAAACCAATAGAGAAGCCCGTTAGAGAGCTATGCATGCACGTGCGCGCTAACTGGAGTTACATCTAGGTAACTATGATTTATTTTGTGAAGATAAGTTGTTATTAAATATTTACACCTAGTAACTGCTAAGTGTAGCTGTCAACTAGCTGACAGAGCTAAAGTTGGCTTCCTAATATAATGATGTTTAATAAAGATGTAAATTGGGAATATTTCAAATCAAATGTTTCCGAGCAACCATTTTAAATCTTTTTAATTTAGTGAATCACTAATTTGAAACTTGCTAGTTAAGAGCTTTGGAAGGATTTTCCACACACACTTACCACTGGATCAGTGAATAGCTTACCACAACCCAAACCTAATGTGAAATTTTTTACACAAAGTCACGACGTGACCAATAATTAACCATGATCAAAATGGGTTTATTATGTGTTTTAGCACTGACATGACCTCAAATATATATTCCAAACAAAACAACAACCAGGACCTCTAAACAAAGTTTTGATACAATCAGTTTCTATAACTTACCAGCCAAAACATGTCAAACCAAAAGCTACTGTTTCTGTGTAACGGTGTTACAGGTACAGTGGTATCCAGACTGCATACATTTGCACAGTGGCCTACCTTTTTAGCGCTTCACCATCAATGATTTACAAACGTCGTGCTAAGATTACAGCTGCTTCGTCCTTCACCCAAATCTCCTATCAAACGCTCCCTAAAACCCCCCCACTTTGCATGTACAAACCAACCCAAGACTGCACCCTCAGGCTGTGACCTCTGTCCATTAAAGAATGACTTTTGGACCAGGAGGTCACCGCCACCACTGTAGAAAACGTGCCACTTGACCTTAAGAAATAGTTAACTACTGCAGTTTAAGGCTGACGTGCACCGTGGGGAATGAAAACTGCATGTTCGAGCCCCTCGGGCTGAAAACACTTATTTCTTGCTGAGCCCAAACTCCAGCGAGTAGCTCGTCTCAGGCCGAGATGCGGAGCAAGAAGTGGAACACATTCCTGTGTGACGCAAGGATGGTTGTAAAAGTTCACTTGAAAGCGGAGAGGTGTTTTTGCTTGGATTTTTATGTATTTTGTGAATAGGTTTCTCCTATTTAAAGCCAATTGCAGTTTAAATATACCAGCAATAAAAAAAGAGTCAAAAGTTATTTCCCCAACCTCAGTTCTCTCCTTTTCTCCCACTTTCTCGCTTATTTAATTAATATTTGGCACCTCCACAGTTGTTTATTACGCACTGCCTCGACACATGCACTCATATTTCATTCAACTTTCACCTTCGTTCAAAAACTTGAGCGCATGCTCAAGAATCCGTGTAAGCAGTGTTACATTGCAATTTGAAATACGATGCTTCACAGATGCGGTGCGGTGCCAGAGCGCCAGGCCTTTCAGGTTACACAGATCCGTGCGCTGCATCGTCGCCAAAGGCGGTGGACACAGACAGAGTGAAGTATGATGGGATATGTTGGTGATGAGGACCTGTCTGGACCATGGAAACATATTGGCAAGGCTCTGATAGAGCTCAGCGCGATAACATCTCAACAAATGGACTCAAAGATGAAAATATACAGTGAGGGGCGCGGAAGGGTTTCCTGTAAGATAATAGAGATGGCTACTTGTCATACTGGGAACAATTAATTACAGCATTGTCTTGCACCTTAATATTATCCAACATAGAGGATGGGCATTTGTGGGAGGCCCCACAACAAAGTGTTGATTTGAGCAGGCGGCCAAAAAAACGTGCATTCTCTTTAAAGGCCAGCAGGGGGCGACTCCTCTGGTTGCAAAAAAAAGTCTGATTGTATAGAAGTCTATGAGAAAATGACTCTACTTCTTACTTGATTTATTACCTCAGTAAACATTGTGAACATGAGTTTACTCTAGTTTCAAGTCTTCTTCAACACATCATGATGTTTTCGTAAATTATGGTCCTTAATTAAAGGCGTGTCTATCTTGTGATTGACAGGTCGCTACCAGAGCTCTACGGTATCTCTACCACGCCGTCACTGCTCCGCAGTCCAAATATGGTCACAAAACAAGATGGCAATGGCCAAAGTCCTCTCACCAGTGGGAGTTGTCACAGCGACTGAATCCACTTCTTATATTGAAGCTATGGTTGGCAATAGCTGCTGGCACCGGTTAGGTACCACTTACAGGTACACACCCTTAAACAGACAAACCCATCTCTGTCATGGTTTTCTTTTGTTGATGGTGTAAAATAGTCAGTAGCAACCTGTGACACAATTATGCAGTAGGGTCTGTCATAAGATGCGTCGAAACTACCCTTCGCCACTGATCAGAGCTACACCTAAATCTAATTCTAACCTTAGAAATTAAGTTTCAAGGCTAATATGAAAGTTCAAAGTTGTAGGCGACCACCATTCCACCTTCGTATGGGCAGTAAAGTTCATCGCCACAACCAGAGTGGGCCTTCAGGGCTGGGCCCCTTGAGAACCCAAGACAGAGAAGAAGTTGTCCAATAATGACATCATTCGTAAAGAAATAAAATCTTGAAAGTTCACCCACACTACTCCAAGCCGTTTTTGCTAACATCGTTCAAAGTGATGAACAACGCGTCTAAATCTCTCAATGCTTTCCTTTCAAATGGATCGCCAGTCTTTAAAGGCAATGTGTAAAGCACTTTGTGTTGTAAGTCATACATTTTAGTCATTTCAGCTGAGTTCCTAAATGCCACATGCTGTTGGCTGCATTCCTTAGATCTGACTGTAGCTTTGTTTACTGTGGGTTTTCATGTTTAAAAAAAAAAAGACATTTTCATATGTTTTCAAAATGTGTTTATTTGCATTACGACCAACATTAGGCTTTGTTAACGGTTGCCTTGTTCTTTGTGTTCGGTTGGTTTGGACTTGCATTCATGCCAACCTTTTATGAAAATATTTTATGTTGATAAGATGGATATGATGCAGTTTGATAAGTAGTAGTATTTATTGTTGAAATGCTTAATAATTCACCATCTGTAAGAAAGGTCGCTTCAAGTATGCATGAATATTTGAACTGGTAAATACATACTCAATGGATATTCAGAATGCTTATTTTGAAATGCATTTTCAGAGGCGTTTCTCCCTAACAACACTACAAATCTTTATTGCATTTTGTCATTATGAAAATCTCCTGTGACTGCTGTGATACTGTGCTGGTGTAACCCTCATAAACAACATTGCTTTAGCCGTATTAATCCCAGTTATTTTGCTCCCGTTTCCATTCCGTGTAATCATTTTGTTTCCGTGTGTCCCGTCCTCTCAGGGTGTCTGTGTGACCTTGGATTGCAGAACTCCGACCGCTACTGCAAGATGACATCTGAGGAGCTCTTCCACCTGCCGCTCAACGTCTACATCATTATCCTGGGCATCGGCCTCTTCATCCTCATGCTCACCCTCATCTTCTGCTGCTACATGTTCAGGTACGACGGAGGGGTTAGAGCTCCCAGGACTGGATTCACACAGTCATCATTTTGGATTTACACAGTCTGTCAAACGGGCAGTAATCTAGAATGTGGCTTTAGCATATTTCTAATGAATTGCATTGCACATCCTTTGTTTATGACTCGATTGTAACTAAAATTAATTAAATTTTCTCTGTTTTACCCTCTAAACCAATATTTTACTATCCCTGCCTGTTATGTTTGTTCCATCTTAATATTAGACTAATAGACTTACATCATACATTTACATTAGCATCATAATCTTTTAAGAGGGCGCTTATGAAAGGAAAACAATATTTGGCAATTTCAGCCTGTTTTATCTTCATTTATTTATTATGTTTACACATGACATTGTAAGTGGGCACTGAAGCTAAGCATCATTTTAGAGTTTAAAAGTATCAAATAATTCAAATTAAATCTAGGAGCAGCAGATGCAGAAATGCGTTTTGTAATATGTGGGCACGCCAATAAACTTCTGTAATCACAAACTGTTAAAAAATGTAATTTAATGCCACATAATGGGGTTTTCTGGTCTAGAAACACGGATTTTCTTGCAGTGTAGCTGGTTGGAAACTGCACATTCACTATTGTTGGCCCGTGACTCCTTATATTTTTCTGTATATGGCCCAAAAGCAAAAAGGTTTGGCCACCGCTGTCTTAGAGTGCCACAGATCACTAACCTGCAACCTTCGGTGCACACCAGAAGATGTTTTATGATCTTCGGATAACTTTCTATCGTCTTGCCTCAACTACTTCAGTTAGTGACATTCTGTGTTTTTATACTTGTTACAGACTGGGTTTCAATATTTGAACGCAGAGGCCTCTCGTGGTGTTTCATGGTGCGTTGGCTGTTATTTGGCAACGACAAAGGTTTAAGAGAAAGCTGCTTCAGGCATTTGCAGACAGGTTGGAATTATGTCAGTCAGTGGGATGCTGTCTACTTCCAGGATTTCTGGGAAAACCTGCTCAAAGATTTGCTTTTGCAAAAGAGGTTATGCTCTGTTGATTCATTTGGCTGTCAGAGAGATATCTGATCTTTAAAAGAAGGTTGTGATTCTGTTAATTGATGTAAATTTATTTAGTGATGAAAGCCCTAAAATCGGTCACTTCCAATAAGGTTTCAAACGTGAAAATGGCGTGCAACTGAAATGCATTTTTTAAATTGTTCACTGAGCCTAAAATAACGGTGATACATTTATGCTTTCAACAACTTAGGATCAACTTAATAAAACATAAATTCAGTCAGAATACCTTTATAAAGGGAAATGTTTTGAGCATATAGGCACAGGCTGTTACTTGAATTTGGCATTGTCTGAATTCCAAGGCTGTTTGACGCAGTATCTCAGCTAATTCATAAGGCGTGACAAAACATGTCCTGTAGAAGACACATATGGAGCACCAGGCACATACTACAATTTCTATGATACGTTTTTCTTTTTTCTTTCTGCTTCACAGACTTAGGCGACAAGGTGCAAGAGAACAGTACGGTTACAACGAGGTAATGTGTTCTTACTGCTGTGTATCCAGTTTGAGTCGTGTCAAATTGTTACTCAGAGTATGTTCATTTTTATTGTTTTATTGTTTATTTTAATGTCACAACTCAATTCTCGTCAACAGGTTGTTTTGAAAGGAGCAGGGAAGAAGCTGAGCCTAATTGGCGTAAGTTGAATACATAGTGAATGGAAATCAATCAGCTCAATGTTTACTGGCTAATGGGACGGAATGAATGTGGAAAACATGCTGTAAGCTAGCGGTTTAGTGACCCAAGTGTTTAAAATGTAGCAAAATGAAGCAATGGCTACAATTTGCAGTAACACATGTGCTGCTGTAATTAGCTATAGTGTCTGTAATTTGCTGGAAACACTTAATTTAGGCTATTTTTAAAGTATGTTCTATTCGTTTGGCCAGTCGCTAGCTAATCCCTGGTACACTGTTGCAGTCATGTGACAGTTCTTCTGGCTGTTTTATAAGCTATGTCCAAATTGCATACTATATAACGGTGGCCAGGTTTTGTAAAAGTAAGAACATTGAGTGTCAACCCTTTCCATTGCCTAATTGGCGTAAGATGAATACAGATGGACAATGAGCTCAATGCTAACTGGCTAATAGGGCGGAATTTATGTGGAAAACATGCTGTAAACTGGCGGTTTGGTGTTTAAAATGTAGCAAAAAAAGCGATAACTACAATTTTTAAAGGAGGTTCTGTTTGTTTCGGTAGCTAATCTCTGGTACTGTTGCAGTCATGTGTAAAATTGAGCGTAGACCCTTTTCATTACCATTTTGTTGCTAGGGCAATAGCTTTAGTCCAAGTTTACTCTCTGTTAGCATATTGCTTCAACAACTATTTGAACAGGAAATAAAAAAGGGCCAAAATAAAATGGTTATGTTGTCAAGTTTAAAAAGGTCTGTGCTAAATTGAGTCTATAGCATATTAGCTTAATATTAGAGAGTGGTGTGGTCAGACAAAATTCACACAACAGAAATAGGAGCTAGTCACAGCTAGCAGCAAACTGTAAATTGTAGGCTATAAGGCTAGTTTGGTGCACATTTCCATCATTACCTAAATGCTAAAAATGGTAACGTTTATATATTGCATGCCAAAGGCAACAACTTAATATTGTACTACATACTGTACAATATTCACATGAATAAGGGGTTATGGCAGTAATACAATGATAGCAGTGCAGTCGTGATAAATGAAAGACCTTCACAGTATTAACTGCAGAATGCATTATCGTTCTGACTGTTTAAACGTTGTATACTGTGGAGTGCTTGTATCAGGATACTCTGTATTAACTGAACATGGTTCAGGTGTCGGTTATGAACTAATTTTAAAACCTGTTTTGTTTCCCTGTTCAGCAAACGTGTGCGGTGTGCTTAGACGAGTTTCGCAGCAGGGACGAGCTCGGAGTGTGCCCGTGCTCCCATGCTTTTCACAAGAAGTAAGTCCTACAACCGTGCTTGGTGATTGGTCAAACTTTAATGAGAGTGGACAAGCTGACTGTGTATTCGTGAACGTGCAAACTCTATTTCAAAGTTACAGTCAAAGGAAACAGACTGGAATCATTTGTTGTTGGCTGTTTCACAAATTGGTGGAGCTAATTTTATTGACTGATACATTATGCTCGAAACGGAAGACAATCGCCAATTGAAACCATGTGTGGAATTGCACTTTTGGAGCAGCCATTGAGTCTGCAAATGTCCATGGCTCCATATAGGCCTCACTTTACAAAAGAACACAACATATTATTCTAGCCTTAGTTTTTCTTAACATTGTGGACTAGCCAGTTTCGAAGGAATGACTCACAAATGCCTCTTCGTCATGGATTTGTGTCTTTAAGTTAACAGCCAAAGCAATCGGAGAAGTAGTGGAATTCAGAAAAGCGTTATCGAGCAAGTTTTTTTTGGGATGCCCTGCAGAGACTGACGAGCAAATTCTGGAAACGTCCTTGCATGTTTGAGCATGAGCGCACTTTTAAGCAACGCAAGCTGTTTTTGCCCTGCAGCGTTGGCGTGATATTGACAACTTGTCTCTCTGACTGACACTTCTCTACCTGCATTACCAGTGCCTTTGAACTGTGTACACATATCGTGCATGACTGTCTGTCTAGTCCTGTTTTACGACCCTCAATTAGGCTGTTTGAACTCCTTTTTCTCATCTTGACTGCTGAAGTTTTCACCTGTGTAACTTTGCGCTATTTGGCTTACTTTGAAATGACAACACGTGGTAATGTGTCTCTCATCTATCCGCGTTTCCCAGGTGTCTGCTGAAATGGTTGGAGATCCGCAGTGTCTGCCCCATGTGCAACAAGCCCATTTGCCGCCTCCGGCCTGACCCGCCTCCAGCACCTGAGCGGCCCCAGAGTCTGCTGGAGGTCTGAGATGGAAAACGGCATTACCTTACACTCTACAGTCAGTGGACACCTGTCACTATAGACCCTGTCTCACCACCCAACAGTTTGTAGTTTTAGTAATGTAAACATTCTTTCAGGTAGGGCTACGCTAGAAGTAGAAATTGTATGATTGTCTGAGTTAAACCTTAAGTGCAGAGCCAAAGAGCCTATTCCGGGTAAATTAAATGGGGGCTTGGTATATTAAGGCTAACTATCAAGCCGAGATACTGCTATTTTCAGCACATAGCCGGATGCTAAAGCTAAGTGCCTTAGAGCTGCAGATAGATGATAGACTACACTCCTCAGCATTGGAACACAACGATGAGGAATCCTGCGTATGAAATCCTAATTCACTCCTCATTATAGATCGGTTATGTAGGAACTGATGACTGAAGAATTGTGGTCAACAGCCCTGAAGTGTCTGGCTTAAAGCTTGGATAGGTATCATTGGAGGAACGAGCACAAGTAAGCTAAATTTAAAAAAATGATCCAACCGAAAAGCCCAGCCCAGTGTTGCCAACTCCTCTCCGACGACAGTAGCTGATAGCGCTAGCCCTTAAAGTCGATAAATCTAGCAAAAAAGTCAGGCCTCCCACCAAAGCCACTCCCCCAAAATGATCACAATGAGCTTACGAACATGGTCGTTGTTAGCACTCACAGCTTGTAGAGCCAAGCCCCAGGAAGACTGCCCGGCTTTCAAGCAACTTTTTACATAATGGCCAAACGGTGGAATTACAACTTCCGGGTCTGTCACGTGATGCCCTGGGGCCCAAAAATACTTTTACCCTATTGACTTACATTGGGAAAAGGGTGTTTGTGAATCAGCAGATATTTTTCTCTAAAATAAATGTATTTTATTTGAATATCATTAGGTCCTAAAACGTTGTGGAGACTGAGGCCTGGAAGACAGGGTTTAAGAAAACGCTAGTGCCCTCTCTCTATTGGTCCATGGATACGGAAGAACGGGGTGATCTTATCTGAATTTTATACTTGAAAGTCAAACTTGTTACTTCATGCGCCACTGAGCAGATAGGGGATTATATGACTTTTTTGTCAGAGCATTTGATTTATTGAGAATTTGATTTACTGAGAATAGAACAAAAAACAGGTTTCTAAACTACATTACCAACTTTAACTGCCAAGCTAACAGTGTATACATACTGAACTTCTCAATTCCACGGACGTCACAAATGCAAATTCTACATTTTTCCACAGCCTGTTTTGGCAGTAAGGGTGCTACTGTTTAAAAAAATGTTTTAACGGGCTTCAGTTTCATCAATCCTGCAGAAAACTGTGGCTATACCTTCACCCACTGAAGTTTGATTGGATTATTGAGGAGGAACTAATAAAAATTACAGCACAACATGTGCAATCAAGACAACAGAGTCAGCGTTTCACAACAACATGGGGGCATCAAATTCCTGGTTTGAGTGGCAAGTGAAGAACAGAAGAGCTTCTGCGTGTCTGTGTCTTCTAAGTTGTGCTGGTATGTGAAGTGTCACCGCTGTGTCACCGCTGTTACCCAACTAAAGAGATTATTTCTGCCCCCCAGAGCAGCTCCGTCTCTAGAGAAATGTTTTGGTGACAAATTCCTACTCTGCCCGTTTTCACTCCCCCCCCCCCCCTAAAAATGAACGTCTTGGTGCGTCCGCCATCACTTTTAAGAGCATGGAGCTTGGAAAGATGTAAGATTGAAGCACCAGACAACAACAAAAGCCACTCACTGCTGCTCCAAAGTCGATGACAAAGACGAGGACTGTAATGAAAGACGTGCGTGAAAAGAGGACTTTTAACAAAACGGGACAATTGTGAACTTACAAGAATCGGGGCTGAGTGTATTTTGACTGTAATCTTTTGTTGTCTCACAAACACGCAGCTCCATCCCACAGTGTGTTGCCAAGCTGAGTGAAGGTAGCGAAGCCCTAAATGGCAAGACAGTCGCGTCAAATGGTATCTGATAGAAACTACAACCAAGGAAATGAACACACACATTTGTAATTAATATACTGTATATAACCATGCATACATTTTTTTCTGAGGAACTGTTTTGTATCATAACTGGCTTTCAGTAAAAAGGCATTGTGTGTCAGTCATGCTATAATTTGTCAAATAGTTGGATGTTATTGTTGCCAGACATATTGTTGCCGGTGGGACAGATGAGCTCTGTACTGTAGTGATATAAATAGACACACTGCACTGATATGAAGAGCATGTTTGAGCTGGTTTTCTGTCCGAGTGAGGTGCACCATACACCATCATTCTCTGTATGTACCGTGTAATATACTATTATGAGTACTGTGTAAATTGTAAATGCTTTTCAATTTTCTGAAGTTAGAAAAAAAAAATATATATATGTAACCGGTGTTTTGATATGGTCATCTGGATTCAAGTCTTTTTTTTCTAGTTTTGCTACATGTCAACACTTAATAATGTTTATTTGTAAGCTGTCGTTATAATATATACATGGACAGGTCATGCTATTGTGCTGTTGGTGCCCTGCCTTTGTTTTAGGTGCTTTTGGTCGATCTTACTTGCTGTGTGTGTGTATGTGACGGAAGGATTTCCACCGATATGGTGCCACCTTTTAAATGATCCTAAAGATCGACCATCCTCAATGATGTTTTACCAGAATGGATCCTTGGAGCCATCTGTGACAATAAATTCTTCCTGAATGATATATCTAGTAGAGGTTCTGAGAGGAAAGAGAAGAATACTTGACGACCAGAGATTTACGAGGCAGATTTATTCTCCCTTCCTGTAAATTCCCAGTAATCCCACACAAGACCCTCAGCCTCAAGAGCTGTATTCACCACTTAATTTAAACCAGGAGTGAAATCCCAATTTATCCCACCTAACTCTCAATGGGGCTTCCCCAAGTTCCATGTGCAAAAGCACAACAAAATGAAGTGCTGAGAATGTCGACTCAGTCTACTGTGGAGTTCTTCATGTTGTTACCATAAGAAGTAAACACAACGTTTAACATGCAGGTATGGAGATGCACATGAATGCAAAAAAAATGTGCACCACACACACAGACAACACAAAGCTACTATGCGGTGAGCAGATGTCTGGAAATTCCCTGCTCAGCCATGACATGGGGGTACTTGCACAGTCATGAAAGGTTTTCGAGTGTGCCGATCTTCCATTATTGACATTGACTAACTGCAAGACTTGCCGAGACAATTAAGAGGCGGAAATCTCGTTTCACTCCCCCAAAACACAGCACTGTAAATGCGGTGAGTTCTGTGTTCCCACAGATATCCGTTGGCAGATAGAAAGCGGTCCGCACTCCAACGTCACAAAGAAATCTATCGAAAAGTAAATATTTAACCACAAAGAGTCCCAGACATGAGTGAGCATTTCTGCACATAAAGTGGCTGATTAAACCTCGTGGAGGGAATGTTGAGAGGATGGAGAGTATTATCATGAATGGAGATGACTGATCCATCACTGCAAACATCTCTCACTAAACCTCTTAGAATTGCAGGCTAGAATTTGATTTACGTAGCCCAATATCACAAATGACAAATTAGGGGCTTTACAATAAAATCAAAATAGTTTGTAAAGTTGTCATTAAGGAGTGTCTCTATTATTCCTTTCACTCCATCAGAATGCATTCAAACACATTAGTTATGCTTTGTAGAAGGTAGAGGTGGTGTCCCCCTACTAATATTAGGGTGTAAATGTGTTTAAAATGAAAACGCCATCCATCTATCCAATGAAAATTAACAAAACGTACCCTCGGACATGAAGCATATACTGTCAGTATCACAACAATAAGCCAGCTCAACCAACAGCAACTGTACTGTTTGGAGCCAATGACCTGCAATAACAAAAGGATGAGTTTCAGAAGCTGAAGCATAAAATCCACTCTAATGCCTGAGATGGTGGTGGGTCTCCCATCTCACATAAGAAACTGGATGTAAATTGATGTCCTGAAGGAATGTCTGTTCTGCTGAGACATGTCGCTGGGGTTTTGTATTAGGGGATGTCCTTACTCTGGTGGGCATGTCACTGCAACATTTAGCACCAAATTCAGTGAGACTCTTCTTGTATTGTTACCACAGAAAAAAAGAGGGTTTAGCTCTGGAACTCTAAATCGTTATATATATATTTATTTTTTTGCTGAAAAGCTTTGTCCAAAATAAATAAATAAACAAATAAATGTATACATTTGAATTCATTTATAATAATTGTTGTCCACATTATTGTGGCTGTGTTGAATGCTAAAACAAAATTGAAATTATTTGATACATTTAATAAAAACATTTTTTGTTATTGTAATTCTGTAGGGCCGCTATTTCACACAAATGTTGTTTGCTTGATACAGTTACTGCAAAATGTGCTGTTTCCTCCCTTTTTTTAAATGCCTTCTAATCTGGAGCTCTCCTGATTCAAAAAACAGTTCCTGTGAGCAAATGAGGTCAGGCATGGGCACCCCTGCATTTCAAAACAACACTTCATTATGATACAGAAATGAGAGGTAAGGGAGGGGGAGGGGGTCGGAAAAGAATCAATACAGACACATATACAGCAATAATGAGTGCTCTTTAAGAAAAGTGGCATTTTGTAAAGCTTGCATAGGCCGTAAGGAGGTGCTTCGAGCGCCCCCTGCTGGCAACTTTAGAGTAGACACTACTTCCTTTTTTATTTCTATTTTTATAATTACTATTATTAATAGTATTTAATTATTGTTTATTTATTGTTTTATTTTTATAATTTGAGTTATTTTTTTATTCAATTTTTTAGACCCTTCTTCCTCGTGTATTGCTATCACCGGAAAATACGTAGTTGTATCTTCAAAATAAATGTATTGGATTTGTCAATCGTGTTTGTAATTATTAGAAAAGTACTGAGTCACTGGACTTTCTTGTATTTCATGCTGTATGTGTAATTCCAGTTCAGTTCAACATTCTTTATTTCCCACATTTCTGTTAAATTGCCTCCACCACATTGTTCGGCTATTTGTATGTGTTGTGAAATGTTGTTTTTGAAGGCTTTCATGACTTATGTTGTATTTATTTTGCTACAGATTATATAATTATTTGAGAATAAAGTACATATCAATGGGGGCATTTAGACAGAAAATGTCCGTCCGTTTTGTTTTTAATTGTGCGGAACGTTGCTTTTCTGGTCAGATCACATTTATTCTGAAGGATCCAGGCCGGAAAGCGTAATGTTGTTGAGGCTCGCGGAACACGCGCGAGGGAAATTGAGTCGTTAACGTGAGTGCGAAGAAGGCAACAAAGTAACTTAGATAAAGTTAGGAGGTCGTTTTATTTCGTGTTAAATGTTTTTTTGCCGCAATAGCACGCACTGGAGCAGTTGACCAGCCAACGGAGGTCACATTATTAGCAACTAAGCTAAGTAACTTCACCCTGTAAGCGCAGAGTGTGTACGTTTGTTAGCCCGCTAGCCAAGCATAGCTAACTTCACTGGCGACTGTAAGTAACGTCGACGTTAAGCCACTAAGCTAAGTTGTACTTTAGTATAAACCATTTCACTTGCTGTTTTTTTTCCTCCAGACCTAAAGAAAAAAAAAGAGACGTTTGTTGTAGTGTCGTTAGCTGCCGTTGGGAATGTCGCCTCCTCTGTGTCTGTCGTTGTACGGTCGCAGGAGTCATGAAGGGTCAACGAACATATTAGACAGCGATTCAGAGGAAGAGGTACGTTCACTGACCTTTGTATTTAACGTTACTCAGACTGTCTTAAACGTCACTTAATTCATAAGTAAGACTATTTCCATTTTCTTACCTTTCTGACAACTGACAATTATATTCCCCATCTCTGCGCTGTGCTGCTTACCTGCCGGTAACATGTAACGTGAATGCCTCAACTGACACCTAAAGTAACACGTAGTATTGCTTTAATACTAGCTAGCCTTTGAAGCTGACATGACTTCATGCAATGCAAATGCAGCTGCGTGGCTTTTTTTAAAGCTGTAACCATTGACTGTGGATTTTGTGTCCTTTCCCACAGACCAAGCTCCCCCTCAAACAGTTCTATCCATACATCCGCTGTGCCCTTTGCTGTGGCTTCCTCATCGATGCTACCACCATCACGGAGTGCCTGCACACATGTGAGTCATATCTCAGGTCTATGTTAGCCTTGGAGCTCTCAGAGGAGCTTCATGGAGTGCCACACGAGTACATATCATTGATTGGGTTTCTCCTTTGGGAATCAAACTTTTTGGAATACAGTGAGGCTCACAGGAAACAAGGGGATTGACGTGCAAAAAGGATCCCGACTGGGGATGCAGTGGTTTTATATCAGGATGCCCGTACAAACATTTAATTCCGACCATGATGTCTCTGTGCCACATACGTCCGAGATTACACAAGAGGACACCTGATAAACCGTGCAATATGTCAGCCAATACACTGACAAGAGAAATGACCTCCAGTGTCTCCATTGTTTTTCAAGCAATGATCTTTGACAAGTTGACAAAACATACTGCTCACTAAATATCTCAAGCATGCTATAACAATAATTTTCCAAACATGTTTTTAAAAAAAATATAGCTATTTGGTCTCAAATATTGATCTGTATATCGGACATAAAAATTCCTATTAGTCTGGCTATGCGACATGCATAATGTCCCGACTGTGTCTGACATTGCGATGTGTTTTGTCTTCCCCTAGTTTGCAAAAACTGCATCGTGAAGCACTTTTTCCACAGCAACAGGTGTCCCACGTGCAGCATCGTTGTCCACCAGACACAACCACTGTACAACATCAGGTAGGTCTGGTAGTTCTCCACCTATTGGCTGATATGGATCCCCCACCGTACATGTTAAATGAATAGATGGTCGTCAACCAAAACATTTTTCATAGTCCAGTTTTAAGTTATTCAGGAGGAAAAGGTTTTTATAAGTGTGGGGACTTATATAATATATAATATATAAAACTATATAATTATTCTGGAAATTGGAATGCATTCATTTTCTTGTACGTGGAGTTGTTTTTGTTGTCAAGACTGGATTTTTGACATGATGAATTCTGGAAATGTATGGATTTTAGGATTGCTAATCTGCTGTCAATAAAGCAGTCAGTGTTGAGCTTAAAACTCTTTTCCTCTGTCTTTTCTGCAGGCCTGACAGACAGCTGCAGGATATTGTTTACAAAATGGTTCCCTTCCTGGAGGAGTGTAAGTACAGTATAAAAAGTTGGATGTAGTTTAAGGTTATTCATGTACATTATGTGTAATTTTCTGTTTGAATTCTAATGTGAACTCTTTTATTTTGTGCAACAGCTGAAAGAAAGCAAATGTGTAACTTCTACAAAGAGAGAGGGCTGGCGGTGCCAAAACCAGGTAACCGCTCACTACTAAAGGTTTAAGTACGAACGCTTGTGATCCTCTGCTGTGAGTAATGTAACATACGATGTTTCACTGTCATTCTGGGTTAGAAATACACACAGCTCATTCTGTGTGAATCAGTTCTACACACCTGAACATATTCCGCATAGAATATGCAGATCCGGGCTGATATTTTGCTCCTTAAGTGTCAGGTTTTACTAACTGTTATTTTAGTTTGTAAGCAATCGTAAAAAACTGAATACCTGGGGGTCCAAAGATAGATTTATTTAGCATACGTTTTCGAGCTGAATGTGGCAGGGTTCCCAAGTCACGTCACATGGTAGCAGATGCAGGTTATTACTTAAGATGCTGAAATGCTCAGTGATGTGAGTTACATTGTCCTCAAAATGTAAATATTAGTCACTGCTGGCTGGTGATTGGTCATTCAGTCTATGAATCAATTTGTGATCATTTCTAAGCACATTCGAGATTATTTCATAGATAAGTTATAGCCTTGGACTGCATGATCAGACCTCCACAGACAGGAACGTATTCGTGAATGCAGCGATCCCTGTCATGCCACTTAGAGCATCACTAAAAATGTCCTGGAACAGGCCAGAAAAATGGGTTCTCTAGAAAAGAGGGAACCCTGTGGGGTCAACCACACACACACTTCTCTGCTATTGGTTGAGGCTTCTACTTTGCCGGTTAAAGTTCGCCACTGGAAGCGGATGTTTTGTTCGCCCCCTTCACTCACGTAGAATGGAAGTGAACCACCCTGTGTTGTTTTCTCTCTGCTGCTCTGCAGTGGTGGTCTCCCCTCCGGGTCCCGTGGCGATAAAGAGGCAGAAGAAGGAAAACATTCCCCAGTCCATGTTCACCATTCCTCCTGAGCTGGACGTGTCTCTGCTGCTGGATTTTGTTGGGTAAGGATCTAAAGCTGCTCTCCAGCATTAGTTAGCAGCTATATAAGCAACGAAAGCTTCTCAGACATTCTGCATATGTAGATATGATTTAAAGGCACGACACAAAGGAAATGTTGTTTGCAAATTTATTAATCCCCGTTGATTACGGATCTTCACTGGTTTTCATTGGCTCATCTCGATAGTGGGATGTTGTAATTGGTTAATTAGACACACCTGGTGTCAGGTTGCATTCTGATTCAGATTCAGATTTTGCTGTCTGTTTCCTTCCAACAGTGTTCTAACAACAAGTCTTACCAACAACCATTTTCCCAGCAGACATTGAACTTGTCATAGCAGTAAAAGCACAGGTGTAACTAATCACATTAACAACGCAGCTAATCAGAAGACATGCTCAGCACCCTGCGGCTCGCAGCCCGATAAACGGATGAAAATGAAATGTTTTTAATCACATTAGGGCTTTTGCAGCTATGACATGTTCAAAAGTCTTTTGTGAAAAAGGTCTAGTTGTGTTCTCTATGTCCCGCACAGAAAGTGCAAACTCCCAAGTCAGTTCAGTGTGAAGTAGCAGTGCCGTCACAGCTAGGGTGAAACCATAACCTGCACGCTCATTGCTGTTAATTTGCCTTGTGTTCCAGGTGTAAATCATTACCTAATTAACAAACAGGCAACCACTGCTGCTCTCTAGTCTCTTGTTGTTATAGACGATAAATAAATGAATGACCAGCTCCAGGCGTATTTCTTCTCCTTTGAGGAAAAAGTGGAACCCAGTTTAATGCAGTTACCCTCCAGTTACATATACCTGCCACTAGATGGTCCCATTGTCTTCAATTGAATACTTGCTATGTAACAATAAGTTGTCCTCACTCATTGACTGCGCTTTTGCTTTCAGGGCTGAAGAGGGCATCGATAACTACAAGGTAACAACGGAAATGACACTCCTTTATAGTCTTTGAATCAGTTCCATTCTTCTGCAGAACTTTGATTGAGTGTGTTCCACTCTGACCTCCCTGTCCCCGTTCAGCCCTTAGAGAGGCGGTACGTCCGCGTGTCGGGTGAGGCGACTGTCCGCCACGTGGAGCTGTTCATCAGGAGGAAGATGGAGCTGAGCGCCACCTGCCAGGTGAGTCTGCCAGGCTCTCAGCTGGTGACAGGACAGGACCGCTGGCTTGATCCTGACGGTTGCTTTAGACGGACTTGGAAGCGGGACGGCAAAGGAAGCCGGCATTACAGCACATAGTGTAGGAGGGCACAGGGGACAGGGTCACGCTGGTGTGTGTGAATCAGTGGGGGCCTTTTACAGGTGTTCTACTTCCTCAATAGCCAAAACTTACCTGTCTGAAATAGAAAATATAGGCCTATCAATAAATACATAAAACCATCAGAGATTTGAACAGTTGGACAAAAAAATTATTCAAATTGTAAATGTTTTCCTTTAACTTTATTGTTGTAATTTACATAAAAACAGACAATTCAAAGGATGAGGATATAAATGATTGTACTTTTCTTTAAATAGTTGCTATTTTGGGGGGTGTTAGTTGTTAAATCATGTGTTATAAGCTGCTTTGAACTCGTGTTAGGAAGTTAAATAAGTCACAATTCCATCTCTAATATATATTTTATGTTGCTGCTCAAGTTTCTCACAAACACTACATTTTACTAGATTACATTTGAACACGTCATAACGTTGTAATTTACCCACGTGCTTGAACGCACCATATTGTAACCAAGCTGAGCCTCAGCAGGTGATTTCTTGACTACATAAATGTACACTGAAGTCCAAACTTAACATGTTCGTGTTGCACGTAAATAGTTTTTACAAATTGTAAAAGGTCTTTGAAAAGATGATTATAACTTTATCACAATAAAAGTCACATGACTAGCCGAGAACGTTGATAAATACAGCCGGGTCTACTGCGGACACAACAGGAGTTATAAGGAGTTAGAATAGAAAGTGCACAGCTGTCGGAAAACGTGTGTAAGTCTGCAGTTTATCAGTCAAGTGTATAAACTACACTGTAGACTGGACTCTCTGCTAACAGTTACAGGCAAAACTTGTGTCAAAAGTGTGTTAATAAGTAGATGTGCGTCTGCTGTCTCAAAGGAGTCAAAGGCGACTGGACTGTGTGGTCTTGAAGAGGTTTCCTCAGTTTTGTTGACTGTTGAGAACTTTTCACCTCATCGTGAGACTCGTGTTAACGTCGGCCATTTATCCAAAGAATGGAAACATGAGCGGAGAAAAAAAGAGAAATGCACATGTGAACACTCGGGAGACGAAACACCTGCTGGGTATGAGCAGAAATGCCCAACATAAGAGGGCAAATGCTCGGGTCAAAACTCAACAGGGTGCCTGCATCTAAAGTACAACGGACACTCCTTAAGAACACGCTTAATCTGATTATATTCACATAATTAGTGCAGCGATACCACGCGTCTGTCTCACAGCAGTGGGAGAGGCCTCATGATTCCAAATATGAGTGTTACAAACAGGCGTCCTCCCTTTCCTCAGAGACGAACAGAAACACTAAAGTGGGTTCAGGTGATGGTGCGTTTGGTAATTAGGAACACGTGGAGGAGGATTAGCAGCTTATGTTGATTTCCCGGCCTGTCTGGATGAACCTAGAGAGGACAGAGAAAGAGACTAACGAGAGGTCACCGGTCATTGTAGCAGCGGTCACAACCGTTGTATAACTGCTCCTTTAAATTCTCATATTGTTATAACACTTTTTTTAAATCATTGGATCTGAGTAGTTGTAGTCTAACCCATCACCTCCTTCCAGTTTCTCATAAATATCCAAGGCTTCCCTCGTATGTTCAGTGTTGTGGTCAGTCAGAGTTTTGTGTAGGACCGACCTGAATGCCTTGAAACTTACTGGCATAATCACGAAAAACTGTTTCTCTGTGTCCTGCAGGTGGACGTGGTTTGTGGAGACCACCTCCTGGATCACTACCAGTCACTCAAAGACATACAGAACTCTGTGGGCGAAGAGGCACTACAGGTGAGCCCCTAAAAAAACGCACGATCGGAACCAAACCGTAACCTAAATGATGGAAACTATGCGGGTACTTTTAGGTGATGCTTTTGGTGTTGTGTCCCTTCTGCTCCAGGACGGTCTGCTGGTGCTGCACTTTGGCCTGGTCCTGCCCTCCCAGTCTTTAGAACAAGAGGGGTGAACAGAACTTTTGGGTTTTGTTTCTCTTCATCAGACTCTTGTGACAATGTGCAGTAAAGTTTCTACACTGGCATTATAGGTACTCCACAGCTGCCCAGGATGTCTTGTTGAGATCGTCTCTTTCTGCCAGCAAAATGTTTGGTATGGTGGCCGGCAAGACATTCCTCAACCTCAACTCCTCCGCTCACGCCGTAGCGTCAAATGTTCAACTCGAGACTCATTGACTCGTATTCAGGGCGAGCCATGTGTCTGCAGTGTGCTTCCACTGACTGCTGCTGTAGCTGAAACTGTACTCTGCTTCTGTCAGTGGGTCTGTAACTTTGAAGCAGTCAGTCTGTGACGGTGACACAACGTCTCGTCTGAAAAGATGCAACAGTCGACTTTAGCTATTTTTTTCTATTTATGCTCTCAAGGGCCGAGTGGGATTTCAGATGAACAGTTGAGATTTTTAAAGGGCTTGAAACTACAACTACCAAAGGTGTGTGTGTGTGTGTGTGTGTGTGTGTGTGTGTGTGTGTGTGTGTGTGTGTGTGTGTGTGTGTGTGTGTGTGTGTTAGTTATGGAGTTCAGATCTACACTCTGTTTTTAATTACAACGTGCTTCTTGTTGATTTACTCATTAATTTAAAAAGCTTTTGTACAGGCCGTCTTCTTGATTCTCACCGGATGACAAAAGTAGTTTTGTATAATCTTTGATATGTTTTTTTAAAAATACCTCTCCTACTTGCTTTTGTCAGAATGAATTAATAAATGACTGCAGACTGGTAAATGTTTCCTGTTTTGTGTTAATTTCAAGCCTACAATATTTATTACAGCATACAGAAAATGTACATAATTGTTCAGTCTACTAGCACTTATGTACTTGTTTAATAAGTTTTTACAATTAATTCTTAATTTCAAAGGCCAAATATTTCCTTTCAGTAGAAGTGGTTAGCGAGCGGCTCAAAGTCAAACTTTTAAATAAAGGTTAAATAAAAGTGCTGCAAATCCTTGGATTTGATACAGAAGTCAGGAAACCAGTAGAATTATGCACGTAAGGTTTATCATCTTTGAAAATGTTAGATATAGTTACACGAACTACCTCTTTATCTCTCTTCTCTGCTGATGTCGAAAACTACCAGTAGCTACAACCTCAGGTCAATCATGCAGACACATTTTATTTATATATATATACATATATACATACAGTATATTATTCCTAGAACCTGCACCATTTTTGGTCAAAGTGCTTTTAAAGTTTCTGCACCCTCATCTAATTATTTTATAAGCATGCAAGCTATATAAAGTATTAAGGAGCATTTTAGCACTGACTTTACGAAGTATTTGATTGATGCAATATGTAGTTTTTTAAAATTCTCTGTTTCTATCTGGTGCTTGTGTGAAACGTCAGAGAACATCCTCATGTAGTTATGAATACATGGATTTGTATAATAAAAGAGAAAACCATTAGTCAGTCATGTGACTTTATTCATCTCAACTGAAACAGCAGCAAATATTTTTTTTTCAGTAGGTGTATACATTGACACTGCAGCTAGTTGGACTAACGTACTGAATATTTTTCACAGCTAATGCTTTACAGTGTGTAACATGGTAATAAACCACGATGGCTATTCCAACACAGAATACTGTAGCGGTTATGTTAGCAACGCAGAGCATATCTAAACTTTGTAATGTCATGAAACCACAAAATGCAACGCACGGTCATCCTCCACACACCCTGAAGTGCTTTATTAATTATAAGGAGACTGTTGCTATTCACATTGCAGTTTACCTCTCTTTAAGTTCAACATCATACCACAACATGAAAAGATGCTGCAACAACAGACACGTGGAACTACGCTAACGTTCAAGTCTATCTTTTTTTCCTTTCTCTCACATGTCAGTAAAATTCGTCCCCGGAACTTTCAATTTCTCGTCACATATAATGTCCCAATTGGTTCAACATGATCCATTTCCTCTGGAGATGCACAGGACATTTGGTCAAAATTTTCATGTTAGATTTCCTTGTTTAGAGCTGAACATTTACAACTTTGTAATGCTGACAAACTCCTCGTTTTAGATTCTGAAGATCCTCTGAAAACTGACACACATGCTCCAGGAAGAACAAGACATTGATTATCACCCCCAAAATATTGACTTTTGGCTCCAATTCCAAAATGCGTTGTCCTTAAATACAGAATGCGACTATGAACTCACTATGCAGACACCGCACATGACCACATCTGCCTGTCTATCTTCCTTCAGTTGTTGGAGTTGATGTCTGCCTCATCTTTCTCCTCGCTGCTCTCCTTGAAGCTCTCCTTCATGACCCCATCTTTCTCCCTCTGGCTGCCCCGGGAGGAGCCGGCCGAGGCCCGGGGCTGGTAGCCGTAGCCGGCAGCACCGAACGACATCCCCGAGTTAAAGTGAGTCTCCTCCCCTTCCAGCAGTTTCCTCGTTTGGGACCAAAGCAAACAAATGTCAGACCGGGCACACACAGACTCAATGTACCTCACAATGCGCTACGAGAATCTGAACGAGTACTAAGTTAAAGAGATCTTTGGGTGCAGATCAGCACCTGTAGGCAGCGATCTCTATGTCCAGGGCCATCTTAACATTGAGTAGGTCTTGGTACTCCCTCAGGTGCTCGGCCATCTCGCCCTTCAGGTTCCTCAGCTCAGTATCCAGGTGGCCGATAGTGTCCTGTTAAATAGGAAAAAAGAAAAGGAGGGGGGATTATCAGCAGTGCCAAACACATTCACTCACTTAGCATGTGCTGTATCCAGACTGTTTTTAATCTACTACGATACAGGCTTTTGTTGTGGCATAACTGTTGGCCATTTCCTTTTGGAATGCAAAACCTTTGGGGATTAGCTGTAGCATCTCTAAGGCCTTCCTGTATCCGATTTAGCAGGTCAGAGGTTAATCTAATAGACACGCAGGGTCAATTCGCTAAGAACTGTTTCAGTCAGTCTCACAGACTTGCTGAAGCGACTCCCGCACACTAAAAAAGGTTGTGTTCGGACTGCAGACCGTGAACCTGAAATAGACGATCTTGACACAAAAGTGTTCTATTTCTGTTGCCTCTAAACGGCTCTCAACATGACACCGCCTGAGCCGGTGGCTCGCAGCTAATCGTGCTAACAGCACAAACTACGGCAAACGTACTGACAGAGCTAACGGTGTTTACCTGAGGGGGCGCTACGCTAACACGGCGACGCTGTCGGCTGGGACGCCGTTATAACTTGTAACCTGAGGAATGGTAAAGGAAAGTTCGCCATTTTGCCAAATATATTTCTCGCCGAGGGTTAGATGAGAAGATTGATACCATTCTCATGTCTGTCGGTTGAATGTGAAGCTACAGCCAGTTAGCGTAGCTTAGCACAAAGAATGGCAGCAGTGTGAAACAGTTAGCTTGGCTCTGTCCAAACCTGCCTACCAGCAACTCTAAAGCTCACTAATTAACACAATAAATCCAGCCCAGTATCATTGCAGGTCATGACATTTTTTTTCCAAATGTAATGTTTCGGTTTCGTGTAGATGGACACGAATTGTCCGTTATTTTGGTGTCGCTCAAGACGAAAACAATGCCAATGGAAAGTCAGTTAGGATCTTTTATCGTGGTGGACGCACAACTTAAATGCATCCACGGGACTATGCAACGCTCAGAGGTTGTGACGTAGAATTAAATATAAAGAAAAAAACACGGGAGGGGACTTTCAACCATAAAACGGTTTTCGTTTCACACAGCGGGCTCCTGGTGAAAGGTTTTTTGTTTGACCCATCCAACTCCAGACCTGCCCACCCTTTGTGGGCATTTGCAGTCTTGTTCATGATTACGAATGATGGATTACATACTATTTGGTTTTGTGGGATGTCTATGAAGGTATAGCTACGAACGCTGGATAAGAACAGCCTTAACCATGAGATCGGTGCAAGACGCCGCTTGTCCCAAAGAGATTTTGTTTTGTTTCCTAAACCTAACTTTTATTTTTGTAACGTAATGTCATCCTATCGACACAAAAAACCCTGACAATTCATGTTCCTGTACACGAAACGAATAAATTGCATTTTGTGACTATTTCACAAACTGTTGCTATATCTCATTTAATTTGTTCAAAGAACCAAAGTGCAATGCTGTGGTTTTGGGGTAAGGTTATATGCTATGATAAAGTGACTTCTGGAGGTTTTATCATCAACGTCAGGTAGATTTTTCAAAACCTTTTTCCCCCACATGGCTAATAACACTCGTATGAATGATTGCTTTGAATTCTGAGATGGTCAGCACACTGGATTCCCTGCCTGGACTCGGTCCTTGACACATGAAGGTTGGGCCCTCCTGCTGTGTGCAGTTAGCTAACAGCTTTACTCCGGCTGTGACATAATTCATGAGGAACTTGGCCCCGAGATTTGCTCCTTTCCAATCCTATTATTCAGATTTGTTGACAGTAATGTCCACCACGCAGACTGTGCCAGCAGTGCTTCAGCAGGTAAATGCACATTTTAATAGGAGGAGGTTCTACTTTGACAATTTTACAATTCTAGTGCTCGCTAAGAAAGTCTAGTATTTGTCGTGTGTAATGTCTCAATTCCCAAGGACGGTATCTTTCTCTGTCTCAGTGCTCAACTAGAATTACCACCTAGAGGTTGAATGCCTCTGCCAACCGGTCAAGTTGCAGTTTACATCCATGTCTGTCCAAAATGTCATTACTTCATCATTTTTCCCATTAGACATTTGTGTGATATTGTCATAATTAGCATATCAATACTTGAGTTATGTACCAAAATCGTATCAGTTCATCCTTGTGGACTTTTGAGGCAAATTTTAAGAAAAGCCCTCATGGCATTCCTGATATAACTCGTTGACAAGAATGGGACAGACAGATGGACAACATAATTTACGACCATAGCTGTTGCAGGTGAGAAGGCATAAAAAACTGCATGGATTTGGTTTCACTTTAGCCATTATCTGTAGGCCCATACATAAATCATTACATCACTTTTTAAAAATAGTTTTATGGATGCATATCAATGCATGGTGTATTTCTACAGTATAATTCTGTCACAGCAACTTCGTATACTATGAGATTTTGGTGTATTTATACATAAGATTATTTTGTGTTATGCTCATTTAATTAAAATGTTAAGTCAAATATTAAAGAGTTACTTCACACAAATTATATATATTTTGTTTTAACTACACTTTTGTTGTTTTTGCTCAGGTTTATTTGCCCATGGAACTACTTTCTATCAAAGAAATAGTCCCTGAAAACTCGTTCGGTGGATTAGCAACAGTATGTGAAACACTGTTTCTGGGAAGAAAAAGAAAATAATTGATCAATGCTATGAACACCCAAAGGAAGTTCCATTCACCTCCATTGTATTGGTGTGGAGTCAGAAATCAGTTTCTCGGAAAGCACTACCACTTCCGCCCACAGGGACCGCCAAAATCAACACAAAATGAACGTTCCTTGTAGAACCTTAAAAGGACTACGATACAGTAGTGCTGATGACTATGATCGCTTACCTGCATGGCCGTGGCTTCAGCGCCGTGTGCATCTTCCATCTCTGAGATCTGCCTCTCCATAGACTCATTGCCGCTCCTCAGGCTCTCTATCTCAATGGTCTTGGACTGCAGCTGCCTCCTGGACTCGCTGATCTCCTCTCTGCTGGCCCTCATGGCCTCGTTGCTCCTGGTGGCCTGCTCGCTGAGGCTGACGAACTTGCTCTTGTACCACTCCTCGGCCGACTGCATGTTTTTGGAGGCAATGGACTCGTACTGGCTGCGGATCTCCTTCAGGGCCGAGGTGAGGTCCGGCTTGGCGAGCTCCAGCTCCACGGTGACGTGCTGCTCCTCCATCATGCTGCTCAGCTCCTGGATCTCCTCGTCGTGCACTTTCCTCAGGAAGGCGATCTCGTCCATCAGCGACTCCAAGCGGCGCTCCAGGTCCAGGCGGACGGCCGTGGCGTCGTCCACGTCCTTCCTGAAGGACCTCAGGGTCTGCTCGGCTTCCTCGCGTGCCCTCATCTCCTCGTCACACTTCCCACTGAGCTTCTGAAATGAGACATGAGAGGATGGGAGATGAGAGGGGCCAGCAAGGAAAAGTAACCAATCAATTTCCTCACCCCTTCACTACCCCGTGGTTTTACCTGCAGCTCATCCTCCATGTTGTTCCTCTCGATCAGGATGCGGTTCTTGTCCCTGCTCAGCTCCTCCACCTGCGTCCGCAGGTCCCTCAGCTCCTGCTGGTAGAGGTGGGCAACGCGGGATGGCTCGCCCTGCTTCTGCCGCAGCGTCACCAGCTCCATCTCCAGCATCTTGTTCTGCTGCTCCAGATGCCGGACTTTATCGATGAACATGGCGAAGCGGTCGTTCAGGCCCTGTGCAACAAGATGAACGCTTGTAATAAAAGCTCCTGCCTAACTTTGACATGTAACAACGTGTCCTCATATAACGGTTCGTATGACATCTTAATGAAAGCTATTCTTCATTTTCTGTGCATTGTCCTACAAACGGCCAGCAACACATGTTCATTTTGTCTCTTCAAAATGAACTTCCGTCTTCACGGGAACCAACTGGGTTAGGTGTAGACAACAAAACTACTTACTTAGGTTCAGGAAAAGGTTGTGTTTTGGGTTAAAATAAGTACAGAAGTAAGAATGGAAGTTACAAGACAAATAAATCAACGTGATTTCTGGTTACACAACGGACATGAACAGTGGCCTCCTGGACAAAAGTCTAGCTCCACTATCTTCACCGGATAGTTTGAAACTTTGTCTGTTGTTTGGTGCTGGCTATCTTGTTGTGATCTTCATAGAACAGTCTTAATAGTCTTCTCCTCCAGGAGGAAGTGCTCACTCAAAAATTGGATAGTAAAATCCATATCTGTTCCTGAGTAGGGAAATCTGTATATATACAGATCTTTCTTTCTCTCATCTATCTTGTACAGTTTGGTATGGAACATCAAACAATGTTTTTCTCAGGAGACATTTTAACTCGTCTTGCTAAATATTATAACAATGGCTCTATCTCACAGTCTGAAACTGAAGCCGCTAAATGGAACTCAGCCATTATTACTTTTACTGTTTACACCTGTTAATATGCACTAAAACATGTCTGGAGGGGCCAGGTCAACTTTTGCAGGTTTCAAAATGATTGGAGCTTTGATCGTGGTAAAACAACAATGAACTGTGTCATTATATTGGTTAACGTCATTAATTGGCTTTGTAAAGTTAAGAATGAGTTAAGATTGGTAATATATCAATATTATATTGATATCATGATATGAGACTAGATATTGTCTTAGATTTTGGATATCCGGATATGGCAACAGCTTTTCTGATTTTAAAGGCTGCATTAATGTAAAGTGATGTCATTGTCTGAACTTACCAGACTGTTAGCTGTTCTATTATTTGCCTTTTACTTGTTCACTTATATTATATATATATATTATATATATATTATACTATTTGGTTGAAAGTGCCAAGAGTCATCTCTGTATCGTTGCAGTATTGTTATCGAGGTATTTGGTCAAATAAATATTGTGATATTTGAATTTTCTCTATGTAGCCCAGCCCTGGAATGAGGTCATTCTGACACTAAGACTAGTCTCCATCTAATATAAGTTGATTTAGTACTCTGTCAGGTTAATGCAATTAACACTAAAGGACTGGGTCATCAGAATTGGATGCTTATTAGTCAGAAAGGGTGGCCCTGATTAGGTGTTGTAAAATCATCGGTTTGGGATGAAATGTCCTGTTTGCATCCGTTGAACCTGAGCTTATTAAATATATAATTTAATATTAAACAACACCAATAAGTCTTTTTTTGTAGTAATCCAAAACACCCACCTGCAGCTGCTCCTTCTCGTTGGTCCGGACGACTTTGAACTCACTGTTGACCACGGAGGTCTGCGTCAGGTCGAGGGAGTCGGTGGGCACCGGGGAGTAAGAGGCGGACCGGCCGAGCCGGTTGTAAAAGCCCATAGAGGACGCGCCGTGGCGGGACGCAGCCATGGACCTGAGCCCCGGGGAGGCCCGAGGAGAGGGGCTGCCCATGCGCGAGGAGGAGACGGCGAACTTGGGAGAATCCCCAAAGATCTTCCGGTAGGACGACGAGGTGTAACGGTCCCCGTGGCTCATCTTTGCTGTGAGTCAGAGAAAAGAAAAGATAAACTGAGAGGCTTAAAGAGCTTTGCGGGAGTTTATAGGCCGCAGGTGGAGCGAACCATTTTACGCACGGCGGTAAACGACTGATCTAACACGTGTGAAGATGAATGAAGATGTTAAACGACGTTATATTTTGGTTAAAGTGATTTAAACAAACACAGATACATATATATATTCTAAAAAAGACAATATTTCATACATGCCAAGTTCATTTCGCGTGCGTACAATGATGGAACCGTCCACGGAGAGGGATCACCTCCATCTCTACGTGCGTCCTGTGTTTCACTTTTCACGCTGGTGCAGTCCTATAGCTGTGAACCACAAGCTGAACTACAAAGTGGTTCTATATAGTTAGTGGTATGTGGAAATTTGACTTCCAAATAATATAAATATCAACAAAAATAGCTTATTGATGGCATACTTGACAGGCTGATGCACCTTGAAAACGTTTCTCTATCTTTATTTGAAATATTTGAACCCCTACTGAATCCTTAAATGATGATGAAACGAGCCCTTCTCAGATTCACCTGCACCGAGCGCATCTTGACTCCACTGTGGTCCAACAGCTCCTCCTCTCTGCCACGCTGAGACCTGCGTCTCATGCACGAAGCACGGACATTGTACAACCCCCGCCCCCTTTTCACTTTAATATACTTGTACACATACACACACACACACACACACACACACACACACACACACACAGTGAGGCTACCAGCTCATTTGTCTGTCAGTTTGACTGATCTGTCTACAGCATGTTGTGACGTCCTTGGGAGGAAACGGTGAGGCAAGTCCTATTATAAACTTCATATGTGCATATTTTGTACTAGTGAAGAATAGTGCTTGGGTTATACCGAACTTAAAACCATAGACTGTATATAAAAAGCTGAATCTCTAGAGGAGAGCCGGGAGCCTCATGCTCTGGCTGACTGCAGGTCAGCAGCTTCGCCCAGAAAGAGACCGTTCACATTTTACAAGTGTCTCAAAAGTATTTCCATTCGCTGACTGACTGTGATGCTGAACTCTATCGACCAAAGAGAGCTCTTCTTCCTCCCACTAGTCTGAACTAAAGGTAGTGTTGATCATACTGACGTATAGCAGTATGATGGATTAGTGTCTCAGTGTCTAGCCATGTATTTGTAGGAAATATGATCTTTGAATCTATGTTTGTAATGATCAAGCCTGCATTAGTCATTAAGTGAAAGTAGGAATTTTATTTACCTGAGTAACTGGACATATTTTGAATAATATCTGAAGTGGAAATTCTTCATGAAAGGAAAGATTCAAATGTTACAAAGTCTGGTTAAGTTCTGAATCTAAATACTTATTTTTATATTTTGTGGAGATTTGGTGATTATTCATTACATTCCATCATTGTCTGCAGTCATCAGATCAGTCTTGGTTTTGTACACAGGAATTCACATAAAACAGATTGATATTAGAGATCCTATCAGTTTGTGTAACTTTGAATCACATTTTCTCATCACACTTTTATTTAATTTTTTGAATCCTTTTTATTTTAGTTTGCCAGCAGACACCTTTACTTACCTGTAACGTTTTGATAAGTCACCCTTTATGAAGGGCTAACTAAATGCTTGTGTTTCTCTCACTATAAAAAAGTCATCCAGTCTGTTAGAGATGTTAGTAAGTCATTAATAAAGGGTCTTGAGTTTCTCAATTTCTAATATGCCATCAGCAGAATGTGTCCGTCAACTGTAATTATAAATGTAAACACATCATTAATAATACATTTTTATATGTATCAATCAATTATGCATTTGTAAATGTAAATATGTTGTATAATTATTGATATTGTTTTGCGACTCCCTGCAGCCCTTTTCTTTCTTTGAAGTGAAAATAAGCATCCAAAATACACATAAAGGTGTTTATTTTACTGCACTTTGTGATTTATTTCTGTAGATTTCTCCTAAAATCTTTCTTTCTCTTTTTGAATAAAAATAATGCCAATCCCTCAGATATTATGCAGCCATCTAATTTAAAAATAATCACCAAATTTGGAGATATACATGTACATCAGAAAGAGGAGAGTCAGGACTACAGTTGTCTTCCCTAACACGTCTTGTTCTGCTGCGCCCTCAGGTGGTGGAGGTCTGCTACGACGTCCTGAAGGAGCGTATCTTCTCCAAATAACGAGGGAAACAAGGGAAGGTGACCTTTGTTGACTGATTGAAATGTCATTAATACAATAAATGACTTAAGCAGGATTTCCTCTTTGCTCTATTTCTCTAAGATATCCAGTTTATCCTACAACGTTCGGCCTGTTGTGACAGTCAACAACGACAGTATATGGAACATATTTCACTGGGGATGTAACAATATACGGTGACTCAATACATCATACTGAGCAGCTGAAAAGTGAATCACAATGTGGACACATTTTCTTTATTTGAATAATAAAAGAGAGAAAAGTGTCTGGTTTGGGACTACTTTTCTCTCCAACGTTTCTGTGACACTTAAATTGAGGTGTGATGAGGTTTAAAAAGCCTTTTAACCTTTTGTTTCTGTATTCTGAACTTGTTCGACTGGTAATATGTTGATAATATCTGAGCCTTTGGTTTTCTTTAGTGAAGCCTGGTTCACCCACACAGCTGCTTCCACTTGTGGCCTAATTAGAGCTCTTGTCAGGACTGTGTGGATGTGAACAGACCGAGATCTATTAACACCTTCTGACTCTCCTGTTCTCTAACTTCTGTTAAGCTGCTGCAGCTCACAGCTTTATGATTTATTAGTCATTGATTATATGAGTTGTTTGTTCAAATGAATAATATTCTAACATTTCTTTTCAGGGAATTCAGAAAGAGGAAATATAAGATTATTTGATATTTACACAATATTTAACAACTATTTGAACCTTTTTTTTTAACAAACTATGAGATTCTAACAATTCTTCTGTTAACATGAAGCAACTTTGAACCTTTTCGAGACATCGAGGTGAAATCTGATTGGATAAAAGCTCTCCTTAAAACAAGCTGCACTGGAAGCAGCGCTGCAGGCTGGAAGCAGAGCAACAGAGGAGGACAGTAGCTGTGCAATGAGAAAATAAGATAATGGGAAAATTAATTAGAATACATGTAGTGTATTTATGAAAAATGATTAAATAATAAAATAGCTATAACTTTGTGATTCTGTTTAGGCCCTGACGGCCCACCACTGCCATTCATAACATTGCTGATGTCTTCCTGCTCACCAATCTCAACACAGATCTCCTCCACGCTCCATGAAAACAAAAGAGGGAATAACTCAGGTTATAGAGCTCCTCTTTAAACCATCCATCTGCTGAGTCCATATTTTCGGTTGGTTCCTTCTGTCAAGTTAAGGCAAAAAGGTAGCAGGAGATGGACCCAAACACAGAGACACGGGGAGCAGAAGGATGAAGAAATGGTGATTTTAATAAAGAAAATGTCACACACATGTATACTACATGTGTATATAACCTCCAACACACACTCAGTCACAGTTTATTTCTTTAAGATTAAAATCTAATCAAATCTAACGACTGAATGCGTCAGTTTATTTCCTTGTTAAATTTAATTAAAGTTTATAATTAGTTTGAATCTTTAGTCCAAACGTGTTCAGTTGTTCAGGACTCTGAGACTTGATGTGCAGTGAGAGGACGCCCCCTGCTGGATGAACAACACCACAGTCTGTGTCCCAAATCCATCATTCTACACACAATGTACTAAATACTGATCATATAGTAAACAAACAATCACCTTTATCATGTTAGAGTCACTGTTATTAACACGCATTGTTGGAAAGTCACAGAGCTCAGTTAAAGTTCATCAGATACAACTTTTATTTACTACATTTTATTATACACATATACACCTACACACATACATATGCACACACACACACTTACACACACACTCATTTAATGAATTCCAAAAAGATGATTGTTGGCTGGAATGTTTTTCTGATGGAATATAGGCTATATTTTATGTGTGTGTGTGTGTGTGTGTGTGTGTGTGTGTGTGTGTGTGTGTGTGTGTGTGTGTGTTTAAATACAGTATATATAAAAAAATCGAATAATTATTTTAACATATTATTTTGTTTTTATAATCCTCTGTAATAATAAACAGAATAAACACCTCTCCGGGGAATCCAAGGAATACATGATGTTCTGTTTGGACACATAAGATGTACGACCTTCAAGAATGAGAGTAAGGTTGTTGAAGTTACATCACTCTGTTCAGAGTATTGTTTCATCAACCTCTAGCATACTGGAGAGAGAACACTACAAACACCACCCTGAGGATAAACTCCTAATCACATTCTCTAACTCAGCTGTGTGTGATCCTGTACACACTGAACTATCTGGTCAGCAGAGAGAAGGTTTCTCTAGCAGGAGGAGACTCTCCCTCCTCCAGAGAACACAGAGACGCTGAGGAACCAGACCTGAACCAGAACCCAAACCCAAACCCAGGATAAAGAGGTTCAGTGAATGTGGTGTTGAAGGTGTGGAGGTGGATCAGTGTGTCAGAGGAGACTCTGTAGAAGGACAGAGAGCCAGCAGGACAGTCCACATACACTGCTACTCTACCAGAGTAGGAGGAGGAGGAGGAGGTGATGGGTGTTCTTGTCTTATTGTGATAGACAGAGTAACCACCATCAGAGCACAACAGACTCCAGGACTGATCATTCCTTCCAAACAAACAGTCTTCACTGTCTCCTCTCCTTCTGATTCCTCTGTAACTCACGGATACAGAAACTCTTTCTCTCCACTCAACCTCCCAGTAACTGCGACCAGTCAGACCAGTTCTACACAGCAGCTGAGGCCAGAAGTCAAATCTGTCTGGATGATCAGGATATGACTGATCCTCCTCCACATGTGTCACCTTCCTGTTGTTGTCAGACAGTTTGAGGTTTCTGTTCACTGTGTTTGTGTCGAGTGTGAGTTCACAGGAATCTGATGGAGAGAACAAGACACAATACAGCTGCAGTTATTAATCTATCATCTGTTTGATGATGACATCAGATGTGAATGAGTGATGTCACAGTTTGAAGATGCTTTGTTTTCATGAATCAAATTCAAAGCACACTTACACTTCCTCAGACCTGGTCTGAACCATCGGACTCCAGCAGGCTCCACCCTGAAAGGAGGAGGGGGGTCAGAGCAGCATGAAACATGGACATTACATCGCTCTCACACACAGAGCTTTGTTGTTCATGTTCACATGGAGCACTTATTATTCATCAGCTCATACTCTTTTACTTCACTGGAGCTTCTTCTGATTGGCCCATGACGACAGCTCATTATGTTCACTTATTCATGATATATTATTATCAGTATTATATTGACAATCATCCATTTCAGACTCAGTTTCCTCTTCCAGTCAGTCAGTAAATCAAATGTTTAAACCTGCATCAATTGATTTCTTTGTCCACTTGTGGTTCAGTGAAAACAAGCTGTAAACACAACATCTGACATATTATCAGCTTATAAAGTAGTTGTGTCGGTTCTGGGTCGTGGTCGCACGTGCGTGAGTCGCACTGCATGGGCGGAGTCAGTTTGTTAATAGAACCTCTACAAGTTCAAACCAACGGATGTACGACCTTTAAACTAGTGAACAAGTAGCTGATTACCTGTGAAATCTCTGACATCTAAACCAAAGTCAAGTCTCCCTTCAGTCGCTCATGGACGCAATCAGCCAGTGTAGAACAGACTTAATATCACGGCTTGATGCTTCTATGAAACCATTAATACAGTGGTGATATTAATTATGATCTTTTATATACAGTATATATATATATATAATATAAGAGGTAAACACCAAATCACTGCAGTACAACAAAGAGTCAGCTGCAACGAAGACGACGTTGAGGACTTAAAAACCTGCATCAGTCACATTGAAAAAGAAAACAGTGAGCTGAAACAGAAGGCGGACTCAATGGAGAATTACAGCAGGTAATGGAGAGAGCTCACTCAGCCCCACAGATGTATGTGGAAGGTGTCAGCAGCATGTAGGCACCTATGTGCATTTAATGTGGCTCTGTCCAGAAATTCATACATTTTGGGTTGAAATTGGTAACCAAGTATCCTCCATAACACAGTGTCCTATTGAGCTCAATCCTGTACAATGCATCCTAGGCCTAGACGCTGCCTCACCAGTATTAAACAGAATTCTTAGTCTTCTATCGTTCTGTGCACGGTTATCAATCTTACAGTATTGGCTAGACGGCGCACAACCATCTGTTTCAAGTTGGCTTTATAATGTTCTACAACTACTCCCATTGGAGAGGCTCACACATGTTCTCCAAGGAGACATAAATGGGTTCTTCTCTGTTTGGAACCCTGTTATGTATTTTATTGGAGAGGACTATGCCTAAACCATACGAATAGGTTTTGCAACGTGGGATCCAAGTGAGCTGGTGAAGGGAAAAGTCCACAATATTTAATATTATTTAATTGTTGTGACAGGTATAATATGGACGATGATGATCTACAACTGTGCTGTTTTCTCAGATTTAAAAAAAAAAACATGGTTTGTTGCTGAGTTTGACTGTCTGTATAGTTAGCCGCAATTAATATTTAATTGTTATTGCAGGGTCAATATGGAGGGTGATGATTTATGTTTGTTTTGGTTTCTTGTGTCTCGATTGTTTTTGTGTCTGAGTCTGATTGTTTGTATAGTTAGCAGGTATGTTATGTTATGTGCTGTTCTTTTTGGGGGTAACATGTGGTGTGTAAACTATATAAACTGAAAATAAAATGATTGAAAGAAAGTAGTTGTGTCTAACATGATATCAACTAGCTGCTTCCACATCCAGCAGTTACACATCAACATGATGATTAATCAGGACTCTTTGTGTTTGTGTCACCTGATGAATGGAAGTCCAATATTCTCTCTCTTTTAGCTCTGTTTTTGGTCTCCACCACCTCCTGAGGGAAACATCTGTCTCTTTAGCTGCTAAATGCTCCACTATGTTCACCAGCTAGTCTCTAACTGAGTATGTCTGCTGTTTGCTGCTGAGCAGGTAGTGAACAGTGGCTTCATCACAGCTTGTTGGATGAAAACAGCTGCTGCTGGAAACACTGAGACTGAACCAAACAGGAAATGTGCTGCAGAACCAAAACTAGGAGCTAAAAGAGCTGCAGAGATGGAGACAATTCTCTGTGGGTTCATCACCGCTACACGACTCTTCACCATTACACAGAGTCAGCTGATCCGTTGTCAATATAGAAGTATTAATTGTTGGATGTTTTGGTCCTGACAAGTGACCTCTTGTGTTTGTGTAATAATGACTGTTGTCTCTCAGAAGTAAAGGAGAAAGTAGCCTGAAATCACTACAGCGCCACAAACCCTCTGATGGAGGAGGTCGGGGGGGATGGTTGGATGTACAAAGTGTCTGACTTTGACACTGCTGTTCACATCCCGTCTCCTAGCAACAGTCAACACTGGTTTCTATTATCTGTAATCTGAGGGTGAACATATTACAGTTCAAGTCCGTCTGCAGCCACAGAGCACTGCCTGTGTCCCAATATAACTTTGGTCCAGTCCTAAATAAACCTCTTTGGGCTCTCACACACCATGTCTACAATCAGCTGTTGGTTCTTCACTGAGATGTAGCTGCAGCAGGCCTCTTCATACCTGAGAGTTTCCAGTCTCCAGTGTGGATCATTCAGTCCAGAAGACAGCAGCTTCACTCCTGAGTCTCCTGGATGATTGTAGCTCAGGTCCAGCTCTCTCAGATGGGAGGGGTTGGCGCTCAGAGCTGAGGCCAGAGAAGCACAGCCTTCCTCTGTGATCAGACAGCCTGACAGGCTGCAAACACACAAAACAACACACGTTTTCTAGTCACAACCAAACACTCACTAATGTCGATCAACAATCTGACAACATTACTGCTAACTCTTTGATTCTTCTCTGAAATTTCAAATTATAACAGCAAAAAAAGACCATAAAACATGTTTAATTGATATTTTTTAAATAGAAACAAATTAAACACAATTGGTTTAAAACCATGCAAGCACAGACACAATCTTATGCAGGTTAAGAATGTATCCATTAATGTAAATCAGGATTAAGGTGGTTATCAGTGGAACATATTGATGAATACTGACCTGAAAGTTTCCAGTCCACAGTGTGGACTCTCTAGTCCAGCAGACAGCAGCTTCACTCCTGAATCCTGCAGGTTGTTGTTACTCAGGTCCAGCTCTCTCAGACTAGAGGACTGGGAGCTGAGAACTGAGGAAAGAGCTTCACAGCTTCTCTCTGAGAGGTTACAGTCACTCAGTCTGAAGACACAATGATGAAGAGCAAATAATCAATAAGTAGAAAAGATAGCAGCGTATTTAAGTTATGATATATGAATCCAACTCTCTCTGTACTTACAGAGCTTTGTTGGAGGCTTTGACCACTGGCAGCAGCCTCAGAAGAGCCTCCTCTGAAGCAGAGTATTTCTTCAGGTCAAACACGTCCAGATCTTTTTCTGATGACAGTAAGATGAAGACCAGAGCTGAACACTGAGCAGGAGACAGTTTATCTGTGGAGAGACGTCCTGAACTCAGGGACTGTTGGATCTGCTTCACTAGAGAATGATCATTCAGTTCATTCAGACAGTGGAACAGATTGATGCTTTTCTCTGGAGACACATTCTCACTGATCTTCTTCTTGATGTACTGGACTGTTCTCTGATTGGTCTGTGAGCTACTTCCTGTCTGCAGAACTCGTAGGAGAGTCTGATTGGTCTGCAGTGAAAGACCCAGGAGGAATCGGAGGAATAAGTCCAGGTGTCCATTTGGACTCTGTAAGGCCTTGTCCACAGCACTCTGGTAGAGACGTTTTGGTTTAGGTTTGTCTCTAATGACTTTAGACAACCGGGAGGTTGTTTGTTCTTCTGACAGCAGATTGAAACCAGAGTTGATGAAGGTCAGATGGACATGAAGAGCAGCCAGAAACTCCTGAACACTCAGATGTACGAAGCAGAACACCTTGTCCTGGTACAGTCCTCTCTCCTCTCTAAAGATCTGTGTGAACACTCCTGAGTACACTGAGGCTGCTCTGATATCGATGCCACACTCTGTCAGGTCGGATTCATAGAAGATCAGGTTGCCTTTCTGCAGCTGATCGAAAGCCAGTTTTCCCAGAGACTCAGTCATCTTCCTGCTCTCTGGACTCCAGTGTGGATCTGTCTCAGCTCCTCCATCATACTTGACCTTCTCCAGTTTGGACTGAACCACAAGGAAGTGGATGTACATCTCAGTCAGGGTCTTGGGCAGCTCTCCTCCCTCTCTGGTCTTCAACACATGCTCCAGAACTGTGGCAGTGATCCAGCAGAAGACTGGGATGTGGCACATGATGTGGAGGCTTCGTGAGGTCTTGATGTGGGAGATGATCCTGCTGGCCTGCTCCTCATCTCTAAATCTCTTCCTGAAGTACTCCTCCTTCTGTGGGTCAGTGAAGCCTCTGACCTCTGTCACCATGTCAACACACTCAGGAGGGATCTGATTGGCTGCTGCAGGTCGTGTGGTTATCCAGAGGCGAGCAGAGGGAAGCAGTTTCCCCCTGAAGAGGTTTGTCAGAAGCACATCCACTGAGGTGGACTCAGTAACATCAGTCAGAACCTCATTGTTGTGGAAGTCCAGAGGAAGTCGACACTCATCCAGACCGTCAAAGATGAACAGAACCAGGAACTCTTTAAACCTGCAGATTCCTGCTTCTTTGGTTTCACTGAAGAAGTGATGAACAAGTTCCACCAAGCTGTACTGTTTCTCTTTCAGCACATTCAGCTCTCTGAACGTGAATGGAAATGTGAACTGTATGTCCTGGTGGTCTTTGTCTTCAGCCCAGTCCAGAGTGAACTTCTGTGTTAAGACTGTTTTCCCAATGCCAGCCACTCCCTTTGTCATCACTGTTCTGATTGGTTCCTCTCTTCCAGGTGAGGCTTTAAAGATGTCTTCTTGTCTGATGGTTGTTTCTCGTCTGTCTGGTTTCCTGGATGCTATTTCAATCTGTCTGACCTCATGTTCATCATTGACCTCTGCAGTCCCTCCCTCTGTGATGTAGAGCTCTGTGTAGATCTGATTCAGAAGGGTTGGGTTTCCTGCTTTAGCGATCCCCTCAAACACACACTGGAACTTCTTCTTCAGGTTAGATTTGAGTTCACGCTGACAAACTGCAGCAAGAAGTCCTGAATGAACACACAACAAAGAAGATCAATGAGTCAAAGAATAGATTTCAACATGTCATTTCCTCAAAGAATGAGACTATGAATATATTTTGGTCCATCTCTTGAGACATTAGTAAACGTCCCATTTATCCAGCATGTTAAATATTTAGAGAAATCCTCTTACTGCTCTGCAGACAGTCAGCCAGCTCCTCCTGCTTCATTCTCCTCAGGAAGTTCATTGTGATCTTCTCAAATGCCTCTCTGCTGCTCCTCCTCTGCTCTTCATCCTGATCGTCCAACACCTCCTCATCCTCCCTTTGACTCTCTAAGCATTCTGGGTAATCTGAACTCACAACCTTCTGGATCTTCTTCAGCTCGTTCTTCACAAAAGTGACGATGTTCTCCTCCAGCAGCTGGAACAGAATATTCTATGAATGACACAAACTAAAACCATGGAACCAAACATCAGATCCACGTTGGACAGACTGACAATCCACTGGTCTACAAAGTGTAGCATGGAGATGATTGTGAACAGAATAGATGTAAAAGTAGTTGTACATGTACAGACCATAAATATGGAGTCCAGGTGTGTTTGATGCTGCTGGGCAGACTGACCTCTGGGAACCTCTGAGCTCTCCTGGTCCTCTCTGTGGAGGAATCATGAAGAATTAGCTCACATTGGGTCTGTACCATTAACACAAATACAACAATTAGTTAAAGATGTTGTGTTCTGTCATGATTGATCACAATGAGAACCAGTAAAAGTTATTTTATTGGCAGCACGGTATCGTCAAAGATTATATTCATACCGGTTTACTTTATATATCTTCTATACCTTCCACCTCTAGATACAACTACAACTAGAAACAACTAGAATCACATCTGATGTGATACTTTTTCATCTTAGGTGTAGTTTCTATTCTACCATTGTGTTGTTAGTCAGATGTACCAAGACTTAATACTGTTGATCTGCCATATCACTTGAAACAAAGGGTCTGTATTTGGTTTTGGCCACAGCACCATTGGGGAGACTTCCTCCTCCTAGTCAGTCTTTCTAGTCTCCAGACCTCTGCAACTAGAGTTAGGATTATATCCAGAATGCTACTTCCTGTCTGATTTAAAACCTACAATTAGTTAAAGATATTGCGTCATGTCATGATCATAATGAGAAGTTAGATCATAATGATAGATCAAAGACTATAAATGATAGACGACCAAATTTTATATCTGTGTAACAGTTAGTCATCCGTTTCATCTGTTTTAAGAACTTACTCTGGGTCATAATAACGGCGTCCATCTTTGAAGCCAATCAGACGACCTTTAGACCGATCACTCTTCATGGACACACAGCTGGGTTCAGGAGACTTTTCTCTCTGCTGCTGTGAACTGATAGAAACACTGACATTTACTCAACATACAATCTTCATATCTCTGCTTTACTGGTTTTATTAAACAGTAAAAGTTATTTTACTGACATTAAAATGTGTCTTTAATGACGAAGAAGACAGATTTTTCATGGTGACTTGTTTGCTTATTCAACCAAATAGCATCACAATGAGACACAATGACTGTTTACATGCACACTCATATTCCACTATTATTTATAATGTGACAATATTTCAAATTTTATGTGGTTTATGTAAACATTATTATCCGTTTGGATGTTCTGAATAAGTCCTTATTCTTTATGGAGCATTTTCCAGTGAAGACTTGTGGGATATGTTGATATTATTCAGGGTTTTATGAGCATTCTTTGGACATGTAGACAGCTCATTATGAATATGGTAATCAGTATGGTTTTTACGTCACTTTGCAACACATGGTCTCTTTCCTGTTCATGACCAGCTCTGTGCGTTGACCACAAAGCAACTAGCCAACAGTATGCAAAGCTGGAGTACAGATGCATGCCCCGAAAAAAAGCTCTCATTTCTGTTCAGAAGGAGAAACACGCCTACTTTTAAGCATTATGAAGGACTTTGACATCAACAGGTTTTTAGATATGAACAAATATCTCAACGTGGACCTTTTCAAGAAGGTGTTTGAAGGAATAAGAGAGGGAGGCTGAGTTCACACAGTCCAACAAGTCTGCCTCCAGTGGAGCACTTTGAAAAAACATATTTTAACGAAAAGAAGCAAAAAGGCACAAGTGTCTCCTGCGTTCCACTTTTCCATATGTTGATGTGATAAACTACGTGTGTGGGCATCGACCCGTCAAACACAGCCGACGTGTGATTGACTGGCCTCAGTGATGAGGATGAGCTGTACGTCAATCGAATGCACGGCTGCATGTAAATGAGAATATTAGTGGAATATTCATTTTCATGAGCCATGTAAGAAACTCATTAGGAATATTTTGACTTTATCTCAGTTCAACACAGCAAGAGTCTCAACAAACCTCGTCACCAACAAAGGCTCGGATATATAAGGATGACATTCCAACAGGCAACTCTTTAACTACCTACTACTGACTTCATCAAAGTGCTTTCTGCCACCAGACCTCTGCTGGTAGTCACTAAACTTCTGTATTTAGTGCACAGACCTCTGTAGCTCGGCCCCAAACATCTGTCACTAACCAGCATACATTTACAACTTGTTCCCAGAGCTCTGAACCCCGGACGCAGACCTCTGAATGTTGACCCAGAACCCCTGAAACTACTCCACATATCACCGCTGGTAGTCCCTAGACCTCTGCACATCGTCCCCAGACCAGCTAGTTAAAGATATTGTGTTTTGTCGTGATTGATTATATTGAAAACAACACTGTACTTGATGCACGAACAATTCTGTATCAGAACTGAGGATCAGAACAGCTAGCTCAATGTTTCAGAAGGTTTGAATTACTTACTTTGGGTTATAAGAACGGCGTCCATCTTTGAAGCCAATCAGACGACCTTTAGACCGATCACTCTTCATGGACACACAGCTGGGTTCAGGAGACTTTTCTCTCTGCTGCTGTGAACTGATAGAAACACTGACATTTACTGAACATGCAATCTTCATTTCTCTGCTTTAACTGGTTTGAAGTTTGTCTTTGAAACACGTCTTGCTTATGTTTATTCAACATGGGATACTTGTTGTATTTCGTGTAGCTTTTTTTGAACCAGTGTGTTGTTAGTCAGATGTCTTCAGACTGAAGACTGTTGACCTGTCACATCACTCATGTATGTGGTTTGGTCCACTCTTGTCTGATAAACAAACATCCATGTTCTCCTACACGGCTTCTCTAAACTGGCTCCCAGCCTCAGCTCACATCAGCTCCAGACTCTGGTGCTGGTCTACAGGGAAGTGAAGGGAACTGGTCCTTCCTCCTTAGGAGCCATGGTCAAACCCTACAATCCTCCTCTACCTCTGGACGTTTGGCCGCCCTGTCCCTCAGAGGACCCTGTGGTCTCTCATCTCCATCATCACTCTGTTCTGTTCTGATCCCACAGTGGTGGAATGAACTACTGAAGTCAGGACACCAGAGTCACTGAACATCTTCCACACCATCTGAGAGACATCTGTCACACAACACCTTCACACACCTGACGTACATCTCATGTCTTTAACATGTTAAAACGTAGCTCTCTAACACACTTTCACTTGTTTATTTGAGAAGGATGTACTTTCATGTTCTCATGACATCTACCTGAAGTTCTTGTTCAGTTTGACTCCTCGATTGTAAATCACTGTGGACTGTAATGAACTCTGTCCCTCATTGATTGTCTGATTGATTGATGATTGTCTGAACTCAAATACACTGTCCTGGTTGTAGTTTGGAGACATATTAGGTAATAAACCACTTCCTGTTTCATCCAGGAAGTGACTGATCACTGATGTAGTTCTGGTTTTACTACTTCTTGTTACTTTTCAGAAAGCAGGACAAACAGCAGTATCATCACCTGTCCACTGTTCTTTACAGAGTACTTTAATATCAGCAGTAGAAGACCAGTTATACTGGGAAGCTGTCAGGTACATGTTAAATGTAATTAAACTTACTGTGCAGAAGAGACTTCTCCTCTTTTAAAATCGATGCCATGTTGGTGTGACTGGTTAGTCTCAGGGGACACACAGCTGGGTTCAGGTTCAGGTCCAGGGGACTCTGGTCTCTGATGGATCCTGGCACACAGAGGAAGAGCAGCAGGGAAGGTCATTCAGTTTTTAGTCTTCAGTCTCAGCAGCTGTTAGAAAAACTAGCAGCTGTCAACAAGAAAAGGATCAATACAGCAATGTTTTATCAGACATATATTGTCTCATAAGAATGTGTGTGAGTGAGTGAATGTGAAGATTATGAATAAAGAAGCTGTAATTATGTGACACGTAGCATCTTCTAGCACAGCTGGGATTTGAACTGATGACGTTTAATCAACAAGGTTCACACTGCACCAAGAAGCTAATGCCAGACACAGAGATGCATCTACAACACACTATTGTATTATTGTAGATTAACACTTTAATGTACAAGTATAAGAAGAACAAACATGATCCATGATGATTCCTCAGAGCTCAAGATGTCGTCTTGAAACAGTTCAAAACCCAAAAATATTCAGTTTACAGTGATTGAAAGAAGAGAAGAAGCTGATTGTAGAAAGATGAACTCAGAACATTGGAAGAGATGAATGAATGAATGAATGAATGTTTCTTGAACAATGTCTGAAGTGTGAGTGAATTATTGAAGGTGTTCATCTGTAAAACAAGGTGAACAAAGTAATGAGTGTCATTGAATCCAGCTGAACATGAAGTCTGTTGACTGAGTGTAAACCTCACTGACCACCAGGGGGAGCTCAGCAGCTGAGGGAGAAACATAAAGCTCCACCCTCTGGACCTGAACACTGAGCCCTCCTCCTGTCACTCTGTGATGTGTTCAAGTGCTCTCTGGTAATAAGACCGTCACACTGCTGGGTCCAGAGGGTTAACACAAGGACTTCACTCGTTGTCATGGATACAGCAGGACATGTGTCATGTTGAACCTGTGATCATCTCACAGTTTGTCTAAAGAGCTCCAGTCAGCATTTGAATCAACAACTTTATTGAAAATCTTCAGTCTGCTGCTCCAGTCAGTAAAACAGACACATGATGTAATTTACAGTAAATATAGAATAGCATTAAATAAAGCTCATATTATTGTGACATGAAACCCTCAGCTGATCCTCTTCACACTCAGATGATCCTATTTGTTTCTGTTGGATTCAATGTGAAGAAAAAACTGACTGCAGATAACATAGAAATCTAAATAATAAACCTCAATGTATCATTACAGCAACATCAGAAACAATGACTGATAATAACTCGTAATTATTAGTTCTTGGATCTAAAATCAGTGAAGTATCGAAGTCTGAACTGAAGTTCAGTCTCAGAATTTAATCTAATGACTGAAACTGTTTTATGGATTTATGGGATTATTATGAGTCAATGTTCAAGTGAAAGAGCAGAGAAACAGACCTCTGCAACTAGTCCCTAGACTAGGCATACACTGATTCTTACTAGATGAAGTTATTAAATAACAGAGTAGAAATGGTCATTTGATCTATGAGAGCACTTTGACCAACAGAGGCCTCAATAAACATGAAATATGAGCTTCATAAAATACCTGAAGGATCAAAGTCCAGACTTTAGTCCAGTATCAGAACTCAATCTAACGACTGTATCTGTTTTATAGATTTATAGCTTTATTATGAGTCAATGTTCAAGTGAAAGAGCAGAGAAACAGTCAACATCAAGTTAGTAAGAATGAATATGTTGAAGGTAAAACAGGATCAAATGTAATGAGAAGTGTTGAGTGTGATACCTTTCCATGTTGCTGATAAGCTGCAGCCACCTGATGAAGACAGACAGACGGGTTCATCATTAGTCTTCAGTCTCATTTGATTTGTGTCTCAGCAGGAAATGGGATCTGTTTCTGCATGTAGACTTTAAAGACAGCCAGCTGCAGTTTCAAGTATCTGTTGTCAGATCAACTTTGTGCTGTGGACTCATTATCAAAGACAGGAGGTCAACACATGAACCAACAAAGAGCAGCTCCTCTGTCATGAATTAAAGTTCCACTTACTCAGTTTCTTCTCATGAACTTCAACACTCTGCAGCTCTCTGCTGTCTGGACCAGGTCTGTAGAAAAAGAGTTTTCTGTTGATGTGAGTGAGACGATGAGCTCCATCAGGATTAAATCCTCTTCTTCTTCTTCATCAGTCCTCAGTGTCTTCAGGCTGCTGTCACACTCCAACACTTTAATAAACCAGTCTGAACCTGCAGCACTCAGTTCAAAGATCAGCTGCATCATGTTTATATGACTTTATATGATACGTGTTAAAGTTTAACCCACAGCATCTTCCACACTGGAACAAACCTGAGAACATAAAGCTCCTCATCACTGACAACATCAACACTCCAACACTGTGATTGGCTTTAAAACAGGTCATGAATTCACTTCCAGAGCTGTAAATGTGACGTACCAATCTCCCCCGGGGATACATGAAGTATCCATCTAGTCACATATTATATACATACAATGCCTATAAAAAGTATTCACCCCCTTGGATGTTTTCCCATTTTGTTGCTTTTATACATGAAATCATGATCAATAAAAAGCTTCTTTCATGTCAAAGTGAAAACAGATTTTTACAAACTAATGTCAATTAATTAAAGATATATAGTGTAAAATAAGTGTTTGCATAAATATTCACCCCCTTTAAAGTGACTGACCTAATTCAACAGAAGTCCAGCTAGTTGATGCCAGCAGTGTCACACGTAGTGAAATGGAGATGACCTGAGTGCAGTTGATGTGTGTCAAGTGATTGTAGTATAAACACACCTGTGTCTGGGAGGTCCAGTCTCAGGTTCATCAGTATTCCTGCTACAATTGCAACATGAAGACAAAAGAACACTCCAAGCTACTCAGAGAAAAGATCATTGAAAAGTACAAGTCAGGAGATGGCTACAAAAAGATTTCCAACTCACTGGACATCCCACAGAGTTCAGTTCAGTCCATCATTAAGAAATGGAAGGAGTGTGGCACTTGTTTAAATCTCCTGGAGCTGACGTTTTGATAAGTCACCCTTTATGAAGGGCTAACTAAATGCTTGTGTTTCTCTCACTATAAAAAAGTCATCCAGTCTGTTGAAATGTTAGTAAGTCATTAATAAAGGGTCTTGAGTTTCTCAATTTCTAATATGCCATCAGCAGAATGTGTCCGTCAACTGTAATTATAAATGTAAACACATCATTAATAATACATTTTTATATGTATCAATCAATTATGCATTTGTAAATGTAAATATGTTGTATAATTATTGATATTGTTTTGCGACTCCCTGCAGCCCTTTTCTTTCTTTGAAGTGAAAATAAGCATCCAAAATACACATAAAGGTGTTTATTTTACTGCACTTTGTGATTTATTTCTGTAGATTTCTCCTAAAATCTTTCTTTCTCTTTTTGAATAAAAATAATGCCAATCTCTCAGATATTATGCAGCCATCTAATTTAAAAATAATCACCAAATTTAAAGATATACATGTACATCAGAAAGAGGAGAGTCAGGACTACAGTTGTCTTCCCTAACACGTCTTGTTCTGCTGCGCCCTCAGGTGGTGGAGGTCTGCTACGACGTCCTGAAGGAGCGTATCTTCTCCAAATAACGAGGGAAACAAGGGAAGGTGACCTTTGTTGACTGATTGAAATGTCATTAATACAATAAATGACTTAAGCAGGATTTCCTCTTTGCTCTATTTCTCTAAGATATCCAGTTTATCCTACAACGTTCGGCCTGTTGTGACAGTCAACAACGACAGTATATGGAACATATTTCACTGGGGATGTAACAATATACGGTGACTCAATACATCATACTGAGCAGCTGAAAAGTGGATCACAATGTGGACACATTTTCTTTATTTGAATAATAAAAGAGAGAAAAGTGTCTGGTTTGGGACTACTTTTCTCTCCAACGTTTCTGTGACACTTAAATTGAGGTGTGATGAGGTTTAAAAAGCCCTTTAACCTTTTGTTTCTGTATTCTGAACTTGTTCGACTGGTAATATGTTGATAATATCTGAGCCTTTGGTTTTCTTTAGTGAAGCCTGGTTCACCCACACAGCTGCTTCCACTTGTGGCCTAATTAGAGCTCTTGTCAGGACTGTGTGGATGTGAACAGACCGAGATCTATTAACACCTTCTGACTCTCCTGTTCTCTAACTTCTGTTAAGCTGCTGCAGCTCACAGCTTTATGATTTATTAGTCATTGATTATATGAGTTGTTTGTTCAAATTAATAATATTCTAACATTTCTTTTCAGGGAATTCAGAAAGAGGAAATATAAGATTATTTGATATTTACACAATATTTAACAAATATTTGAACCTTTTTTTTTTTAACAAACTATGAGATTCTAACAATTCTTCTGTTAACATGAAGCAACTTTGAACCTTTTCGAGACATCGAGGTGAAATCTGATTGGATAAAAGCTCTCCTTAAAACAAGCTGCACTGGAAGCAGCGCTGCAGGCTGGAAGCAGAGCAACAGAGGACAGTAGCTGTGCAATGAGAAAATAAGATAATGGGAAAAATAATTAGAATACATGTAGTGTATTTATGAAAAATGATTAAATAATAAAATAGCTATAACTTTGTGATTCTGTTTAGGCCCTGACGGCCCACCACTGCCATTCATAACATTGCTGATGTCTTCCTGCTCACCAATCTCAACACAGATCTCCTCCACGCTCCATGAAAACAAAAGAGGGAATAACTCAGGTTATAGAGCTCCTCTTTAAACCATCCATCTGCTGAGTCCATATTTTCGGTTGGTTCCTTCTGTCAAGTTAAGGCAAAAAGGTAGCAGGAGATGGACCCAAACACAGAGACACGGGGAGCAGAAGGATGAAGAAATGGTGATTTTAATAAAGAAAATGTCACACACATGTATACTACATGTGTATATAACCTCCAACACACTCGGTCACAGTTTATTTCTTTTTTTAAGATTAAATTCTAATTAAATCTAACGACTGAAAGCGTCTCAGTTTATTTCCTTGTTTAATTTAATTAAAGATAATAATTAGTTTGAATCTTTAGTCCAAACTTGTTCAGTTGTTCAGGACTCTGAGACTTGATGTGCAGTGAGAGGACGCCCCCTGCTGGATGAACAACACCACAGTCTGTGTCCCAAATCCATCATTCTACACACAATGTACTAAATACTGATCATATAGTGAACAAACAATCACCTTTATCATGTTAGAGTCACTGTTATTAACACGTATTGTTGGAAAGTCACAGAGCTCAGATACAACTTTTATTTACTACATTTTATTATACACATATACACCTACACACACACACACACACACACACGCTCATTTAATAAATTCCAAAAAGATGATTGTTGGCTGCAATGTTTTTCTGATGGAATATAGGCTATATTTTATGTGTGTGTGTGTGTGTGTTTAAATACAGTATATATAAAAAAATCGAATGATTATTTTAACATATTATTTTGTTTTTATAATCCTCTGTAATAATAAACAGAATAAACACCTCTCCGGGGAATCCAAGCAATACATGATGTTCTGTTTGGACACATAAGATGTACGACCTTCAAGAATGAGAGTAAGGTTGTTGAAGTTACATCACTCTGTTCAGAGTATTGTTTCATCAACCTCTAGCATACTGGAGAGAGAACACTACAAACACCACCCTGAGGATAAACTCCTAATCACATTCTCCTAACTCACACCAGCTGTGTGTGATCCTGTACACACTGAACTATCTGGTCAGCAGAGAGAAGGTTTCTCTAGCAGGAGGAGACTCTCCCTCCTACAGAGAACACAGAGACACTGAGGAACCAGACCATAACCAGAACCCAAACCCAAACCCAGGATAAAGAGGTTCAGTGAATGTGGTGTTGAAGGTGTGGAGGTGGATCAGTGTGTCAGAGGAGACTCTGTAGAAGGACAGAGAGCCAGCAGGACAGTCCACATACACTGCTACTCTACCAGAGGAGGAGGAGGAAGAGGAGATGGGTGTTCTTGTCTTATTGTGATAGACAGAGTAACCACCATCAGAGCACAACAGACTCCAGGACTGATCATTCATTCCAAACAAACAGTCTTCACTGTCTCCTCTCCTTCTGATTCCTCTGTAACTCACTGATACAGAAACTCTTTCTCTCCACTCAACCTCCCAGTAACAGCGACCAGTCAGACCAGTTCTACACAGCAGCTGAGGACAGACATCAAACCTGTCTGGATGATCAGGATATGACTGATCCTTCTCCACACATGTCATCTTCCTGTTGTTGTCAGACAGTTTGAGTTTTCCATGTACTGTGTTTGTGTCGAGTGTGAGTTCACAGGAATCTGATGGAGAGAACAAGACACAATACAGCTGCAGTTATTAATCTATCATCTGTTTGATGATGACATCAGAGATGTGAATGAGTGATGTCACAGTTTGAAGATGCTTTGTTTTCATGAATCAAACTCAAAGCACACTTACACTTCCTCAGACCTGGTCTGAACCATCGGACTCCAGCAGGCTCCACCCTGAAAGGAGGAGGGGGGTCAGAGCAGCATGAAACATGGACATTACATCGCTCTCACACACAGAGCTTTGTTATTCATGTTCACATGGAGCACTTATTATTCATCAGCTCATACTCTTTTACTTCACTGGAGCTTCTTCTGATTGGCCCATGACGACTGCTCATTATGTTCACTTATTCATGATATATTATTATCAGTATTATATTGACAATCATCATCCATTTCATACTCAGTTTCCTCTTCCAGTCAGTCAGTAAATCACATGTTTAAACCTGCATCAATTGATTTCTTTGTCCACTTGTGGTTCAGTGAAAACAAGCTGTAAACACAACATCTGACATATTATCAGCTTATAAAGTAGTTGTGTCGGTTCTGGGTCATGGTCGCACGTGCGTGAGTCGCACTGCATGGGCGGAGTCAGTTTGTTAATATAACCTCTACAAGTTCAAACCAACGGATGTACGACCTTTAAACTAGTGAACAAGTAGCTGATTACCTGTGAAATCTCTGACATCTAAACCAAAGTCAAGTCTCCCTTCAGTCGCTCATGGACGCAATCAGCCAGTGTAAATCAGACTTAATATCACGGCTTGATGCTTCTATGAAACCATTAATACGGTGGTGATATTAATTATTATCTTTTATACACAGTATATATATATATATATAATATAAAAGGTAAACACCAAATCACTGCAGTACAACAAAGAGTCAGCTGCAACGAAGACGACGTTGAGGACTTAAAAACCTGCATCAGTCACATTGAAAAAGAAAACAGTGAGCTGAAACAGAAGGCGGACTCAATGGAGAATTACAGCAGGTAATGGAGAGAGCTCACTCAGCCCCACACAGATGTATGTGGAAGGTGTCAGCAGCATGGAGGCACCTATGTGCATTTAATGTGGCTCTGTCCAGAAATTCATACATTTTGGGTTGAAATTGGTAACCAAGTATCCTCCATAACACAGTGTCCTATTGAGCTCAATCCTGTACAATGCATCCTAGGCCTAGACGCTGCCTCACCAGTATTAAACAGATATAAGAGAATTGTTAGTCTTCTATCGTTCTGTGCACGGTTATCAATCTTACAGTATTGGCTAGACGGCGCACAACCATCTGTTTCAAGTTGGCTTCATAATGTTCTACAACTACTCCCATTGGAGAGGCTCACACATGTTCTCCAAGGAGACATAAATGGGTTCTTCTCTGTTTGGAAGCCTGTTATGGATTTTATTGGAGAGGACTATGCCGAAACCATATGAATAGGTTTTGCAACGTGGGATCCAAGTGAGCTGGTGAAGGGAAAAGTCCACAATATTTAATATTATTTAATTGTTGTGACAGGTATAATATGGACGATGATGATCTACAACTGTGCTGTTTTCTCAGATTTAAAAAAAACAAACATGGTTTGGTGCTGAGTTTGACTGTCTGTATAGTTAGCCGCAATTAATATTTAATTGCAGGGTCAATATGGAGGGTGATGATTTATGTTTGTTTTGGTTTCTTGTGTCTCAATTTCTTTTTTTTTGTGTCTGAGTCTGATTGTTTGTATTGTTAGCAGGTATGTTATGTTATGTGCTGTTCTTTTTGGGGCTAACATGTGGTGCGGACTGAAAATAAAATGATTGAAAGAAAGTAGTTGTGTCTAACATGATATCAACCAGCTGCTTCCACATCCAGCAGTTACACATCAACATGATGATTCATCAGGACTCTTTGTGCTTGTGTCACCTGATGAATGGAAGACCAATATTCTCTCTCTTTTAGCTCTGTTTTTGGTCTCCACCACCTCCTGAGGGAAACATCTGTCTCTTTAGGTGCTAAATGCTCCACTATGTTCACCAGCTAGTCTCTAACTGAGTCTGTCTGCTGTTTGCTGCTGAGCAGGTAGTGAACAGTGGCTTCATCACAGCTTGTTGGATGAAAACAGCTGCTGCTGGAAACACTGAGACTGAACCAAAAAGAAAATATGTTGCAGAACCAAAACTAGGAGCTAAAAGAGGCTGAAAAGCTCTGCAGAGCTGGAGACAGTTCTCTGTAGGTTCATCACCACCACACGACTCTTCACCGTTACACAGAGTCAGCTGATCTTTTGTCAATATAGAAGTATTGATTGTTGGATGTTTTGGTCCTGACTAGTGACCTCTTGTGTTTGTGTAATAATGACTGTTGTCTCTCAGAAGTAAAGGAGAAAGTAGCCTGAAATCACTACAACACCACAAACCCTCTAATGAAGGAGGTCGGGTGGATGGTTGGATGTAGAAAGTGTCTGACTTTGATACTGCTGTTCACATCCCGTCTCCTAGCAACAGTCAACACTGGTTTCTATTATCTGTAATCTGTGGGTGAAAACATTACAGTTCAAGTCTGTCTGCAGCCACAGAGCACTGCCTGTGTCCCCTTATAACTTTGGTCTAGTCCTAAATAAACCTCTTTGGGCTCTGACACACCATGTCCACAATCAGCTGTTGGTTCTTCACTGAGCATCTGTGGCCGACTGTCACCTGTAGTTTCAACAAGTCGAGTCTTATCAGCCAGGGAACTGGCTCTCAGTGCAAAACAAACCAAAACCAGGTGAAGCTAAACTCCTTTAAAATAGCAAAACATTCCTGTTGTCATGATTTATCAAGATGGTTTAAACAGATTGTTTCTGTCAGTTTGTCTTTTCACAATAATGGACTAAAGGGCAACACACACGAGCATCAAAACATCATCTATTGTTTGATATGAGCCCACAAACCTGCAGCGTCACGACGTTGGCGCATGTCAACTCACCATGATGCCCGTCATCGTGTCAGGATACACCACTGTCCTATTTTCTAATGTTGAAACAAGACAACGCTCCAGAAAAACAACTGTTTCATCACCTTCCCTCCCTGTTTTGGCTCATCTTGGCTACTGTTCCCTGACTACTTCTGTCTGTATTGATGGTCTGATGTGGGACACAAACAGTTTGATGAGTCTCTGGTAGTTTGAGATCAGCTGGGTGTGTCAGGGTCATATTAACCAGGCTGACAGTGTGACAGAGAAAACGTTTCCAGTTCTACCTCCTCTATCAGACTGATTTTCTGGGGCAGCAGCAGGCCTCTTCATACCTGAGAGTTTCCAGTCTCCAGTGTGGATCATTCAGTCCAGAAGACAGCAGTTTCACTCCTGAGTCTCCTGGATGATTGTAGCTCAGGTCCAGCTCTCTCAGATGGGAGGGGTTGGAGCTCAGAGCTGAGGCCAGAGAAGCACAGCCTTCCTCTGTGATCAGACAGCCTGACAGGCTGCAAACACACAAAACAACACACATGTCTCATAATGTGAGGAAACTGTGAGGGAACTGTGAGGTCTGGAAGGTTACTCCAGTACTGAGATACTGTCGGCTACTGTGGGGTTACATTAAGATTGTTACTGATTGTTTTCTAGTCACAACCAAACACCCATTAAAGTGTACCAACAATATGACTCTGAACATTACTGATAACGTTCTCATTACTCTCTGAAATTTCAAGCTATAAAAGCAGAGTGAGAAAAAAAACAATATTAGATATGTTTACAGAAATATATTCAAATTAAATATTTGATTGAAATCATGAAAGCAGACACAATCTTATGAAAGTTACAAGTTTATCCATTCATATAAATAAGGACATTAATTGAATCCTGACCTGAGAGTTTCCAGTTCACAGATTGGACTCGCCAGTCCAGCAGACAGCTGCTTCACTCCTGAATCCTGCAGGTCGTTGTTACTCAGGTCCAGCTCTCTCAGACTAGAGGACTGGGAGCAGAGAACTGAGGACAGAGCTTCACAACTTTTCTCTGAGAGGTTACAGTCACTCAGTCTGAAAAGACAACGATAAAGAAAAAATTAGCAATAGGTAGAAAAGACAGAGAAAACGTTTCCAGCTCTACCTCCTCTATCAGACTGATTTTCTGTGGCTGCAGCAGGCCTCTTCATACCTGAGAGTTTCCAGTCTCCATTGTGGATCATCCAGTCCAGCAGACAGCAGCGTCACTCCTGAGTCTCCTGGATGATTGTAGCTCAGGTCCAGCTCTCTCAGATGGGTGGGGTTGGAGCTCAGAGCTGTGGCCAGAGAAGCACAGCCTTCCTCTGTGATCAGACATCTTGACAGGCTGCAAACACACAAAACAACAGACATGTCACATAATCTGAGGAAACTGTGAGGGCTGTAAGGTTACTGCAGTACTGAGATAATGTTGGCTACTGTGGGGTTACATTAACATTGCTATTGATTATTTTCTAGTCACAACCAAACACCCACTAATATCCATCAACAACAAACAAAAACAAAAAACAGTAATATAAATGTTCATGAAAATATACTGAGACTAAAATATTCATTGAAAAAATACAAGCAGCATCTTATACAGGTTACGAGTTTATCTATGAATCTAAGTCAGGACTTGAGAGGACATTAATTGAAAACGTTGATGAATTCTGACCTGAGAGTTTCCAGTTCACAGTGTGGACTCTCTAGTCCAGCAGACAGCTGCTTCACTCCTGAATCCTGCAGGTCGTTGTTACTCAGGTCCAGCTCTCTCAGACTAGAGGACTGGGGGCTGAGAACTGAGGACAGAGCTCCACAGCTTCTCTCTGAGAGGTTACAGCCACTCAGTCTGAAGAGACAATGATGAAGAAAAAATAAGCAATATGTAGAAAAGATAAAGTATTTAAGTTATTGTGGTATATTTTCAGGCCTTGCACGATACAGCGAAGACCCCAAGTGCAGTTGTCTTAGATGAAAACCAGATGTGCAGGAGACCAGGGGCAGAAGGGTGGACGTGCAGAATGAGGGGGGGCCACATACATTCTCTCATTGTTCCGCCCTGTATGTTGCATGACATGTACCCTATATAAAGATGAAGTGAGCGCCCTAGAAGGGGGGACTTGCGGATTCGACTTGAGACCTCCGGACGATGTAGACGTCCGTAATGGCATGTGTTGCTTGTTTGTAATAAACTTTATTATACCAGCAAGAACAGTGTCCACGGAGCATCCTTCATCATCACTTCAACAGACCTGTCGCATGCAAGATACGACATAGATGGCGTCACGAACAGAACGGAAGTGATCTGGCAGCTTTCCGACGACTTCACATACGGTGAGATCTCTCGATTGAATGCTGGTCATTAATTGAGGCTGTTATGTGGAATTGTTGGGTGAAGTTGCTTGGACACACCGTAAATTAAGAACCTTCTTGTTATGGGCATGTTCTGTTGATTTGTTGTTTAAAGTGAGGCTCCGTGCTAAATTTAATGAAAAAAAAAAAAAAAAGGGGGGAAGATGAAAAAGGAAAAAGGAAAAGGAATAGTTTAGAATAGCTTCATGGTAACGAATAAGGTGTGCTAAATAGTATCGTGCAAGATTAATGAAGAGGGGCCCTCAACTTCTTAACGGTAAGACATATGCATATTAGTCACCGCGTAACGATGGCTCTGACATAGTCCGGAATTAAGGTAGAAAAACAAAATTGGGAGAAACCTGGATCCAGGTAATTTGAATAAATAAATGTAAAAGGTTAAAGGAAAGAGTGATAAGGAAATAAAGAAAATGATCATATGATTGAGCCGCAAATCAGATAGGTAGAGCCCTCAAGTGTAGGTGCATTAGTACGGGCCGCATAAAACCTGAAACAACATCTTATGGTCAGTTTAAGAACTGGAGAGTGTAAATTCACAAATTCGATTGACTGTTACCACTCTGACATTGGTTGACGAACGGTGTCTGATGCAGCCTCTCATCGAATATTTACACCTCAGAGGTAGCATAAATTTTATAAGGAAAAGGAAATATAGCGGCAAAAAGCATGCTGTGTGAATGAAGGCTAAAAAATGTGTGTGTGTGTGTTTACTTTGGGTTTACTTGGGGATTGAGCAGAGGGGAGAATGGGTGTGCGTTGAGTGCTGAAAGTATGGGTGTGTGGAACTTAGCTGCTGATGTGTTCCAGATGTGGGCCATAAAAATGCATAGGATGAGAATGGATGCGTTGAAAGAAAGAAAAACATATTATGATTGAATAAACGTACATAGGTGGTGATTTTAGAACGGGACATTTAATAATTTGAAAGGACAGATATGTGGCCCGATGTATTTTATAAAACAATGAGCTTCGTTTAAGGAGACGTAATGAATTGAATTGAATCATGTATTTTATAAAACAATGAGCTTCGTTTGAGAAGACTAATGAATTGAACGAGTCAGTAAATAAAACATGAGCTCTTCTTAAAAGGGACGTAAAATAACAAATGAGCTGTTAAATGCACAATGAACTTCGTTTAAGAAGGGTAGAATTTGACACCCCCCTCCCCCCCCCCTCACTCGCCTCAAAATTCCCTCTTTGCCATTTGAACTGTTTGGGTTCAGTGGGAGTTCACTAAATGCTACAATGTTTAGATAAAGGGGTCGACTTAGGAATAATATTTATGTATGCTGTTAACGGGACCGAAGGATTTCATAAGAGACTAAATCATTGCCTGTTTCTTGTCTGTTATGTCATTTATGGTGAATAAGAATTGAGAAGGGGAGGCTTACGTTTCAATCTACTAAAGGCCGGTACAAATTTATCTACAGACTCTTTATGCATTTTCCATAGTGGTATGTGTTCTCAGTCGTAGGTAATATTGATGGTACACATATAAACCTGCTTTCATTTATAAGCCTAAGAGGATACTGACCTGATCCTATACACATGAAAGAATACATGCTCTAGGCAGATAGGAGAAATAAATAAATAAATAAATAAATAAATAGAAAACTTGGCAACTGATTGACCAGTTAATGCATTTAATTAATTAATGGCATATGGTTGTTTGGTCTAACCTCTGCTGACAATTGCAGATGTCCACAATTGCAGATGACAATTGCAGATGTCCTTACACATCTGTGCTGTGGTGTACATCAATATGGTGACTGTCTGATGATTTGAGCTGAATATTGATTGATTGATTGGATAATTGATTGACTGATTGATTGATTGATTGGATAATTTATTGATTTGTTGATTGATTGACAGATTGGTTTGTTAATTCGTTAATTGATTCATTTGTTAATTGGTTCATTGATAATTGGATAATTGGATAATTGGATAATTGGATAATTGGTTAATTGATAATTGAAAGGGGGAAGTAATCTAAATAGCCTTGAGTAGTTTTACTTGTAGCAATTAATTCTTAAAGTACAAATAACGGAAAATAAGAGGAAGTCATCATAATGGGGAAAAAGAATACTAAAATTCCAAAGGTAATCACTCCTGTTGAAGTGGTACAGAAGAATAATCCTCTAATTAGAGGCATTGCAAACATTGCAAAGATATCGGAAAAATGGCATAAACGCTGGCCTGAAATTGACCAACCATGGCCAGTGGAGGGGACTCTTAACCCAGATGTAATTAAAATTGATTTAGACTTGTATCAACATACAAGGCAGAGCAAAAGAAGGAAAAAAAAAAAAGAGGAGAAAACGCAAGGAGAAGAGGCAAGTGGAGCTTGGCATTCTCCAGTTGTTTGAAAAAGAGAGGATAGAGAGCAGGGAACGTACAGAGAAGGAGCAGAAAGAAAAGTCGAAGAGAGAGAAAGCACAAAAGACAGGGAGAGAAGAGAGTATGAGAAAGAGAGAAAAGAGAGGGAGCAGAGAGAGAAGGAGAAACAGGATAGAGAGAGCAAAGTGAAAAAGAGATACAGGAGAGAGAGCAAAGTGAAAAAGAGGGAGAAGGAGAGAACAGATAAAGAGAGAGAAAAGAGAGAAAGGGAGTGTATAGGAAAAGGATGAAATGCCAAACGAGAGTGTTCACCAATTATTGAGGACAACAGAGGCTGAAGCTTCTACAGTATGTTGGATCGGAAATCTTAATGAAGATTTTCTTGAGCCAGTTAAGTTGTGGGAAAAGTTTATCATCGTAAAGATGCCCGACGCGAAGCTTCCAGAGTATCCATTTCACTGCACGCTCAAGTATTTCAAAAAAGATGCTCAAGGATACGCAGAAGTTGAGTCAACAACCAAAACAAGTTCAACTAAATTCGGGCTGTATAATTTTGGGACCACAAGGAGCAGCTATGAAGATACACAGAAATGACTATTTGGACAAAGAGTTTGATATCGAGAAGAGTGTGCCACATGTGACCTTGTGGGTGTGTGAAGAACATACGCCGAAGCAAGTGGGAGAAATGATGGCGGAGGCAGAAGAAGCTGTTTTTACACCTGTAACAGAGAATCTTGCCATCTGGAAGAGCGAGGATCAGAGGTTCATTAAGATCATGATCTCTGCTCAAGGACAAGGACAGCCACATGCTGTGCGAATGACACATGAGCCAATCTGCAGTACTAAGATGGACTCAGACCCAATGAGAGAAGAGATGCTAAAACAAGTTCCAGAAGGTTTGTGGGCTCGGCATAGTACTGATATTGGACTTGTGAAGTCAGCTCAACCAGTAAGAGTTGAACTCCGACCAGGAGTCAAACCACCTTGGAAGAACCAGTATCCACTGAGTGAAGAGGCAATCCGAGGAATTGAACCACAGATTGAAGGACTTTTGAAGGCAGGTGTTTTAAGAATAACACAGGACCCGCAGAGCAACACGCCTTTGTTGCCAATAAAGAAGCCAGATAAGTCATATCGCCTGACACATGACTTAAGAGCGGTCAATGAAGTGGTGGTTGATTTTCAAGCAGAAGTACCGGATCCACATACTTTGTTAGCCCAACTTCCGCCAAATGCGACACATTTCACAGTGTTAGATTTATGTGGTGCGTTTTTCAGTGTTCCACTTAGTAGGGAAAGCCAAAGCTTATTCGGGTTCACGTACAATGGACAATCTTATGAGTATGAGAGACTGCCACAAGGGTTCAAACATAGCCCGCACATTTTCAATAAAATAGTGAAAGACGATTTGGAGGGAATAGAGCAGGTATTGACAAGTAATGTAATTCAATATGTGGACGACATCATCATTTGTTCACCGGACGAGGAGACATGTCATAAGGACTCAACTAAATTGCTACAAATACTGGCAGAGAAGGGTCACAAGGCCTCTCTGAAGAAACTGCAGTATTGTAAGGAGAAGGTAACTTATTTGGGTCAAACAATAACGCAGGGACACAGAAGCATCTCTGAGAGTCATGTGGAGGCTATTCGCAAGGCTCCAAAACCCAGAACAGTTCGAGAGAGGAGGACATTTCTTGGTATTGCAGGATATTCTTCAGCATGGGTTGAGGATTATGCTAGCTTGACAGGGCCTTTGAGAGCTAAGATTAAAGATACTGGGAATGCTAAGCTACACTGTAATCTGTCCTTTACACGATGGCCTTTTGGGCATTTGAAACGAAAAAAAAAAAAAAAAAAAAGCCAAGTTCTTATGAAGAGAAGTCATAAGCAGGTGGGGACTTCCAGATCGAATATCCTCAGACAATGGGAAAGAGTTTGTGGATAAGACGGTGAAATTGATTTAGCAAAAACTTGGAATTAAACAGCGTCTTGGTGCAGTCTATCATCCGCAAAGTCAAGGGATGTGCGAAAGAATGAATGGTGTTCTGATGAATGATACAACAGTGACGACATCTGTGGCACCTACGACATTTGTAAACATAACGCGGACATCTAATATGACACGGACATGGATGAGGATGACGCAATAAAGATCGAAGTGGTGGAGGAATATCCATTTTGAATATCTCATGATTATAATCCTATTATTTACCTATGTTATTGCTTGCGTAGTTTGTAGTGTTGATTTTGTTTTGCTCTTTCGAGACTTTGTTTAGTCTCGAAGGGGGGGGTATGGAAACAAATGAACAAAATGATTAATGGACATTATGAGTTATAATCTCACATTTTACTTATAGAAGTGTTATTATTCAGTGTTTGATGTTTTAATGTGTATCTGTTCTGTATGCAAAAGATACTGGCCTTCTTTTCTTTCATTCTAGAACATATTGGGGGAAGACCACTGTGAGGGTGGAGGATTGTCAGGGACTCCGATGGGCTGAATGGATTCAGACACTTCAAACATGAAAACATGAAAATCTGAAGGACTCTGAACGTGGACTGGCGATACAACATCCAGATTCAAGACATCTTCGATACTACACCTGAGTCACGGCTGCTGAGAAAACTGCAGCGTTATACAGTCTTATGTCTTCACTGAAATGTTACATTAGTATTATTAAAAATGAATTTTCGTCTTTGTATATTAAATGCTTGGGAAATGATGGTTTCTAAATATAATGGGACCTCGGATGTTTTCTTTTTCTCGATGTTTAGGGACAGTGGGGTAGGCAGGAAAAGGTCCATAGAAAGGTGCGATGGGTCGACCAGCCTGACTTTGGACATTGTTTTGTTTTGATTTGCTGAGTATTCCATATGTATTTGCTTAAGTCATTTCCTTACACAAATTGCTAAATTCCTCATTTCAGTGTTTTGGAGTATTACTTATGGTTGCCTTGGCAGAGGGACCGTGAGAGAATTTTCCTGTTTACATTGTTTAATGGATTTCAAGAAAAATTAGCTGCCTAACAGGTTTTTCACTCTCACTTTTTTATATACTCCGTAGGCGTATCGTTGATTTAATGTTAAGAAAGGGTTGTTAATTTTGTCATGATCATACACTTGTATGTCTCTTCTGTTATTTTTTCGAGACTTTGTGTAAGTCTCGAAGGGGGGAATATGTGGTATATTTTCAGGTCTTGCACGATACAGCGAAGACCCCAAGTGCAGTTGTCTTAGATGAAAACCAGATGTGCAGGAGACCAGGGGCAGAAGGGTGGACGTGCAGAATGAGGGGGGGCCACATACATTCTCTCATTGTTCCGCCCTGTATGTTGCATGACATGTACCCTATATAAAGATGAAGCGAGCGCCCTAGAAGGGGGGACTTGCGGATTCGACTTGAGACCTCCGGACGATCTAGACGTCCGTAATGGCATGTGTTGCTTGTTTGTAATAAACTTTATTATACCAGCAAGAACAGTGTCCACGGAGCATCCTTCATCATCACTTCAACAGACCTGTCGCATGCAAGATACGACATTATGATATATGAATCTAACTCTCTCTGTACTTACAGAGCTTTGTTGGAGGCTTTGACCACTGGCAGCAGCCTCAGAAGAGCCTCCTCTGAAGCAGAGTATTTCTTCAGGTCAAACACGTCCAGATCTTTTTCTGATGACAGTAAGATGAAGACCAGAGCTGACCACTGAGCAGGAGACAGTTTATCTGTGGAGAGACATCCTGAACTCAGGGACTGTTGGATCTCCTCCACTAGAGAACAATGATTCAGTTCATTCAGACAGTGGAACAGATTGATGCTTTTCTCTGGAGACACATCCTCACTGATCTTCTTCTTGATGTACTGGACTGTTCTCTGATTGGTCTGTGAGCTACTTCCTGTCTGTGTTAGCAGACCTCGTAGGAGAGTCTGATTGGTCTGTAGTGAAAGACCCAGGAGGAAGCGGAGGAACAAGTCCAGGTGTCCATTCGGACTCTGTAAGGCCTTGTCCACAGCACTCTGGTAGAAATGTTTTGGTTTAGGTTTGTCTCTAATGACTTTAGACAAACTGGATGTTGTTTGTTCTTCTGACAGCAGATTGACTCCAGAGTTGATGAAGGTCAGATGGACATGAAGAGCAGCCAAAAACTCCTGAACACTCAGATGGACAAAGCAGAACACCTTGTCCTGGTACAGTCCTCTCTCCTCTCTAAAGATCTGTGTGAACACTCCTGAGTACACTGAGGCTGCTCTGATATCGATGCCACACTCTGTCAGGTCGGATTCATAGAAGATCAGGTTGCCTTTCTGCAGCTGATCAAAAGCCAGTTCTCCCAAAGACTCAGTCATCTTCCTGCTCTCTGGACTCCAGTGTGGATCTGTCTCAGCTCCTCCATCATACTTGACCTTCTTCAGTTTGGACTGAACCACCAGGAAGTGGATGTACATCTCAGTCAGGGTCTTGGGCATCTCTCCTCCCTCTCTGGTCTTCAACACATCCTCCAGAACTGTAGCAGTGATCCAGCAGAAGACTGGGATGTGGCACATGATGTGGAGGCTTCGTGAGGTCTTGATGTGGGAGATGATCCTGCTGGCCTGCTCCTCATCTCTGAATCTCTTCCTGAAGTACTCCTCCTTCTGTGGGTCAGTGAAGCCTCTGACCTCTGTCACCATGCCAACACACTCAGGAGGGATCTGATTGGCTGCTGCAGGTCGTGTGGTTATCCAGAGGCGAGCAGAGGGAAGCAGTTCCCCCCTGATGAGGTTTGTCAGCAGTACACCCACTGAGGTGGACTCGGTAACATCAGTCAGGATCTCATTGTTGTGGAAGTCCAGAGGAAGTCGACACTCATCCAGACCGTCAAAGATGAACACAACCAGGAACTCTTCAAACCTGCAGATTCCTGCTTTTTTGGTTTCACTGAAGAAGTGATGAACAAGTTCCACCAAGCTGTACTGTTTCTCTTTCAGCACATTCAGCTCTCTGAAAGTGAATGGAAATGTGAACTGTATGTCCTGGTTGTATTTGTCTTCAGCCCAGTCCAGAGTGAACTTCTGTGTTAAGAGTGTTTTCCCAATGCCAGCCACTCCCTTTGTCATCACTGTTCTGATTGGTTCCTCTCTTCCAGGTGAGGCTTTAAAGATGTCTTCTTGTCTGATGGTTGTTTCTGGTCTGTGTGGTTTCCTGGATGCTGTTTCAATGTGTCTGACCTCATGTTCATCATTGACCTCTGCAGTCCCTCCCTCTGTGATGTAGAGCTCTGTGTAGATCTGATTCAGAAGTGTTGGGTTTCCTGCTTTAGCGATCCCCTCACACACACACTGGAACTTCTTCTTCAGGTTAGATTTGAGTTCACGCTGACAAACTGCAGCAAGAAGTCCTGAATGAACACACAGCAAAGAAGATCAATGAGTCTATGAATATATTTTGGTCCATATCTTGAGACATTTGTAAATGTCCCATTCATCCAGCATGTTAAATCTTTAGAGAAATCCTCTTACTGCTCTGCAGACAGTCAGCCAGCTCCTCCTGCTTCATTCTCCTCAGGAAGTGCAGTGTGATCTTCACAAATGCCTCTCTGCTGCTCCTCCTCTGCTCTTCATCTTCACCGTCCAGCACCTCCTCATCCTCCCTCTGACTCTCTAAGCATTCTGGGTAATCTGAACTCACAACCTTCTGGATCTTCTTCAGCTCATTCTTCACAAAAGTGACGATGTTCTCCTTCAGCAGCTGGAACAGAATATTCTATGAATGACACAAGCTAAAACCATGGAACCAAACATCAGATCCATGTTGGACAGACTGACAATCCACTGGTCTACAAAGTGTAGCATGGAGATTATTGTGAACAGAATATATGTAAAAGTAGTTGTACATGTACAGACCATAAATATGAAGTCCAGGTGTGTTTGATGCTGCTGGGCAGACTGACCTCTGGGAACCTCCGAGCTCTCCTGGTCCTCTCTGTGGAGGAATCATGAACAATCATCTCACATTATGTTTGTACCATTAACACAAATACAACAGTTAGTTAAAGATGTTGTGTTCTGTCATGATTAATCATAATGAAAACCAGATGCAAAACAGATTGTTATCTCTGCTTTTACTGCTTTTATTGGACAGTAAACGTTATTTTATAGTATAGGTATAGTCAAAAATGATGTCCGATGTTGAATACACTTATTGTAAGTCGCTTTGGATAAAAGTGTCTGCTAAATGACTGTAATGTAATGTATATCGCATGGCAAATTCATACCGATGTACTTTCTATTCCTTCAGTACCTTCCACCACGAGATACTACAACTAGAAACAACTATAATCACATCTGATGTGATACTTTTTCACATTTGGTGTAGTTTCTATTCTACCGTTGTGTTGTTAGTCAGATGTACCAAGACTTAATACTGTTGATCTGCCACATCACTTGAAACAAAGGGTCTGTATTTGGCAGTGGCAGGCCGTGCATTTTATACCTAGGCCTTCACTGCTGTCGTGCGGCTGAAATACCACCTTATAACCACATGATGGCGCCACAGCTATTATTCGTTTCTAAGGCTGTAACTATGTACGTATTCGTATTAAACCGTACGGTACGAGGCTTACAATATATTTAAATAATACTAGAGCATTTGGACGATGCAGAAACTTAAATTCAGGAAAATATGTTTTCTACGCTCATGTAGGACAGTGTATCTCAGCTGGTCTGGCTGTGGAACCCACCATCAAACCTTAACGACAAGCCGCGGCTCAAAGAGATTGTCTTATGATTTTACTTTCACAATTAGAACATTGAACGTACTGCTCTGCAATGTTTTTCCTTGTCTCAGCCCCCTGTGTCACGGTGTGTGGTACATCTCACTCGAGTCAGGAAACAGGTCAGAATGCCCATATTTAATTGGCTGAGCTGCATCACGTGATGTGATCCACAACGCCGATTAAGCCTCTGCTGTTAAGTTTCGTTTCACGATAGTCACGTGCTCGCCCACTGACCAATCACAGCACACGCTGTACCTCACTGCAGAGCTGCACATGGAAACTGAGCTGCAGGTAATGCTGACGTACTTGTAGGCCAGCTAGAAGGCTCTGACACGTCAAAGAATACGCCCAACATGTCAAACTAAAGATCTGATTGGTTGAAGACTATGACAATCAACAATATCGTCCCCATTCACTTAAACTGCACATGGATGCACTTGTGAGTCTGCAGGCCTCGGGCCTCTCTTCTTACCTAGAGACACAGAGGTGAAATCTGATTGGATAAAAGCTCTACTTAAAACAAGCTGCACTGGAAGCAGAGCAACTGAGGAAGACAGTAGCTGTGCAATGAGAAAATAAGATAATGGAAAAATATTTTTAGAAATTATAATATATGTAGTGTATTTAAGAAAAAATATTAAAGTATAAAATAGATATAGCTTTGTGATTCTGTTTAGGCCAGCAGAGAAGGCTTTGCAGGCCCTGATGGCCCACCACTGGTATTTGGTTTGGCCACAGCACCATTGGGGAGACTTCCTCCTAGTCAGTCTTTCTGGTCTCCAGACCTCTGCAACTAGATTTAGGATTATATCTAGAATGCTACTTCCTGCCTGATGTAAAATTTACAACAAGTAGTTAAAGATATTGCGTCATGTCATGATCATAATGAGAAATGAGATCATAATGATAGATCAAAGACTATAAATGATAGACAACCAAATTGGTATCTGTGTAACAGCTAGTCATCTGTTTCATCTGTTTTAAGAACTTACTCTGGGTCATAAGAACGGCATCCATCTTTGAAGTTAATTGGAGACCCTTTAGACCGATCACTCTTCATGGACACACAGCTGGGTATAGGAGACTTTTCTCTCTGCTGCTGTGAACTGATAGAAACACTGCCATTTTATCATCATCATTCAATCATGAAGAATCAGCTCACATTGTGTCTGTCCACACAGAGACAAACACAAGGTAAAGGTCCATGAAGTGATATCTGGATGTGGATCAGATGAGTCCCTGTAGTGGTAAAGCTCCAAGTGTGAATGTGTTTCAATGAAGAAGAGTTAACTTCATCTGAGTCATTTATTAAACCTACTGTACTCATTGTATTTGTATCCTGGTAGTTTTAGGAGACATTGAGTATAAAATCAATGTTTTATTTAGAAATGTTTCAATGTTGATGTTGAAGCTGTATTCAGTGCAGCAAAGGCAAGAAATGATACAGTGAGGTGACCATGATGGCTGAAGAGTAATGCTGTCCAATCAGGATGTAGAGAGGAACCATGTGGATCTGACGTGTTCTTCCAGACTTTGTGACAGATCACTCAATGACCCAGCTGACTACAGACTTTATCATAGCGACCAGGCAGAAAAGGAGGAATCATGAAGAATCCGCTCACATTGTGTCTGTCCACACAGAGACAAACATAAGGTAAAGGTCCATGAAGTAATATGTGGATGTGGATCAGATGAGTCCCTGTAGTGGTAAAGGTTTACTAGTCCTGCTGATCCCACTGAGAATCAACAGCTCAGTCTTTCAGCTCACTGTTTTCTTCAAACGTCAGTTTAGTTTAGTCCCAACAGCTCTCACCAAGCCCTCCATGTAGCTCTCCCTCCCTCACTGTACACTGCTGAAGTGCCCTGGAGCAAGGCACCCAGAACCTCCAGCTGTTCCAGTGGAGTGTCTCAGTGTCAGACTGGTTGTACTGGGCAGCTCCCAGTGTGAATGTGTTTCAATGAAGAAGAGTTAACTTCATCTGAGTCATTTATTAAACCTACTGTACTCATTGTATTTGTATCCTGGTAGTTTTAGGAGACATTGAGTATAAAATCAATGTTTTATTTAGAAATGTTTCAATGTTGATGTTGAAGCTGTATTCAGTGCAGCAAAGGCAGGAAATGATACAGTGAGGTGACCATGATGGCTGAAGAGTAATGCTGTCCAATCAGGTTGAAGAGAGGAACCATGTGATGTAAAAGCAGAGCGTCTCAGTGTCAGACTGGTTGTACTGGGCAGCTCCCAGTACGAAAAAAATGACACTAAACCAGTAAAGTTTCTCTGAGTTAACAACAGTTCAAACATGAATCATCACACCCACCTCACTCAGTGATTGGTCAGCTGATTTTAGGTGAGAAAGTAGGCAGAGTTTGAACTTGTCTCACAGCTCTCTAAGACGGATGGCTTTTTACAAGAAATAGAAACAATTTAGATTTATTTTTTAGCATAACCCGACTCTTACTGTCAGTTACAGCTTACATCTGATCAGCACATGGAGGTTGTCCTTTAAAGTCAATTAAATGTTGCTTTGACTGGTTGCTCTTGAAGGACAGACAGCTGGCCTCGGGACAGTCTGGTCTCTGCTGATGGACCCTGAAACAAAAACAGCACAGAAAAATATGGACGTTGTAGAAAAACTGAAGATAATTGTTAAATCTTTAAACACAGACAATAACTAGAATGGTTAGAAGTTAGAAATGCCTTATCGTCAGTTATAAATTCTTACCTTCCATCAGAAGATTTTCTAAAATCAAGAGGACTCTCCATGGACGCATCTCTCTTCAAGGACACACAGCTGGGTTCAGGTCCAGGTTCTGGAGATTCTGGTCTCTGATGGATCCTGAAACAAAAACAGTATCGATACAAGTTGAGGAAACTTTGTCCTTGTCCTAAATGAAGAAAAACATGTCATGTGTCCACTTTATTAGGTACATCTGTGAAGTCTAAAACAATTCAATAAAACAGTGCTGCACTAAATTCTACCTTTTCAAAGATGATAATGTTCAGTTTTTGTTTCAGAAGCGTGTTAAATCAGTTCTATGTCTATTACTGAAGTAACAGTTAAAGGTGGTGTTGTACTGGACTACGTGATACTGAGAGCTGTGTTTGATGGTCAGAATATTAGGAACCCCTCTGAATATAAAGAAGTCCGGTACAACACCATCAGTAACTTTGACCTCAGTGATAAAACATAATGAACTGAGTGAACTCCTCTGTGACGGTGTCAGTAAAAAGTGAACACTATGTGTGAACAGTTAGAGATGGTCATCTCACCTCTGAGCTTTGGTCTGGCTGGTTTTAGAGGGAGGGACTCCCTCCTCTCTGTCCTCACACTGATTCATAGCAGAGTCCACACCTTCACACAAACACAACAACATTATTTCTCTTCATCATGACAAACACACACAGCTCATTCACCTCAATACTAAATACACTCATGGGACAGTTTCCATGTTGTCACTTTGAGCTGCAGAGTCATCTCTAAGAAATGACGTTCACAATGTTCTTTAGTCTGTTGGCTTGTTTGAAGACTAGAGGAAGACACTTCATGTTCTTTGGGGATGACGTCACTCTTCACTTTCTTTGACTGTCTTTGAAAAGCTCTTCAACGTTTGAAATGTTCCTCTGTTTCCACGTCTACTACATCCAGTCAGAGCATGAAGCAGCTCGTCCAATAATCCAAAATCAGTCATGTGACCTTGTTAGCTGCTGCTGAATTCACATCACTTTGTACCTTCATGTGTAGAGGAACCAGTGAGAGCAGAGCTGAAAGCATCAGTCCAATCATCGATCAGCACATCAGCTCTCATTCATCCTTCACATCATCTCTCCTGTATCAACTGCTTCTCTCTGTTTCCTATCAGTGTCAGCTGAATCCCTTTGGCTTCTTGTTGCTCACATTAAAGACTGAAGTGAACAAACCTTTAGTTAATCGTGACTTCAGTTGTTTTTACAGTGAAAACTCAAAGCACACGAGGAAACATTCTCTCTCTGCTGCTCAGCTCCTCTTTAACTCAGAAAAGTCTGAAGAGAAAAGTTAAATAGAAAAAGTGTCTCAGACAGTTGAGTTAAGAAGAGGTCGACTACAACCTGCTGATTAATGTGCACACTTTAAAAAGCAAATCTTTATAAAATGGTAAAAAGTCTGGCAGCAGAAGTTCCCATTAAATTACAGTAAAATATAAATATATTCTACTGCAATAAAATAACATTAAATACAGATATTAGCTATGGATACATACTCTGTAATTGTACAGCCAGTAAGTAGATATGAGAAAATATGTTAAAGGTATAAGAGAATACTGCTAATTGAATTGAACTAATTGAACTTTGGTTATGTTTTAACCAAATGTTTTGGTTATGTCCATCTGTCTGTTAATGTTTAGATTTCTGGAGATAAAACTAACTTAATGTTTTATCAACATGACAAAAGACGTCATTTTAAATGCTCATCCTATAAATTTACAGTGTTTTACAAGTTAAATATTGTTCATCAACCTCCAACAAATGGAGCTGAGCTGTTTCTCCTCATGATCTCCCTTCAGAGTCCAGAAGTCAGTAAAACACAGAACAGTAAAATGACATGTAAGTGTCCTCATAGAAAACACTGTGGGCACTGTGGGAACATGTGGAAGCTTTCATTTGATGGATTGTTCACTTCACCATTTGATCAGTTAGTAAAAGGTCGACTACAACCTGGTGATCAATGAGAGAAAAGCTGAACACAAAAGAAAACACATTCAAACACTATCAAAAATGGAGTAAATGTGTTGAGAAGCAGATGAAGAAATGAACATGAAGCTTTGTGGACTTAAAGGATTGAAAGCAGCAGGTGAGAGCAAACAGAGAGTAGGCTCGTTCGACATAAGCCAGGCGTGCGCAGAATCGATCACCGGCGATCGGCGCACAATGCATGCTGGGTAGATTTGCGTCCGACTTGCTCTGACGTCATGAAAACGTGGGCAACGATAACCTCACGAGAGCGGGGTGGCGCAGATTTTAGAGCCAGGCGCTGCAGTTGCTCTCCACTGACTGCGTGACCCCAGTGCATGATGGGAAACTTCTTTCTGTCTTCGGATCAAAGAGCTGATTGGCTCTTAGATTTTCTTTAGTGGAAAAGGTGGGAGATCGTGGCTCACTGGGTTAAGAGGGTTGTCTGGTGCCCACAACGTCGGCTGTTCAAGCCTTGGCCTTTGACCTGTCTCCTGTCAAAGACAGCCCACTGCTCCCCATATATAGGGATGGGTCAAATGCAGAGACAAATTTATCCTTAATTAACAGAATAAATATAGTATAAAAAAATGTAAATCCTAATTTTCTGTCTAATTGTAATACTTAACGCTAGATTGTTGGCTATTAGTCTCATTTTGTGCAATAACAATAATAATATATAAGGTTATTTATTTAGCATCTGTAAATAAAGATATTTATTGAGAAAGCCTACGTCCTACTTGATGTCAACATTTTTTCAGTCAGAGCTCTGGAATGTGTCCATCGACTAATGATTGTGAAGCATCACAAAACGTATTAAAAGAAAAGCACAATTGTCACTGATAGAAACTTGCAGCGTTGCTTTTCCTCCGTGTGTAGCCTGTTTATGTAGCTGTGATGTTTGGACAGTTGGTTCAGTTTTTAAATTTCTTAAATTTACGGTTGTATGATTTAGAAATGACGCTATCTTCACATATATTTATTTTAGTGCTGGGCAAGTTAACGCGTTAATTTCGCGTTAACGCATTCATCAATTAACTCCGACAATTATTTTATCGCTCGTTAACGCATTATTTTAATTTATTATAATTGAAAGACAAGAGACAATACATAGACATAACAACAAGAGGATGACAAGAACAGTGGCATAAAAGGCAGCAAACATCCTATAGTCAGTTGTGTATGTATGTGTGTGTGTGTGTGTGTGTGTGTGTGTGTGTGTGTGTGTGTGTACGTGTGTGTGTGTGTGTGTGAACGTGTGTGTATGTCCTTGAGCCTTTTTTAAGATGGGAAAAAAAATGATCTCCGTGGTCAACTCAGCAGACACTTACATGTTAGTGCACCTATATGCTGAAATTCACGGTAAACACATTTAAACGGCACAGATCGGGAGCGAGCGAAGGACTTTGAAAGTTAGCGGAAAGATTAACGTGAGATAACATCCGGTTTCTGCAGACGAACATCCGGTTTTCAGAATAAGATGCCAACAAAGTATGAATTATATTCACATTAAGTATAAAACATGCTACCTGCATCTCGTGAACCAAATGTTATTGCCCTTTTGTTCATATAGCAGTACTTTTAAAATAAAAGTGCGCAATACACTACTTTTGAATTCATTATTGAACTTTGCCATAACAATGCGATTAATCGCGATTAAATATTTGAATCGTTGCCCAGCACTAATTTATTTATATAAATGTTTAAATAAATATGACATCCAAGAACTAAAATATGCCCAATCTTATATCCTCAATTATAATAATAACATAGTTAAATATATAAAAAGACATCCAAACTTAAAGACCAGCAATTTTGGGGTTAAGTGTCTTGCTCAAGGACACATCGACATGCTCCAAGCGGAACCTTAGTGAGGATTTATCTGTGTTTACATGTGAGATGATGGCCATAGTTATTGCGTTACAGTGGATAGAGGATGTCAGGCCAGAGAGAGTGGTGATTGCATCAGACTCATGTGCAGTGCTAACAAGTTTGACATTGTGCCACTCCAGAAACAGAGAGGATTTACTGTTTGAAATTCTACAATCATTTTAAAGAATCGGTTGATTTAGTGTGGGTCCATGTTGGAGTCGATGGCAATGAGAAGGCGGATAAAGCAGCAAAAAGGGCTTTGAAGAGTGGGAAAAATAAGGTTAATGTAAATATAAGTAAGTCAGAAGCTAAAGTGGTGATTAAGGAACAAATTAAAAAGATATGTCAGAACGAATGTATTAAAGGGAGTAAAGGAAGATATCTGTTTAAAATAAACCATTGGTTGGGAGCAGGATCTAGTGGACGAACTAGAAAAGAGGAGATGATTATGACAAGACTAAGGAATGGCCATACTGGTCTGAACAGTTGCCTCTATGTTATTAGAAAGCATAATAATGGAAAGTGTACATTTTGTGGAGAAGAAGAAACCGTGGACCATGTTTTATTGTCCTGTCAGAGGTACGAGTCAGAGAGAGAAGTTTTGAAAAAAAGGTCTAAGAGAGATTGGAGAGGAAAGCTTTAGTGACAAATGTTGGAAACTTTTTCTGGAATATTTAGAGTTAACAACACTAATGAATAGAATTTGAGAAAGAAATGTATTATTATTTATTTGTTCTATTTTATTATTTAATTTTTTTCTATATGTATATATAAATATATATATATATATATATATATTTATTTATTTATATACATATCTTTATTCATTTACACACATATGTATGTATGTGTGTGTATATATGTATATGTATTTCTTTTCGTTTGGTTGTCGTATTAGAGTCCTTAGTCCACACTCCAGATTAGTGGGAGGCGGTAATGCACTCGAAAGCTGTTTGCCAACCGCCAAAAAAAGCAAAAGAAAGAAGAAGAAGAAGCAGGCGGCTGAAAACGGTCCGACTTGAACGCAGTTTTTTGTCAACGCCCCTTTCTACGTCCGCCTGCTCTCGTCTGCTTTCCAGGCGAGGCGCAGTTCAACTCGAACGAGCCTATTCTCTCAGGTGTGTTTCAGTGCAGGAACAAAGGCCCAGGTGAGCTCTCTGGTCCCTGCTGGGTCCTAGTGCTCCACAGCAGTAACAGTCCTGACAGACCCCAGATCAGACTGAACTCATCTTCTTCATCACAGTGTCATCATTCAAAGCAACACTTCATCTGGACTTCAACATTCAAACTAACAGCAGCTTCTCTCTGCCTGCTCACACATCTTGTTTCCCAGCTGACGTTTGTGTTTGAAAGCAGCTTTAAACAATCACACGTTCACAATAATCAATGACGTCATTTCAACCAATCACAGCTTCACTTACTGAACTTTTAGCATGAACTTCATCAGTGTGCAGCTCTCTTCTGTCCTCAGCAGGTCTGTGTAGAAAAGGAGCTCCGTGCTTCACTTCAACTTCAACTTCCATCAGACGAAGTGAAGTGACGCAGGTTATTATCCTTCATCAGAGAGAGTGTGTGTCCTCACGTCACCATCACAGTATGCAGTCTGACTGGTTGGACTGAGTCTCAGTCTGAGCTGTGTTCACAGGATCAAATGTCATTGTGAACAGAAACCTCCTCACAGCTCAAACAAGAGTCTTTCAGGATCAAACTCTGCATCTGTAGAAAAATCATTTCAACTTGTAAAGAGTTGCTTTGACATCAGACTGGATTCTGTTGTTTAGACCAGATAGTTTAGAGGATCCATGCACGCCCCTCTTTGTCTTCTTGTCTTCTTGTATGTAGACTAGTAGGGAACAGATGATCAAGCAAAAACCTTTGCAGCAAATGTTGTGTTTTTATTCTTCACTCCACTTTGTGGATCTGGTTGAACCTGTTGGGGCGGGACAACTTACCCACGTATCAGTCTGAAGCTGCGTTCTAAATCATTTACTTTTTCTTTTTACTTTGAGGACATACTGCAGCTTCCCTACAAAGTACATACTGATGCATGCAGTCTGCATTCAACTGGGACATACTGCTTCCTTATAACATGGCACCTTGAACTTTGACCCTCTTGCTCAAATATCTGCTGTGCAAAGGATTGTGGGTCAGAATAGTCAGGAAAGCATGCTGGCTTGCATGCTGCAAAATTTGACCGAATATAGAACACAAACTGTAATTCCTGCAGCAAACACCCCCAAGGTGGATACAGCACGACCACTGTCAACGACAACCTGCAGGAAAGACAAGATATCCTCAAGGGAGCAGGAAGGTGGAGCGAGGCCCTTGATCTTGCACCAGTCAACCACAAACAAGTCAAGTAAGCCTCTTACAGGGGGGGTTATGTGCATTTTGATATGTCTAGACCAGACCTGGGCATTGTACGGCCCGCGGGCCACATCCGGCCCGCGGGAGATCATTGGGAAATTAGGAATAAAACGTAAATAAGTGTACATCATGCACAGAATAGAGCTGCATTGCTTTTATTTTGAAGGCGACTTTTGTTATTTTTTTTCTTCTCAATTTAAGTACGTTAGTGAATGTGTGTGAGCAGCAGCGTCACTGCAATGTGTTGCCGAACTGAGTTTACGGGAGATGTGAGTTAGCTGTTAGCCCTCAAAAATGCCAGCCTGTGTTAAAAAAAGAAAGACTGACACAGAGTGTAGAGTTTTTAACAAAACATGGACTTTAAAGTGTTTCTTTACTGAAGTCAAAGGTAAAGCCGTGTGCTTAGTTTGTGGAGAACAAGTCGCAGTGTTTAAGGATTACAATTTGAATCGTCATTACGAGAGGAAACACGTGGAGAAATACGAAAGATTGACGGATGCAGAGCGGGAACGGACGTCTGAGGCTTTGCTAGCTAAGCTGCAAAAGCAACAAGGCCTTTTTACTAGTGATGGGAATTCCGGCTCTTTTTAGAGAACCGGCTCTTTTGGCTCGGCTCACTAAAAAGAGCCGGCTCTTTCGGCTCCCAAATGTCTCTTCAGATTTTTTGGTGCTTAAATTAATTTATTACCAACAATAATGTAAAATTATGCGCAATATGAATTACTAATGTAAAAAAAACATGCACTATATCAAATGTTTATTATATAAATACACTTTTATTTATACACTCTACAGAGTGATAAAAAAAATTAATTAGAAAGTGCAAAAACAAACGTTTAACTATTTACAAATGAACTTAACAATCTTTTAACTATTTTAAACTTTTAGCTTTTTAATACTTAACAAATTTAAGTGAAACAACATACAGAAGCTTACAGATGCTGTAGACACTGCAGTTGCAGCAACAGTTGCAGTAGACATACCGGCACCTTCATTAATATCAGGTTCACTTGCTTGTCTTTTTTCTTTCAATTGCACTGATGGATGAACAGTTCTCATGTGGCTGTGCAGGTTGTTTGTGGAGCCAGCTCGATATGAGATTTGAGTCTTGCAGACTCTACATTCTGCCTTAGTTTGGTCAATGTCATTGAAATGTGTCCAGATTTTGCTGCGTTTCCTGTTGACACTCATTTTCTCAACTTTTTTTTTTTACCTTTCCAGTCCGTTGCTCTCTTTCTCTCTCGTGACTCGTCTCCCTCCCTCCTGTTCGTGTGCTTGCTGTGTGCTGTGTGTGTAACTCCCGCCCCTCCCCCCTCTGCTCAGCGCAGGTACAGAGACGACACCACACATATTGACCAATCAAATGCGGCTTGAGAGAGAGAGAGAGAGAGAGAGAGAGAGAGAGAGAGAGAGAGAGAGAGAGAGAGAGAGAAACAAAAAAAACAAAAAAACAAAAAACAAAGCGGCTCCCAATCAGGAGCCGGCTCCCGTCGTTCACGTCAAAGAGCCGGCTCTCAGAGCCGTTTCGTTCGCGACCGACACATCACTACTTTTTACACATCCAGCTTCACACATCAGGGATGCAGCCGCCAAGACCAGCTTTGTGATATCCCACAAAATTGACTCCAAGTGCACCGTAACGAGGAGGATCGAGGGCATCGCGGGAAATCTGGAGCTTCAGCTGCAAAAAAAACAGATAATTTCGAATTGTTCGCCTTGGCTCTGGACGAGAGCTGCGATGTCCGCGACACAGCCCAGTTACTCACCTTTGTACGAGATTACAGAGGAGCTGGCAGCAATGCAGTCAATGAAAAGGACGACGACGGGGAGTGATTTGTTCACGGAGGTAGATGCATGCTTCCACAAGCTGGGACTGAAATGGGACAAACTGGCACGTGTCACAACTGATGGTTGTCCAAATCTGACGGGGAGAAATGTCGGACTTTTAAAGCGGATGCAAGATAAAGTGACTGAAATAAACCCAGAACTGAAATGTGTATTTTTGCATTGCATTAAACATCAGAATGTGCTCAAACTTAACCATGTTATTGATGTTGTAACTAAAATAGTTAACGTCATCAGGGCAAGAGCATTGAATCACAGACAGTTTGTTGCACTCTTGGAGGAGCATGAGACTGAACACAGTGACATAGGCTAACACACAGCTGGCAGGTGGCTCAGCCTGGGCAAAGTGCTTCAAAGAGTTAAGAGTTCGGGACCTGAGAGCAGAGATTCAAGAGTTTTGTGAGAAGAAAGGCGAGGACATCCCAGAGCTCTCTGATGTAAACTGGATGAGAGATTTTGCATTTGCTGTTGATGTGACTGCACTAATGAATGATCTGAATACCAAACTGCAAGGCAAGGGCCTCTTTGCACATCACATGTACAGCCTGGTGAAGGCTTTCATGACAAAGTTGCAGTTTCTTTCAAGCCAGATGCAGGTAACACTCTCACCCACCTGCACACCCTGAAAGAAGCCACACCATCAGTTGAACATCTCCACAGGTATCATCCATGTTAGGGCCACTGCATGGTGAGTTTTCAAGACTTCAAAACAGTTGAGAGTGAAATGCACATGATTTCTTCTCCCTTCACGTGCAGTGTGGATAATGCTCCCATAATTATGCAAAAACATGATCCCCGTCAGTGTTCTACTATTATATATGGATATTACAAATGTATATGTGGTTTGGATTATTCCTGCTGCAGATGTTTAAGGTGGAGCTCATTTTAACTCCTTTATACTCTGTTGTTCAGTTTGGGTAGTTAGGAAAGGTTTGACAAATTATAATGTGCAAAGTAACTAGTAACTAAAGCTGGCAGACAAATGTAGTGGAGTAAAAAGTACAATATTTCCCTCTGAGATGTAGTGGAGTGGAAGTACAAAGTTGAATAAAATAGAAATACTCAAGTAAAGTACCTTGAATTTGTCATAAGTATAGTTAAGCAAATATACTTAGTTACATTCCACCACTGATCACAACATTTACTCTTACCACTCACAGCTCATCAAAACCATACAATGTACTGCTTGTTATAAAGAGGTGGAATAATATTGAGCAGGATTGAGTTCAGTCTATTGGTCCGGCCCTCCACAACAGTCCCTGTTTCTCATGTGGCCCCTTGGGAAAAATAATTGCCCACCCCTGGTCTAGACAATAGGGGGTGGTAGACCCAGGTCGCTCAATATCATCCCTGAAACCTCCAGACCATGAGGTGTTGCCCCAGAATCTGGCATGAGAGGATGGAGCCCTCTGCTTGATGCAGAGCCATGGGCAGGTCTGGTAACCGCTCGTGATGTAAGGTGCAGGAACCACCTGGTGCCAGGACTCTCCAGAGCTACCAGTAACATGGACAGGTGTTGCTTTGAATCCTGTCGAAGTGTCCACTCCCAACGGGGGACATTGGGTGTTTTCTCTATTAGTGAATAAGAGAGTAAAGGTGATGATCTGTCCACATCAGAACAGACACATATATATTTTATAAATAACATAATCAAAATGAAACACAAATGTTTGAGATAGAAAGGTATTTTGGTTTCATTTCACTGGAGTCTCATATTGTTATACGGAGTTTATTTTATTTCAGAATCAGGCAGAGTGAACAAAACAGACTTCCTTAATAATATGAGGAACTCTGATACTATAGGACCCCAGAATGACTGCAGCTTTTAGAAAAGATCACTTGATCAAGGCCGAGGTCAGACCACTGTTGACCTCAAAAGCTAAGGGTCATAGATCTTTTTTTAGTACCAAACTTGGTTGAACAGTAAATATAATCACAGTTGGATTATGAGACAATCGGCACCTAAAATACCTCACCACCTCTCCTTCATAGGAGCAAGATACAACGACTTTAGTTTAGCCTCCTTCTGTAGCTTTTATCTCTTTGTAGTCACTTTCAGTCTCTTATACAGTTGTTTTGAGTCTCTGTGTTGTTTTGTGTAACTTTCACTGGTTCAGGCAGACTTGAATCAAAAAGCCTGACAATGAGACAGTTGAAGGAAAGTTCAGTTTACTTATCAGGTCGGGTGAGATCAAAACAGGGAGATCAGTCACTCAGGATACCAAATCTGAAAAGGTTCAGGTAGAAAATCCAAAGTCCAAGAAGCAGACAAGCAGGGTCAGAACAGGCAGATCAGATAACACGGACTAGGAAACACTGGAGAGTTTGACAGAAACATACAAGTCAATCTGACAAGGACAGAGTGAAAGTAGACTTGTAACAATACTGAGGGACTAATGAGAGGATGAGCTGCAGGTGAGGAGACGGTCGGGGAAGACCAGAGGTCTCATTTATGAACCAGAGTGTAGGATCCACACTGAATGTTTGCATACGTTGAATTGTACATACGCTAAAAAATATTATGATTTATAAAACCTAGTGTACTCCTGTTAGTGAGCTATTTCCTGTTTTAAATCTCAAATCAAGCTGTAAATGTGAGCAGCTGGTTCAGCCTCACATCCCTCCCTCTACACGCACACACTCAACCATTAATGGTCAATGCAAAGCACCTTATGAATGTTGATGTATAGAAATGAGCTGCTGATCAATGAGTCTTTACAGTGAATCACGGACCAAGAGGAAGACCAAGAAAATACATTTTAAATCAAGGTTCTTGTGGATGAGGTGATCCCTGAACACTAGTTCCGTCCTTGTGACGCACACAAAATGTATCGTCACATTTTTTGTTTATTTGACAGAACGAATTTCTGTGATTTTGCTAATCATAATAAAACTTCCTCAGAAGTGTATTCCTATCTATGCCCAGGTAGCAGTTCAGCGCTGTGGTTTCAGCTCGCGACAAGGGACTTGTATGTACGCATGCAGCGTATTCTCATAGCTGGAGAATACGTTACATGAGGGAAGCCACACGTTTAGTCATTTCCTGTTTTTCTCAGGTTAGTGACATGTAAAGTGCACCAAATATGACATATGAAGTGGGGACCAATGTGTACTGAACATTTTTATAGATTATTTAGTGTTTCATGTAGTTGTTTGGTAGCTACATGAGTGTTGTTTTAAGACTGACTGTCGAGTGCTTGCTAAACTGAAATTTTCTTTCGCAAGACAGAAGGAAAGGTTATGCTGGGTGCCCCACAGTCGAAAGACAAGAAGGTTAGGCTAACTGAAATCTCTGAAGACAATATGGACAGCTGTCTGTCTTTATATGTCAGCCCCGTAAAAGTCTGTTCATTATCACCTATCATACACACAGTTTCACTCAATGACAATGATACAACAATGGGCCCGGGACAGCAGCTCGTATTGGGACATGAAGGGGACCCATGGGTCTGTTTAAAGTTGGGAATTCTAAAATGAGACAGATCTGAAATGTGCCTGGTCCTGGCTCGAGATCTTGACTCACATGTTGGATAGCATCGGCCTGAGTCAAGTGTCGAGTGTCATTTGGCCTCTATTTCCCCTTTACTTCCTGTCATCCTGACTTTAAAGAAGGGGTGTCCTCGAAAAATACCAAGTATTTTCATAGCGTCAACTGATTGTCAAATCACGTATTTTTTTGCCCATTCATCAAGCTCTGTTTGAGCAAAAGTACAGTACAGAAACAAACTAATATGAATACAATTAGAAAACAGCCGTGACCGGGTCGATCGGCCGCAGGGACCTCTGAGCGACGGGGCAACCAATCGCCCCGAGGCAGCAGAGCGAAGAGGTCGGGCGGGGGTGTAGGGCTTGACCATGGCCTGGAGATAGGAAGGAGCTGTTCCTTTCACTGCCCTGTAGGCTAGCACCAGAGTCTTACACTGGATGTGAGCTCTTACAGGGAGCCAAAGTAGTGTTGGGGGCCTTAATCTCTCTTGTTTTGACATGTTTTGCTCAAAAATTCTTGAAATAAGTGAACGTGCTTTGGAATCAAGCATTGCTATGTAATTTCATTGGCCAGAACTTGTCTCTTATTGTATCAAGAACATTTCTAGTAGCCTTGCATTACATCCCTTTTTTTTTTTCTGGCTCCTGTCGTACTTTTTGTTTTAATGAAGCGAATCGACTCTTTATGTTCTAGTAGGTTGTGAATAGCTTATGAATAGGGTATTTTAATATTGTTACTATTTATTTATTTATTTGGTTTATTTAGTGAAGTCTGGTTCAACCACACAGCTACTTTCATTTGTTGTCTAATTAGGCCTCTTGTCAGGACTTTGTAGATGTGTACTGACTGAGCTCTCTTTACACCTTCTGACTCTCCTGGTGTGTTACTTCTGTTAAGGTGGTACGATTCACATCTTAATGATTTATTAACTCTCTTTTTATTGAGGAAAAAATAACACCCATTATGTTATGTGTCAAAATGCCCGACACTGTTTATTAACACTCACAAACAAGTTCAAATTAGTAATATTTTATTTTGTCTTGTCAGAGTATTCAGATAGAAGAAATGGTAATAATAATAATAAAGTTTATATATCATTTGATTTGAATTGATTTCTTTTTTTCTGTTTTCTTTTTTTACAATTTATGGTATTTTGACACTTTTCACCTCTCATAGATAATCCTACATTTCTTAAAGGCAGCTCTAAATATCAACAGTGAAACCAAATGTCACAAACTGTAAGAGAAATATTAGTTTTCAAGGTGAACACAACGAGGTATTTTAGTAAACTAACATTGTTTGAAATCTGTTTAAGAAGTTCTAGATTTCGTTCTAACTTCTACGAATATATCAAATATTCTGTCAGTTAATCATTCTTTTGTGAATTTCAGGTGAGTTTTGAGACTCATTTAACAGTTATGTTCAGATTTCAGTGACAATTATTTTATGTAAGCAATTGGTATTACAATATAATGAACCATAGCTATTTAATCCAGCACATCCACACCTGGATCAGTGGGTAATGGTTTTTACTGTTTTAATTCTAATCATAGAGAGGGCCATGTGACTCATCTGAGACACTTGTAGAAAAAGATCCATAAAAAACTCTCATCATAACTTTCCCCAATTCGTGTGAACGAGGTTCTGTGGAGAATTTTAAGCCACACACAATGCATGCTGGGAAGTGTGCTTACAACTTCTCGAAACAAGTTGGTTTGATGAGTTTAGGTAAACAAAGATAATGTGTTGTGTGAATATATCATACAGCTCCAAACCTCCATTAAAAATCAAAACATTTGAGTTTATTCCTCAAATATTATTCTCAGATGTTATATTACAATTATTTTATAAAACATCTGGTTTCAACTTAATGAAAACAGGTTTAATCATTTCTAACATGCATTTAAAATCAGATGAACTAAATATACACAAACAGCCATTGAAACAGCTCATATTGTGCATTACACTGATAACAGTACCTTGAGTGCAAAGCATATTCACATAACACTGCAACATTTGACAAGTGAAATAAAATGTTACATGAAGCTCAACACCCACAAATACACCAGCTGCAGATTGCAGAAACATGAATACGCGCATGACGGGATGGTTATAGTCAAAATCAATGTAATTAACACAATGACAAGAACAAACTCACAAGAACCAGTCACATATATAATATGACAACAAAGCAACAAATCAATCCAGCAAACCTGCGGCGCTAAAACACGTATATTCCACCGCACACTGAAGAGCACGGGCCATTCAAAAAGTATTCACATCAGAGGGAACAATATTAACCATATCATAAAAATGACACCATAGAAAAATGAACTCAGTAGTAACGCTACTGCAGATGTAAAACAACAAAAGCAGTTCACTTATCAAAGCTGCTGTTAACTATTTAAATACAAAGTCCATCCTCCTTTCTTTGATTACAAAGAGTTTAATACCGCGGTTGTACAGAACATCAGTGCGGTACAGTTCTAGCCAGAGGTCCTCTTGCGAACGTGTTCGTTGAGTTGTAGATGCACTCGGGTTGAAAAGGTTTTCAAAAGCACCGTAGCTTGTAAGTGTCCTGCCGTGCTATGGTGTCGTGTTGCTGCCTTGGTTAGCCACCTCAGGTGAGCAAATCCAGCGTAGCTCCAAACACCAAGACGCTCAGTCGCAAATAAAACGCATTCATAGCCATAAAATGTGCAACGCTTCTCCGACGCTGTCAGCCAGAAATACCGTTCGTAGTTCCTGGACTGAAAGTGGCGCACAAATCCTTTTCCTGGCTGGGTTAGGGCTGATCTCCAGCTTTTCTTGAAATGTCCTTCTCAAGAAATCCGTTTCTCCTCCTCCTTCAGCCATTGAGTGTTAAAAAAACAAAGCTAGGTAAATAAAAGAATCTACACCAAGCAAAACGCTAAAAATGTCATGTCAATGTCATAACTTCTTACATATCTTTCAACTTGAACTCTTACTACTACTACTAACTTCTGCTAGCTGCTTCAGCGTCACAACAGTCACGCTAGCCCACTGACCAATCACGCCACACGTTATTGCTGAGCTGCTCGTTAATGCTGACGTACTCGGCTCGGCCATTCAGAAGCTTTGGCACGTCAAAGAATACGTCCAACATGTCAAACTAAAAATCTGATTGGTTGAAGACTACGACAATCAACAATATCTTCCCCATTTACTTAAACTGCAAAGGGTTTCCTGCAGGCCTCGGGCCTCTCTTCTTACCTAGAGACAGCATAGGGGCGAAATCTGATTGGATAAAAGCTCTCCTTAAAACAAGCTGTAAGCAGGGCAACTGAGGAAGACAGTAACTATGTAATGAGATAATAAGCTAATGGGAAAAATAATTAGAATACGTGTAGTGTATTTATGAAAAATTATTAAATTATATAATAGCTATAAATTTGTGATTCTGTTTAGGCCAGCAGAGAAGGCTTTGCTGACCCTGACGCCCCACCACTGGAATGTGGGTAGGAGTTTATCCTAAGGGTGGTGTTTGTAGTGTTCTCTCTCCAGTATGCTAGAGGTTGATGAAACAATACTCTGAACAGAGTGATGTAACTTCAACAACCTTACTCTCATTCTTGAAGGTCGTACATTTTATGTGACCAAACAGAACATCATGTATTCCTTGGATTCCCCGAAGAGAGCAAGTCTCACTATATTACAACCCTCTCTTATCTCTAAATGAACATAGATGTGTTATTAGCAATACTATATATGAAGTGAAATAAAAAAGTCTCCGTATTTTAACTCAAAGTGTCCATGAGTCTTTTCTTCTTCTACTAACAATGTGCTACTTTGCAGTGATATTTGATCAACAATCTCTTGATTTCTCCAGAAGTCACAAAGTACCTGCTGAACATGGTGCATCCAGATAAATGTTCTTCTCTTGGTGATGAAGACCTTCATCATCTGGAGGGTCTGGAGTTCATGGTCAGATAATGCGCTATGTTGAAATATTAATCAGACAAGTTTTAATATTTATTTTGGGTATATTACTAATTACATATGATATAAATCAGGACATACAAATATGATAATTACATAATTGATTACTTAACAATCATTAGATTAAGCGATAAAAAATCATCATTAGGTGCACACAAAGAAAATCTATATAGATTCTTTGTTCTTTATTCATGAATTAAGAAAATATCTGACATATAAAATCAATAATACATTTTTAGATGTACTTAAAGTATATTTTACTCAAATCAGATATGTGACTAACTTTTCTGACTGCATGGGGTCAAAGGTCAACTGTGATCAGTTATTAGATAACTCAGTGAATTTAGTAAAGCCTCATTTCCCAACAGAAAGAATAGAACACGACCAAAAGAGATGCTTCCATCTCGATACCGACACAAAGAGTTCATTTTGTTCATCTTGTTCATCTGGATCAGAGCTGTAGATATTTTGATTGACAGCGAGACCAATCGCTCACTTAAACTGAAGCATAAAGTCATATTTATATGTGTAACTAAATTATAGACTCATTCAAAGACAGCCCCCTTTAATTCATCATATAACAGTTTTACAACCGTTTTATAACAGTGATGATGTGACATGATATGATGAGTGGAGACACTCAGAGTTTACTATTTAGTAATAAACTATTTAAATGAAGCCAGATTTTCTTTTTCTTTCAACACAAAGTGTGAAATCTTTTAAATGTGATGCTTTTAAAAGAAAAAAAAGAAAAGAAAAATTAGTTCACAAGAAGAAGATAAAACATATAAAAGATCAGTGTTCAGATTACAGAAGAATAGATAGTCTTAAAAAATATAAAATGAAAGTAATCAATAACAGAATTAATTAAAATAAATGAAATCAAATTTTATTTTATTGATATTTCATGTAAAAACGTATTTTGTTTCATATTGTTTTAAACATATTGTCACTTTAGTGCAGAGGTCTTCAACAGGGCGTCCACGACCCCTAGGGGGTCCGCGGCGGTACTGCAGGGGATCCGCGAAATTTGTGGTTGATTAGACAATTACATTTTTCTTTTTCTAAACATGAATCTTTCCATTATTTTAATAGTTCAGTATTGTATGTAAGATAACAGGTATGTTTATGCATGGCAGTGGCACTAATAGGCCATCACTCATTTTCATTTCCACATTTATGTTTAAAATGAAAACGTCAATTTGAATAGCTTGTTTGCATGATTATCATGCAATTGACAGACAATGTTGATATTGGCATTGGTATCAGTTGTCAAGGTATGTTTATGAATGGCAGTGGCACGGCCTCCCTACTCACTGTACCTTGCACATGTTTAAAATAAAAACATGAATGTATGAACCTGTGTATTATTTGAAAAGCTTAGTATTGAATGCACAATAAAGAGGTATTCATGGTACTAGGCCTAGTTTAATATAAAACACAATTTTATACAATATATATAGTCGGGGGTCCCTGCTCCATCTCTCTCTCAGTTTGGGGGTCCTTGGCCTGAAAAACGTTGAAGACCCCTGCTTTAGTGTGTTTGATTTGTAAATTTGTAAAGGGAAATATTTTATTCCACAAAAAACGTTAATATAAGACATTTCCTACAGCACCTGAAGGCACCACAAGAGCCCGCCTCCGAGAAGCCGTGATTGGTGGAGAGCTGGTGTCGTCAGAGGAGCAGGAAACAAGAAGTAGAGAACCCGGAGGACAGACTTTAAATAAACCATCAGAGATTCAATCATCAAACATTTGTATCTGCTGCAGGTGAGTTCACTTCCTGTTTGTGTTCTGAGACACGTGACTGACAGAGAGACAACAGCTGATTGACGCTGTGAGTGTGAAGCAACAGCAACACGATGAGGCAACGACAACTCTTTACTTCAGGAAACTACAGTGTACTGCAGTACGAGGAAAAGTACTGCATGTTTCACATAAAAGAATACAGAAGTATTATCAGGTAGTAGTTCATCATACAGGACGATTCCTTCAGTGTGATGTAGTCTGATATATATATATATATATATACACAGTATATATATACATACAGTGCCTTGCATAAGTATTCACCCCCTTGGATGTTTTCCCCTTTTGTTGCTTTTATACATGAAATCATGGTCAATAAAAAGCTTCTTTCATGTCAATGTGAAAACAGATTTTTACAAACTAATGTCAATTAATTAAAGATATACGTATATAGTGTAAAATAAGTGTTTGCATAAATATTCACCCCCTTTAAAGTGACTGACCTAATTCAACAGAAGTCCAGCTAGTTGATGCCAGCAGTGTCACACGTAGTGAAATGGAGATGACCTGAGTGCAGTTGATGTGTGTCAAGTGATTGTAGTATAAACACACCTGTGTCTGGGAGGTCCAGTCTCTGGTTCATCAGTATTCCTGCTACAATTGCAACATGAAGACAAAAGAACACTCCAAGCTACTCAGAGAAAAGATCATTGAAAAGTGTACGTCAGGAGATGGCTACAAAAAGATTTCCAACTCACTGGACATCCCACAGAGTTCAGTTCAGTCCATCATTAAGAAATGGAAGGAGTATGGCACTTGTTTAAATCTCCTAGAGCTGGCCGTCCTCACACACTGAGTGACCGGGCAAGAAGAGGACTGATGAGGGAGAACACCAAGACACCTAGGACCACTCTGAAGGAGTTCAAAGCTTCAGTGACTCAGATGGGAGAGACTGTACATACAGCAACTGTTGCCCGGGTTCTTCACCAGTCGAAGCTGTATGGGAGAGTGGCAAAGAGAAAGACACTTTAGAAAAAGCTCACATGAAATCTTGCCTGGAGTTCACTCAAAGGCATGTGGGAGACTCCAATGTCAATTGGAAGAAGGTTCTTTGATAAGACAAAAATTTAGCTTTTTGGCCACCAGACTAGACGCTATGTTTGGTTAACACCAAACACTGCACATCACCACAAACACACCATCTCCACCATGAAGCATGGTGGTGGCAGCATCATGCTCTGGGGATGCTTCTCAGCAGCAGGCCCTGGAAGGCTTGTAAAGGTAGAGGGGAACATGAATGCAGAAAGATATCGCCAAATCCTGGAGGATAATCTGACTCAGTCTGCAAGAGAACTACGACTTGGGAGAAGATTTATTCTCCAGCAAGACAACAACCCCAAGCATACAGCAAAAGCTCCACAGAATGGTTCAAAGACCACAAGGTGAATGTTCTGGAGTGGAAGTCAAAGCCCAGACCTCAATCCAATCCAGAATTTGTGGCTGGACTTGAAAAGAGCTGATCACGCCCGATCCCTGAGCAACCTGACAGAGCTTGAGCTGTTTTGAAGAAGAATAGAGAAAAATCTTAGTGTCCAGATGTGCCAGCCTGAGTGAGACACATCCACACACACACTCAGTGCTGTGATTGCAGCCAAAGGTGCATTTACTAAATACTGACCTGAAGGGGGTGAATATTTATGCAATCATTTACTTTACCTCATATATTTTTAATTAATTGACATTATTTAGTAAAAAAATTTTTTGACACTTTCTTGAGAATAAGAACGATTTCTTCCTCGCCACAAATGAGGGGAGACACAAAAACATAGCTGTGTATTAACCGCATGTCTGATAAATTAAAGCTGGCCTTCTGTTCACATTTTACAAGTGTCTCAAAAGTATTTCCATTCGCTGACTGTGATGCTGAACTCTATCGACCAAAGAGAGCTCTTCTTCCTCCCACTAGTCTGAACTAAAGGTAGTGTTGATCATACTGACGTATAGCAGTATGATGGATTAGTGTCTCAGTGTCTAGCCATGTATTTGTAGGAAATATGATCTTTGAATCTATGTTTGAAATGATCAAGCCTGCATTAGTCATTAAGTGAAAGTAGGAATTTTATTTATCTGAGTAACTGGACATATTTTGAATAATATCTGAAGTGGAAATTCTTCATGAAAGGAAAGATTCAAATGTTACAAAGTCTGGTTAAGTTCTGAATCTAAATACTTATTTTTATATTTTGTGGAGATTTGGTGATTATTCATTACATTCCATCATTGTCTGCAGTCATCAGATCAGTCTTGGTTTTGTACACAGGAATTCACATAAAACAGATTGATATTAGAGATCCTATCAGTTTGTGTAACTTTGAATCACATTTTCTCGTCACACTTTTATTTAATTTTTTGAATCCTTTTTATTTTAGTTTGCCAGCAGACACCTTTACTTACCTGTAACGTTTTGATAAGTCACCCTTTATGAAGGGCTAACTAAATGCTTGTGTTTCTCTCACTATAAAAATGTCATCCAGTCTGTTGAAATGTTAGTAAGTCATTAATAAAGGGTCTTAAGTTTCTCAATTTCTAATATGCCATCAGCAGAATGTGTCCGTCAACTGTAATTATAAATGTAAACACATCATTAATAATACATTTTTATATGTATCAATCAATTATGCATTTGTAAATGTAAATATGTTGTATAATTATTGATATTGTTTTGCGACTCCCTGCAGCCCTTTTCTTTCTTTGAAGCGAAAATAAGCATCCAAAATACACATAAAGGTGTTTATTTTACTGCACTTTGTGATTTATTTCTGTAGATTTCTCCTAAAATCTTTCTTTCTCTTTTTGAATAAAAATAATGCCAATCTCTCAGATATTATGCAGCCATCTAATTTAAAAATAATCACCAAATTTGGAGATATACATGTACATCAGAAAGAGGAGAGTCAGGACTACAGTTGTCTTCCCTAACACGTCTTGTTCTGCTGCGCCCTCAGGTGGTGGAGGTCTGCTACGACGTCCTGAAGGAGCGTATCTTCTCCAAATAATGAGGGAAACAAGGGAAGGTGACCTTTGTTGACTGATTGAAATGTCATTAATACAATAAATGACTTAAGCAGGATTTCCTCTTTGCTCTATTTCTCTAAGATATCCAGTTTATCCTACAACGTTCGGCCTGTTGTGACAGTCAACAACGACAGTATATGGAACATATTTCACTGGGGATGTAACAATATACGGTGACTCAATACATCATACTGAGCAGCTGAAAAGTGGATCACAATGTGGACACATTTTCTTTATTTGAATAATAAAAGAGAGAAAAGTGTCTGGTTTGGGACTACTTTTCTCTCCAACGTTTCTGTGACACTTACATTGAGGTGTGATGAGGTTTAAAAAGCCCTTTAACCTTTTGTTTCTGTATTCTGAACTTGTTCGACTGGTAATATGTTGATAATATCTGAGCCTTTGGTTTTCTTTAGTGAAGCCTGGTTCACCCACACAGCTGCTTCCACTTGTGGCCTAATTAGAGCTCTTGTCAGGACTGTGTGGATGTGAACAGACCGAGATCTATTAACACCTTCTGACTCTCCTGTTCTCTAACTTCTGTTAAGCTGCTGCAGCTCACAGCTTTATGATTTATTAGTCATTGATTATATGAGTTGTTTGTTCAAATGAATAATATTCTAACATTTCTTTTCAGGGAATTCAGAAAGAGGAAATATAAGATTATTTGATATTTACACAATATTTAACAACTATTTGAACCTTTTTTTTTAACAAACTATGAGATTCTAACAATTCTTCTGTTAACATGAAGCAACTTTGAACCTTTTCGAGACATCGAGGTGAAATCTGATTGGATAAAAGCTCTCCTTAAAACAAGCTGCACTGGAAGCAGCGCTGCAGGCTGGAAGCAGAGCAACAGAGGAGGACAGTAGCTGTGCAATGAGAAAATAAGATAATGGGAAAAATAATTAGAATACATGTAGTGTATTTATGAAAAATGATTAAATAATAAAATAGCTATAACTTTGTGATTCTGTTTAGGCCCTAACGGCCCACCACTGCCATTCATAACATTGCTGATGTCTTCCTGCTCACCAATCTCAACACAGATCTCCTCCACGCTCCATGAAAACAAAAGAGGGAATAACTCAGGTTATAGAGCTCCTCTTTAAACCATCCATCTGCTGAGTCCATATTTTCGGTTGGTTCCTTCTGTCAAGTTAAGGCAAAAAGGTAGCAGGAGATGGACCCAAACACAGAGACACGGGGAGCAGAAGGATGAAGAAATGGTGATTTTAATAAAGAAAATGTCACACACATGTATACTACATGTGTATATAACCTCCAACACACACTCAGTCACAGTTTATTTATTTCTTTAAGATTAAAATCTAATTAAATCTAACGACTGAATGCGTCAGTTTATTTCCTTGTTAAATTTAATTAAAGATAATAATTAGTTTGACTCTTTAGTCCAAACTTGTTCAGTTGTTCAGGACTCTGAGACTTGATGTGCAGTGAGAGGACGCCCCCTGCTGGATGAACAACACCACAGTCTGTGTCCCAAATCCATCATTCTACACACAATGTACTAAATACTGATCATATAGTGAACAAACAATCACCTTTATCATGTTAGAGTCACTGTTATTAACACGTATTGTTGGAAAGTCACAGAGCTCAGTTAAAGTTCATCAGATACAACTTTTATTTACTACATTTTATTTATACACATATACACCTACACACATACATATGCACACACACACACACACACACACTTACACACACATTTAATGAATTCCAAAAAGATGATTGTTGGCTGTAATATTTTTCTGATGGAATATAGGCTATATTTTATGTGTGTGTGTATATATATATACAGTATATATAAAAAAATCGAATGATTATTTTAACATATTATTCTGTTTTTATAATCCTCTGTAATAATAAACAGAATAAACACCTCTCCGGGGAATCCAAGGAATACATGATGTTCTGTTTGGACACATAAGATGTACGACCTTCAAGAATGAGAGTAAGGTTGTTGAAGTTACATCACTCTGTTCAGAGTATTGTTTCATCAACCTCTAGCATACTGGAGAGAGAACACTACAAACACCACCCTGAGGATAAACTCCTAATCACATTCTCCTACCTCACATCAGCTGTGTGTGATCCTGTACACACTGAACTATCTGGTCAGCAGAGAGAAAGTTTCTCTAGCAGGAGGAGACTCTCCCTCCTACAGAGAACACAGAGACACTGAGGAACCAGACCATAACCAGAACCCAAACCCAAAGCCAGGATAAAGAGGTTCAGTGAATGTGGTGTTGAAGGTGTGGAGGTGGATCAGTGTGTCAGAGGAGACTCTGTAGAAGGACAGAGAGCCAGCAGGACAGTCCACATACACTGCTACTCTACCAGAGGAGGAGGAGGAGGAGGAGGAGGAGGAGATGGGTGTTCTTGTCTTATTGTGACAGACAGAGTAACCATCATCAGAGCACCACAGACTCCAGGACTGATCATTCTCTCCAAACAAACAGTCATCACTGTTTCCTCTCCTTCTGATTCCTCTGTAACTCACTGATACAGAAACTCTTTCTCTCCACTCGACCTCCCAGTAACAGCGACCAGTCAGACCAGTTCTACACAGCAGCTGAGGACAGACATCAAACCTGTCTGGATGATCAGGATATGAGTGAACCTCCTTCACACGTGTCACCTTCCTGTTGTTGTCAGACAGTTTGAGGTTTCTGTTTACTGTGTTTGTGTCGAGTGTGAGTTCACAGGAATCTGATGGAGAGAACAAGACACAATACAGCTGCAGTTATTAATCTATCATCTGTTTGATGATGACATCAGAGATGTGAATGAGTGATGTCACAGTTTGAAGATGCTTTGTTTTCATGAATCAAACTCAAAGCACACTTACACTTCCTCAGACCTGGTCTGAACCATCGGACTCCAGCAGGCTCCACCCTGAAAGGAGGAGGGGGGTCAGAGCAGCATGAAACATGGACATTACATCGCTCTCACACACAGAGCTTTGTTATTCATGTTCACATGGAGCACTTATTATTCATCAGCTCATACTCTTTTACTTCAGTGGAGCTTCTTCTGATTGGCCCATGACGACAGCTCATTATGTTCACTTATTCATGATATATTATTATCAGTATTATATTGACAATCATCATCCATTTCAGACTCAGTTTCCTCTTCCAGTCAGTCAGTAAATCAAATGTTTAAACCTGCATCACTTGATTTCTTTGTCCACTTGTGGTTCAGTGAAAACAAGCTGTAAACACAACATCTGACATATTATCAGCTTATAAAGTAGTTGTGACGGTTCTGGGTCGTGGTCGCACGTGCGTGAGTCGCACTGCATGGGCGGAGTCAGTTTGTTAATAGAACCTCTACAAGTTCAAACCAACGGATGTACGACCTTTAAACTAGTGAACAAGTAGCTGATTACCTGTGAAATCTCTGACATCTAAACCAAAGTCAAGTCTCCCTTCAGTCGCTCATGGACGCAATCAGCCAGTGTAAAACAGACTTAATATCACGGCTTGATGCTTCTACTGAAACCATTAATACGGTGGTGATATTAATTATGATGTTTTATACACAGTATATGTATATAATATAAGAGGTAAACACCAAATCACTGCTACAACAAAGAGTCAGCTGCAACGAAGACGACGTTGAGGACTTAAAAACCTGCATCAGTCACATTGAAAAAGAAAACAGTGAGCTGAAACAGAAGGCGGACTCAATGGAGAATTACAGCAGGTAATGGAGAGAGCTCACTCAGCCCCACACAGATGTATGTGGAAGGTGTCAGCAGCATGTAGGCACCTATGTGCATTTAATGTGGCTCTGTCCAGAAATTCATACATTATGGGTTGAAATTGGTAACCAAGTATCCTCCATAATACAGTGTCCTATTGAGCTCAATCCTGTACAATGCATCCTAGGCCTAGACGCTGCCTCACCAGTATTAAACAGATATAAGAGAATTCTTAGTCTTCTATCATTCTGTGCACGGTTATCAATCTTACAGTATTGGCTAGACGGCGCACAACCATCTGTTTCAAGTTGGCTTTATAATGTTCTACAACTACTCCCATTGGAGAGGCTCACACATGTTCTCCAAGGAGACATAAATGGGTTCTTCTCTGTTTGGAAGCCTGTTATGGATTTTATTGGAGAGGACTATGCCGAAACCATACGAATAGGTTTTGCAACGTGGGATCCAAGTGAGCTGGTGAAGGGAAAAGTCCACAATATTTAATATTATTTAATTGTTGTGACAGGTATAATATGGACGATGATGATTTACAACTGTGCTGTTTTCTCAGATTTAAAAAAAACAACATGGTTTGTTGCTGAGTTTGACTGTCTGTATAGTTAGCCGCAATTAATATTTAATTGTTATTGCAGGGTCAATATGGAGGGTGATGATTTATGTTTGTTTTGGTTTCTTGTGTCTCGATTTTTTTTGTGTCTGAGTCTGATTGTTTGTATAGTTAGCAGGTATGTTATGTTATGTGCTGTTCTTTTTGGGGGTAACATGTGGTGTGTAAACTATATAAACTGAAAATAAAATGATTGAAAGAAAGTAGTTGTGTCTAACATGATATCAACCAGCTGCTTCCACATCCAGCAGTTACACATCAACATGATGATTCATCAGGAGTCTTTGTGTTTGTGTCACCTGATGAATGAAAGTCCAATATTCTCTCTCGTTTAGCTCTGTTTTTGGTCTCCACCACCTCCTGAGGGAAACATCTGTCTCTTTAGCTACTAAATGCTCCACTATGTTCACCAGCTAGTCTCTAACTGAGTCTGTCTGCTGTTTGCTGCTGAGCAGGTAGTGAACAGTGGCTTCATCACAGCTTGTTGGATGAAAACAGCTGCTGCTGGAAACACTGAGACTGAACCAAACAGGAAATGTGCTGCAGAACCAAAACTAGGAGCTAAAAGAGCTGCAGAGATGGAGACAATTCTCTGTGGGTACACGACTCTTCACCATTACACAGAGTCAGCTGATCCGTTGTCAATATAGAAGTATTAATTGTTGGATGTTTTGGTCCTGACCAGTGACCTCTTGTGTTTGTGTAATAATGACTGTTGTCTCTCAGAAGTAAAGGAGAAAGTAGCCTGAAATCACTACAGCGCCACAAACCCTCTGATGGAGGAGGTCGGGGGGATGGTTGGATGTACAAAGTGTCTGACTTTGACACTGCTGTTCACATCCCGTCTCCTAGCAACAGTCAACACTGGTTTCTATTATCTGTAATCTGTGGGTGAAAATATTACAGTTCAAGTCCGTCTGCAGCCACAGAGCACTGCCTGTGTCCCCCTATAACTTTGGTCCAGTCCTAAATAAGCTTCTTTGGGCTCTCACACACCATGTCCACAATCAGCTGTTGGTTCTTCACTGAGATGTAGCTGCAGCAGGCCTCTTCATACCTGAGAGTTTCCAGTCTCCATTGTGGATCATTCAGTCCAGAAGACAGCAGCTTCACTCCTGAGTCTCCTGGATGATTGTAGCTCAGGTCCAGCTCTCTCAGATGGGAGGGGTTGGCGCTCAGAGCTGAGGCCAGAGAAGCACAGCCTTCCTCTGTGATCAGACAGCCTGACAGGCTGCAAACACACAAAACAACACACGTCACATAATCTGAGGTAACTGTGAAGGCTGGAAGGTTACTGCAGTACTGAGATACTGTCGGTTACTGTGGGGTTACATTAACATTGTTACTGAATGTTTTCTTGTCACAACCAAACACTCACTAATGTCGATCAACAATCTGACAACATTACTGCTAACTCTTTGATTCTTCTCTGAAATTTCAAATTATAACAGCAAAAAAAGACCATAAAACATGTTTAATTGATATTTTTTAAATAGAAACAAATTAAACACAATTGGTTTAAAACCATGCAAGCACAGACACAATCTTATGCAGGTTAAGAATGTATCCATTAATGTAAATCAGGATTAAGGTGGTCATCAGTGGAACATATTGATGAATACTGACCTGAAAGTTTCCAGTCCACAGTGTGGACTCTCTAGTCCAGCAGACAGCAGCTTCACTCCTGAATCCTGCAGGTTGTTGTTACTTAGGTCCAGCTCTCTCAGACTAGAGGACTGGGAGCTGAGAACTGAGGACAGAGCTTCACTGCTTCTCTCTGAGAGGTTACAGCCACTTAATCTGAAGACACAATGATGAAGAACAAATAATCAATAAGTAGAAAAGATAGCAGCGTAATTAAGAATGATATATGAATCCAACTCTCTCTGTACTTACAGAGCTTTGTTGGAGGCTTTGACCACTGGCAGCAGCCTCAGAAGAGCCTCCTCTGAAGCAGAGTATTTCTTCAGGTCAAACACGTCCAGATCTTTTTCTGATGACAGTAAGATGAAGACCAGAGCTGACCACTGAGCAGGAGACAGTTTATCTGTGGAGAGACGTCCTGAACTCAGGGACTGTTGGATCTCCTCCACTAGAGAACCATCATTCAGTTCATTCAGACAGTGGAACAGATTGATGCTTTTCTCTGGAGACACATTCTCACTGATCTTCTTCTTGATGTACTGGACTGTTTTCTGATTGGTCTGTGAGCTACTTCCTGTCTGTGTCAGCAGACCTCGTAGGAGAGTCTGATTAGTCTCCAGTGAAAGACCCAGGAGGAAGCGGAGGAACAAGTCCAGGTGTCCATTTGGACTCTGTAAGGACTTGTCCACAGCACTCTGGTAGAGACGTGTTGATTTGCCAGTCAATACTTCAGACCACCAGGATGTTGTTTGTTCTTCTGACAGCAGATTGACACCAGAGTTGATGAAGGTCAGATGGACATGAAGAGCAGCCAGAAACTCCTGAACACTCAGATGGACGAAGCAGAACACCTTGTCCTGGTACAGTCCTCTCTCCTCTCTAAAGATCTGTGTGAACACTCCTGAGTACACTGAGGCTGCTCTGATATCGATGCCACACTTTGTCAGGTCGGATTCATAGAAGATCAGGTTGCCTTTGTGCAGCTGATCAAAAGCCAGTTCTCCCAGAGACTCGGTCATCTTCCTGCTCTCTGGACTCCAGTGTGGATCCGTCTCAGCTCCTCCATCATACTTGACCTTCTTCAGTTTGGACTGAACCACCAGGAAGTGGATGTACATCTCAGTCAGGGTCTTGGGCAGCTCTCCTCCCTCTCTGGTCTTCAACACATCCTCCAGAACTGTAGCAGTGATCCAGCAGAAGACTGGGATGTGGCACATGATGTGGAGGCTTCGTGAGGTCTTGATGTGGGAGATGATCCTGCTGGCCTGCTCCTCATCTCTGAATCTCTTCCTGAAGTACTCCTCCTTCTGTAGGTCAGTGAAGCCTCTGACTTCTGTCACCATGCCAACACACTCAGGAGGGATCTGATTGGCTGCTGCAGGTCGTGTGGTTATCCAGAGGCGAGCAGAGGGAAGCAGTTTCCCCCTGATGAGGTTTGTCAGCAGCACATCCACTGAGGTGGACTCTTTAACATCAGTCAGGATCTCATTGTTGTGGAAGTCCAGAGGAAGTCGACACTCATCCAGACCGTCAAAGATGAACAGAACCAGGAACTCTTCAAACCTGCAGATTCCTGCTTTTTTGGTTTCACTGAAGAAGTGATGAACAAGTTCCACCAAGCTGTACTGTTTCTCTTTCAGCACATTCAGCTCTCTGAAAGTGAATGGAAATGTGAACTGTATGTCCTGGTGGTCTTTGTCTTCAGCCCAGTCCAGAGTGAACTTCTGTGTTAAGACTGTTTTCCCAATGCCAGCCACTCCCTTTGTCATCACTGTTCTGATTGGTTCCTCTCTTCCAGGTGAGGCTTTAAAGATGTCTTCTTGTCTGATGGTTGTTTCTGGTCTGTGTGGTTTCCTGGATGCTGTTTCAATCTGTCTGACCTCATGTTCATCATTGACCTCTGCAGTCCCTCCCTCTGTGATGTAGAGCTCTGTGTAGATCTGATTCAGAAGGGTTGGGTTTCCTGCTTTAGCGATCCCCTCAAACACACACTGGAACTTCTTCTTCAGGTTAGATTTGAGTTCACGCTGACAAACTGGAAAAAGAAGTCCTGAATGAACAGACAACAAAGAAGATCAATGAGTCAAAGAATAGATTTCAACATGTCCTTTCCTCAAAGAATGAGTCTATGAATATATTTTGGTCCATCTCTTGAGACATTACTAAACGTCCCATTTATCCAGCATGTTAAATCTTTAGAGAAATCCTCTTACTGCTCTGCAGACAGTCAGCCAGCTCCTCCTGCTTCATTCTTCTCAGGAAGTGCAGTGTGATCTTCACAAATGTTTCTCTGCTGCTCCTCCTCTGCTCTTCATCCTCACCGTCCAACACCTCCTCATCCTCCCTCTGACTCTCTAAGCATTCTGGGTAATCTGAACTCACAACCTTCTGGATTTTCTTCAGCTCGTTCTTCACAAAAGTGACGATGTTCTCCTCCAGCAGCTGGAACAGAATATTCTATGAATGACACAAACTAAAACCATGGAACCAAACATCAGATCCATGTTGGACAGACTGACAATCCACTGGTCTACAAAGTGCAGCATGGAGATGATTGTGAATAGAATAGATGTAAAAGTAGTTGTACATGTACAGACCATAAATATGGAGTCCAGGTGTGATTGATGCTGCTGGGCAGACTGACCTCTGGGAACCTCTGAGCTCTCCTGGTCCTCTCTGTGGAGGAATCATGAAGAATCAGCTCACATTGTGTCTGTCCACACAGAGACAAACATAAGGTAAAGGTTCATGAAGTGATATCTGGATGTGGATCAGATGAGTCCCTGTACTGGTAAAGGGTTACTAGTCCTGCTGATCCCACTGAGAATCAACAGCTCAGTCTTTCAGCTCACTGTTTTCTTCACCAGTCAGTTTGGTTTAGTCCCAACAGCTCTCACCAAGCCCTCCATGTAGCTCTCCCTCCCTCACTGTACACTGCTGAAGTGCCCTGGAGCAAGGCACCCAGAACCTCCAGCTGCTCCAGTGGAGCGTCTCAGTGTCAGACTGGTTGTACTGGGCAGCTCCCAGTGTGAATGTGTTTTAATGAAGAAGAGTGTTGGTGCTCAGAGAACTTCATCTGAGTCAGTAAAGGTTTAAAACCTGGAGATCTCACAACAGAGAGTCTGATAGAAACAAATCATCATCATAACTTTGTTTTCATCAGTTTGAAATCCTCACCTTTGATCAACTGAGTGGCGTCCATCTTTGAAGAGTATAGGACGATCCATAGACCAGTCACTCTTCATGGACACACAGCTGGGTTCAGGTCCAGGTTGTTCCAGCTTCCTCCTGATAGAAACACCAGATACATTCTGCACTGAGACAAAACTTGTCAGTGATTTAATAAACCTACTGTATCGAGGTTGTGTTAACCGAGACACACACACACACACACACACACACACACACACACTTCTGCTGTCCAAACACTGCCCTGTAAATCTGCTTAGGAGGGTTTTTAGTGATAAATTATAATTATTCTGATATCCACGTCACAGGGCAAAGTTGTGACCAGAGTTCTCAAAACAAACTGGTTTGTTAAGTTCAACAAGGAGAGTCTGATATGAGCTCATCAGTGGAAGCTCCAACACTGCACTCAACTCTGTCAGCAACACAGTGATACAGGAAGACAAAGCACTCTCCACAGTCACACACTCTGATATCATGACACCACAGAGCTCACACTGCACAACACATCTCTCTTTAGGAGCAGACGGAGAACTTGAAGACAAATGGAACAGACAAGGTGAACATAAAGACACACTCAACGTGACTGGTTGTACTGGACTGATAGCCAATGTACTGTCTCGTTGACTTTGTCTAATCCACTTTTTCAGACTCTGTTCCGAGTGCCACACTCTGACCCTCATATCTCATTGGTCAGACCTCAGCACAGGAGGTGGGAGGATTTGGGACCTTGAACCAAAGCCTGTAATGAAACTACTTGGTGGAAAAAGACATCAAACCCAAATATTAACTTCCACAGACATTTAAAGTTGCACCGTAAAAGATTGTCAGCTTTTATAACTGCAGTAAGAACTGTTGAGCTCATTTAAAGACACATTTTCAAACAACAGATCCAGCAACAATTGTCTACAACACACCTGAGATAAACTATTTCTTCAATCTGTTTCATGAGAAATACACTTTTGTGAAAGACGTCTCAGAAATCCCTGAGTTGAATGAGGTAGCATCATGTCTGTGGGCGCAACACATGTAGGTCTAATCAAAGGCATTGAGCCGGTTGTGATCACACCTATATCTTCATACAGACCATGCCACAATCAATACCCACTGATAAAAGAAGCAGTTGAAGGCATCAAACCAGTTGTTGAATCTCTCCTTACAGCTGGAGTGATTGTTCAATGTGAAAAACCTCCTGTTTGAACACCAATCTTCCTGCTTAAGAAGACCAGAGATGCTGGTCAGTCAGAAGAGTGGAGGTTTGTTCAGGACTTGCAAGCAGTAAAATCTGCAGTCCATGCACATTCCTTTCTCACGTTCCATCTGACAGAGAGTGGTTTTCTGTTGTTCATTTGGCAAATGGCATTCTAGTTGACCCCGACACACAGTTGTGGTTTACATTTTCTTTCGAAGGGAAAAATGGATCCATTCACCAGAATCTGCCAAAGCTTCTGTGAATCTCCAACTAATCTCATTCTGCCGGCAGTGAGCGCTCTGTTGCAGTATGTGGATGATTTATTGATCTGTTCTCCCACTAAAGAGCCTTGTGTAGTAGACTCTAGACAAGTATCTAGACTGCAGTTCGTTTCTGAAAAAGTCACCTTTCTGGGGCACATGATCACAGCAGAGGACAAAACCCTCTCCCCCAAACCAATAGAAGCCATCCAAACCATCCCAAAGCCCGAAACAAAGAAACAAGTCATGAGTTTTTTGACAGAGACGTCCTGTTGTCTACAGTGGATTCCAAATGATGCTGAAACTGAGGAACAATTAGCAGCATCCGCTCATGGGAAAGGCCTCACTGCAATAGACAAAGTTTCATGGACACCAGAAGCAGAAAAAAGCATCAGTTGATTTGAAGATAGCTCTACAGTCTCCTCCAACACTGGGCCTTCCAGACTGCACCAGACATTTCACAGACTGTTGACGGACGGGGCGGATACAGGACTTCAGTATTCATCCAGGACCATGAAAACCTGACTCTGTAGCAGCAGGACTTCCAGCCTGTCTCAGAACTGTAGCAGATGCTGAGAAGACTGTGATGTCATCATGTGACCTTGTAGGTTCTGCTGACCTAACCTGTTGGTTCCACATGTCAGAACAAAAACCTGTCAACGGCCAGGTGGTTCAGGTTTAACACTGTCCTGCTTGAAATGCCAAACATCCCTGTAAAAAGATACACTGTTGTTAACGCTGCAACTCTCCTCCCAACACCAGGGCCCCGTTCCTCGTACGTGGTTCAACTAAGTCGATCAAATGTCCTATTAGCCAGCCTAAATTAACGAGATGATTGATGTCAGGCTATCTCGGTTTCTCAAAGGCTGATCCGCGCTCAAACAGTCTCGTTAATTCGAACCAGACTATCAGGATCAGGATAATTGTGCGTGCCCGTCCTACTTCAAAAGGGAGAAGCGTCGATCACCGAAACCATGATTTTCTAACAGTACAATGGCAAATAAACTCAAAGAAAGAGCCTCTTTTTACTCCGCTGACGAGCAGGAGATGATCATGAACGCATATGAGGAATTCAAGACCGTAATCACGGCAAAATATAACACCGCCACCGCTGCGAGGGCGAGACAAGAAGCATGGCAAAATATCACAGACAAGTTAAATGCGTAAGTGTTGGGAAATGTATCGGCTCATTTTAAGTGCCTCATCACCCCAATCAATCAGATATGTCTTTAAATGTGCCTGCTGGCAGTAGGCTTAATGGAATGCATCATCCAATGAGATCTTATAGCGAAAATAATGATCTCAACTCTTTCAGAATAAGTAGATAAAAACAAGCCCAAAGAGTGTCTAATTGATACGAATTAATATGAGGATATATGTACTGTATGCCCTTATGTATCATGTACTATATATGTGTATATACATGTATGTGTAGATTACCATATAGAACTAGGAGTTTGAATATGTGTGTGAATCTGTGTATGGGCGGATCAGTATGTATGTATGTATTATTCATAATCACAGAAATTCAATCAATTGAAGCAGTGAAAATAAATAGTGTGTGATTCTCTCTATTCTTATCATGAGTCCACCTTAATCATTTTCTACAATAACGATATGCTGGTGTACTAATAACACTGTCATATCATTATGAGTGCTTTAACCCTCATGCTCGAGAAGGTCTGTAAATAAATGATTACTTGTCGGCAGAATGGATAGCGCTCGTATAGGAAGTCATCATGATGTGATAACGGATCTTGGCGATGTGGAAGAACTCTCTCCCTATAAAACGCTAATCTAACTAATATCGCTCCTTCATCAGTGGATCTCTGAGGAAGGGAGCTGTACATTAATGCAATAAAGGCTTCTTAGTTTGCTCAGCTGGTTTTAATGGATCACCATGTGTCTCACTTTACATGCATTTCCGGAACTCCCGTATAACCCCCAGTATATGCGCAAGCGCATTAGACTACCGTATATGACAGGAGCTGCCATTTTTTCTGGGGGAGTGGCAGTTTATCCAGCTACCTTCACTTAGCCTGCGCTGGAGCAGGTTCAAGCTTATAGATGTGTTGCTATGGTGATTTTGCCAAACTTGCTTCGTGGAACCGAAAAGCCTGATCTACGTCATCTTATCCTGAAAAGTATCTGGCTAACTCAGTTAACTACGTACGAGGAACGGGGCCCAGCTGATGGACAGCAGCATGATTGTGTGGCAGAAATAACCGAAGCTTGTTCCCCCAGGCCACACTTGTTAGACACACCTTTGACCAATGCAGATTTGGAAGTGTTTGTGGACGGTTCAGCCTCAAGAGACCCAGTAACTGATCAAAATCTGACAGGTTCTGCATCACATCAACACATGAAACAATCGTGGCTGAACCACTCCCATCAAAGGACTCTGCACAGGCAGCAGATGAGGTTGCATTGACAGAAACATGCAAACTTGCTCAAGATAAAACAGTGAGCATCTATACTGACAGTACATATGCATGGGGCGTGGCACATGAGTTTGGCCTTTGTCCTCTGTGCTCCCTGATATCCACAAACAGGTAAAAGAAGAGCTACAAAGAGCCACAGAAAATAACTACATGACCGGGAGCCAGCTGATTGGATCGTAGTATTTAGACCTGAGGAGAAAGAACTGGAGAGCATGCAGGTGGAACGGACCCAACCAGATCTTCCTCACCACGGAGACGGCAGTAAAGGTGGCAGAAAGAGCAACTAGGATCCACAACAGCCACTGCAAACAAGTTCCTGAGCCCACTAACGACGCCTCATCAATCGCATATCAACTGAAGGGAGCCAGAGCTTTCCCCACCTTGTGTTTGCAGGGAGAGACGGGTGTGGATTGTCATTAGGACAATCCCTCGTGCTAAAGCTATGATTAGCTCTTTGATCAAGTCAGCTGTCAGAGAATGACATCACTAAATGACCCCCCAGAGAAGACCCCTCCCCATTACAATGAAGATGTCATTGAGCTCTATTGTTCCTTATTTTATGCTTTGCTGTAATCACATAATGATGCCTCTAATTCTTCATATATGACAGTAATAATGGTTCAGCTAATGATAAACACAACTGACGATTCTTTTCTCTCTCTAATCATTTATATCTCATTCCTGGTTTCAGGATTGATTTGTGAGCATCAAATGCTCAAAGTGGGGAATGTAATGTAAACTTCTGGATGTGATGTGTTCTTCCAGACCTTGTGACAGATCACTCAATGACCCAGCTGACCACAGACTTTATCATAGCGACCAGGCAGTAAATGTGAAGAAAGCCTCCGTTTGACCTCTCAGTAAAGAGAGAGACTTGATGAGTCTTACACAGTGTTGAAGGACCAGATGAGGTGGAACTCATCCTCTCTCTCTCTCTCTCTCTCTCTCAACAGTCTCCAGAGGATGAACCACTGGCTTCTCTTCTGTCCTTTAATCATTTGTGCATCTCATTCATTTCACTGTGCTGTGAGTCCGGCTGCAGACGCTTCAGTGGAGCTGACTTTGTGCTTCATTCAACACACATTAACCCCACAGAGTGTCCTTCTGACCTCATCATCAGCATCGTCATCATCATCATCATCATCATCATCATTATCATTATCATCATCATCATTTTGTTTTCATCATCAGTTTGAAATCCTCACCTTTGATCAACAGAGTGGCGTCCATCTTTGAACTTAACAGGACGATGCATAGACCGGTCACTCTTCATGGACACACAGCTGGGTTCAGGTCCAGGACAGTGTGGTCCATGATGGATCCTGGTCACATGTGCAGAAACAGAGTCAGTGAATGAAAGACTTTGAGTCATGAACAGTGAGAGATGGTCATCTCACCTCTGAGCTTTGGTCTGGCTGGTTTTAGAGGGAGGGACTCCCTCCTCTCTGTCCTCACACTGATTCATAGCAGAGTCCACACCTTCACACAAACACAACAACATTATTTCTCTTCATCATGACAAACACACACAGCTCATTCACCTCAATACTAAATACACTCATGGGACAGTTTCCATGTTGTTGTCACTTTGAGCTGCAGTCATCTCTAAGAAATGACGTTCACAATGCTCTTTAGTCTGTTGGCTTGTTTGAAGACTAGAGGAAGACACTTCATGTGGCTTTTTATTGGCCTTTCTTTGGGGATGACGTCACTTTTCACTTCTATTTGACTGACTTGGAAAAGCTCTTCAACGTTTGAAATGTTGTTGAAATGAAGTCTACTACATCCAGTCAATCATGTGACCTTGTTAGCAGCTGCTGAATTCACATCCACATCAGCTCCCAGAGACGTTGTACCTTCATCTGTAGAGGAAACAGAGCAGAGGTGAAAGCATCAGTCCGATCATTGATCAGCACATCAGCTCTCATTCATCCTTTAGACGCATGTCTCTGTGACATCATCAGGGCCAATGGATATCAAACAGAAAGCTGTATACAACAGGTGAGGCTGATAACTGACCTCAGTAACGTTGGACATGACATATGAATCCCACATGAAGAAATACACTTCACTTGCTTCTTTTCCTTGCTTCCTTATTCCAGTCTACCACTGCGGTCAAACCAGCTGCCCCTGAGTTCAGAGTGTGTGATTTATCTAACGTTTACGGTAAAGCAGAGGAACAGATGTGGGGAGCTGATGGAAGGAACCAAAGTGACTTTTGAATTCAGTCTCACAAGAAGAAGTTACAGAAATACTTGATGTTTTTGGAAAGTTTCGTATGTACAGAATTACATCATCGTCCACTCTAAAGTTACCGCACATCCCTCCAAGCAATACTAAGTAGATGATGAACTTTTTATTTTTGGATATAGGACTTCATAGACTACATGCATCAATACTATGAAGTACTTGTACTTCTTGTGTAATCTAATGTCAAAGTCCCTTTCAGAGAACAGGAATGAGTCACATCATGAGACTTGAATGTTTCTATTCCCTTTTTTGTTTCTTCCTCAATCTCTTACTGCCAGGAATCCACTGATGGAATGTAACTAAGTACATTCACTCATGTATTCTAAAGTCCTATATCCCAAAATAAAAAGTTCATAATCTATTTGTGGAAGAAAGTTTTTTATCCCACATCAAATTTAGACAAAAAGGCTGAATATTTGACATTAGATTACAGAAGAAGCACACAGTAAAAGTATTTCATATTATATTTGATTGTAGTTAAAATAGTACTGAGTTCAAATAATAGGCTCTTAAATTACTGTTCAGGGGTCTCATTTATAAAACAGAGCATAAAATACACACTAAATGTTTGCATATGTTCAAATGAGGAAATACACATACCTCAAATAATATTCAGATTCATAAAACCTTGTGTTCGCTACCAGAACAAAGAGTCCTCCAAGAGTCCCTCAGTGAAAAGAGTCGCTCACTAACCTTTAGAAGCAGAAGAAGCTGCGACACCACGAGCTCCAGAAGGGAAACTAAACTAGAAACAGGAAGAGAGGCGCCGTCACGAGGACACCAGAACCAGTTCCACATGTTGCTTTGTATTGAAATTAATATTAACAATATCAACCTTATCATTCCTGTAATACTATATATATATATATATATATTATAATAATAGTAATCACAAATACACAACTCATTATTTAAACAGACGTTTTTCACAAATTGTGTTTCGGAGCTGAATTTAAGATTACATTTTCCTGAGTAGTAATCTTACACTTCAAAGTTCACAAAATATCAGTAAATATATATTTTATATACAATATAATCAAAATAAACAAATGTTTGAGATAGAAAGGTATTTTGTTTTCATTGGAGTTTGGGTGAAGCCCAACACTCTGTAGACACCATAGACAAATTAACACAGTAGATCACTACTACTATTAACAAGCACTTCACTTACCAAAGCTGCTGTTCACTATTTAAATACAAAATACAATGTGCTACTTTGCAGTGATATTTGATCAACAATCTCTTGATTTCTCCAGAAGTCACAAAGTACCTGCTGAACATGGTGCATCCAGATAAATGTTCTTCTCTTGGTGATGAAGACCTTCATCATCTGGAGGGTCTGGAGTTTATGGTCAGATAATGCGCTATGTTGAAATATTAATCAGACAAGTTTTAATATTTATTTTGGGTAAATTATTAATTACATATGATATAAATCAGGACATACAAATATAATAATTACATAATTGATTACTTAACAATCATTAGATTAAGTGATAAAAAATAATCATTAGGTGCACACAAAGAAAATATATCCAGAGGAGCAGGAATCAAGAAGTAGAGAACCAGGAGGACAGATTAAATAAACCAGCAGAGATTCAATCATCAAACATTTCTACCTGCTGCAGGTGAGATCACTTCCTGTTTGTGTTGTGAGACACGTGACTGACAGAGACGCTGATTGGCGCTGTGAGTGTTAAGCAACAGCAACACGATGAGGCAACGAAAACGCTTTACTTCCGGAATACTGCAGTGTACTGCAGTACGAGGAAAGGTACTGCAGTAAACTGCAGTACAATGAAAAGTACTACAGTTTACTGCAGTACGAGAAAAAGTACTGCATGTTTCACATAAAAGAATACAGAAGTATTATCAGGTAGTAGTTCATCATACAGGACAATTCCTTCAGTGTGATGTAGTACTGCGGTCAAGTCAGCAGACACTTAAATTGTAGTGCACGCTGAAACTTACGGTAAACGCAACCAAGCGGCACAGATCGGGAGCGAGCAAAGGATTTTGCAAAGTTAGCGGAAAGATTAACGTGAAAGAACCTCCGGTTTTCTACAGACGAACATCCGGTTTTCAAAATAAGATGCCAACAAAGTATACATATTGCATAATGGAAATAAGATTAAATGAATTATATTCCAATAAGTATAAAAAATGATACCTTCATCTCGTGAGTTAAAGGGAAAATACACCTAAATTGTGCGTAAAGTGTCTTTATTCTTTGATTTGAGGGTTGCTGGAAATGAATAATACCTGACTGACAGTCAATTAAGATGTTTTACTAAGCAAAAACTCTGAACTGAATTTATATCTTCAAATGGCAAATTTCTGAAGTTTTTAAGGTGCTATGAAAATGTTTTTCTCAATAATTCCCCACAATGACTAATATATATATGTTCAGGACAAAAAAAGGCTAATATCACAATATTTGAGCTGCTACAAAAACATTTTTCTCAATAATTCCGTAGAATGACTGATGTATATGTAATCAAGGCATCGTTGACTCCACCCATAGAGAAAATAAGACATTTTGACTGTCCTAATTAAGAGATATTTCAAAGTAAATGTCATACATTTGAATCGAGAAAATATCTAATAAATGGATATTTGAAGTGTAATAAAAAGTATTTTCTCAATAATTCCAAACAATGACTGATGCATATGTCTTCAAGACATCGTTGACTCCTCCCATAGTGAAGATGAAACATTTTTACTGTACAAATTAAGAGATATTTCAAATTAAAAGTCATACATTTGTACCAAGAAACGGGTACATTTCTGAATATTTGAGGTGCTATAAAAACTATTTTCTCAATAATTCCACACAATGACTAATGCATATAAGTTGAGGAAATCTCTGACCACACATATACAGAAAATGAAAAATCTTTACTGTGGTAATTAAGAGATTTTTTAAAGTAAATGTCCATTAATAAATTAATGGACATAAATTAATTTGTTCCAAGAAATATCCAATAACTGAATATTTGAGGTTAAAAAGAGTTTTCTTTATAATTCCAGACAATGACTAGTGCATATGTGTTCATGACATCTCTAACTATAGAGAACAGAATAAGCTGTTTGGCATCGGCAGAGAAGATTTGGCAAATTTTTCATGGGCGCAACCCACATACTCAGCTGTGCTGCTCATCCCACAAATGCATGTTCCTTACAAATGGGGCACCGTTTGAAAGGTAACTAAACAGGCTTTCCAACGGTATATAATTTATTGCCAAGAAGCATTGTTACAACAGAGAAATAATCTACCAAACACTAATTTCCGAACTTTTTGTTCGATGTTTATTGTTTAAAAAGATATTTGTCACAAATTGGGTTTCAGGTTAAATTTTCCTGAATAGAAATCTTAAGCTTCAAAGTTCACAAAATATCAGTAAATATATATTTTATATATAACATAATCAAAATGAAACACAAATGTTTGATATAGAAAGGTATTTTGGTTTCATTTCACTGGAGTCCTACATTAATATACAGTGTTTATTTTATTTCAGAATCCTGGTGAAGCCCAACACTCAAGTATTTCAAGCCCCCACCACCTATAAGGAAACACATTTCCATAATACTAATGAACCTGATATTAAAGTGTTTTTTAAGGAAACAGACACTCTGCTTTATAAAACCAGTCCTAACCTCAAACATGCTCGGTTGGTAAAGTGTCAGTTAGTAAGGTTCCACAGTATCTATACTCATACAAAGCATTTCAAACAGGCCACTAAACAATATTCTCAGTGTTGGTCACTAGAGGGCAGTAGAGGTCTTTCCTTAAAAAATCCTAAAAACAAACTTGGCCCCGTTAGATTCAGTCATTCTGCCATTTGTCACTACATATTCTTCATCAGCTGTAAAATCAGGCAGAGTGAACAAAACAAACTTCCTTCATGATATGAGGAACTCTGATACTATAGGACCCCAGAATGACTGCAGCTTTTAGAAAAGATCACTTGATCAAGGCCGAGGTCAGACCACTGTTGACCTCAAAAGCTAAGGGTCATAGATCTTTTTTTGTACCAAACTTGGTTGAACAGTAAATATAATCATAGTTGGATTATGAGACAATCGGCACCTAAAATACCTCACCACCTCTCCTTCATAGGAGCAAGACACAACGACTTTAGTTTAGCCTCCTTTTGTAGCTTTTATCTCTTTGTAGTCATTTTGAGTCTCTTTGTAGTTGTTTTGTGTAACTTTCACTGGTTCAGGCAGACCTGAATGAAAATGCCTGACAAGTTGAAGGAAAGTTCAGTTTACTTATCAGGTCGGGTGAGATCAAAACAGGGAGATCAGTCACTCAGGATACCAAATCTGAAAAGGTTCAGGTAGAAAATCCACACTGTCCAAGAAGCAGACAAGCAGAGTCAGAACAGGCAGATCAGATAACACGGACTAGGAAACACTGGAGAGTTTGATAGAAACATACAAGTCAATCTGACAAGGACAGAGTGAAAGTAGACTTGTAACAATACTGAGGGACTAATGAGAGGATGAGCTGCAGGTGAGGAGACGGTCGGGGAAGACCAGAGGTCTCATTTATGAACCAGAGTGTAGGATCCACAGTGAAAGTTTGCATACGTTGAATTGTACATACGCGAAAAAATATTATGATTTATAAAACCTAGTGTACTCCTGTTAGTGAGCTATTTCCTGTTTTAAATCTCAAATCAAGCTGTAAATGTGAGCAGCTGGTTCAGCCTCACATCCCTCCCTCTACACGCCCACACTCAACCATTAATGGTCAATGCAAAGCACCTTATGAATGTTGATGTATAGAAATGAGCTGCTGATCAATGAGTCTTTACAGTGAATCACGGACCAAGAGGAAGACCAAGAAAATAAATTCTAAATGAAGGTTCATGTGGATGAGGTGATCCCTGAACACTAGTTCCGTCCTTGTGACGCACACAAAATGTATCGTCACATTTTTTGTTTATTTGATAGAACGAATTTCTGTGATTTTGCTAATCATAATAAAACTTCCTCAGAAGTGTATTCCTATCTATGCCCAGGTAGCAGTTCAGCGCTGTGGTTTCAGCTCGCGACAAGGGACTTGTATGTACGCATGCAGCGTATTCTCATAGCTGGAGAATACGTTACATGAGGGAAGCCACACGTTTAGTCATTTCCTGTTTTTCTCAGGTTAGTGACATGTAAAGTGCACCAAATATGACATATGAAGTGAGGACCAATGTGTACTGAACATTTTTATAGATTATTTAGTGTTTCATGTAGTTGTTTGGTAGCTACATGAGTGTTGTTTTAAGACTGACTGTCGAGTGCTTGCTAAACTGAAATTTTCTTTCACAAGACAGAAGGAAAGGTTATGCTGGGTGCCCCACAGTCGAAAGACAAGAAGGTTAGGCTAACTGAAAACTCTGAAGACAATATGGACAGCTGTCTGTCTTTATATGTCAGCCCCGTAAAAGTCTGTTCATTATCACCTATCATACACACAGTTTCACTCAATGACAATGATACAACAATGGGCCCGGGACAGCAGCTCGTATTGGGACATGAAGGGGACCCATGGGTCTGTTTAAAGTTGGGAATTCTAAAATGAGACAGATCTGAAATGTGCCTGGTCCTGGCTCGAGATCTTGACTTAAATGTTGGATAGCATCGGCCTGAGTCAAGTGTCGAGTGTCATTTAGCCTGTATTTCCCCTTTACTTCCTGTCATCCTGACTTTAAAGAAGGGGTGTCCTCGAAAAATACCAAGTATTTTCATAGCGTCAACTGATTGTCAAATCACGTTTTTTTTTTGCCCATTCATCAAGCTCTGTTTGAGCAAAAGTACAGTACAGAAACAAACTAATACGAATACAATAAGTGCTGAGAGGCTCAGGGTAGTACTTCTTGAAGAGGTGAGTTTTCAGCCTGCGCCGAAAGATGGGCAGCGACTCTGCTGTCCTGACGTCAGTGGGGAGTTCATTCCACCACTGAGGGGCCAGGACAGAAAACAGCCGTGACCGGGTCGATCGGCCGCAGGGACCTCTGAGCGACGGGGCAACCAATCGCCCCGAGGCAGCAGAGCGAAGTGGTCGGGCGGGGGTGTAGGGCTTGACCATGGCCTGGAGATAGGAAGGAGCTGTTCCTTTCACTGCCCTGTAGGCTGCACCAGAGTCTTAAACTGGATGTGAGCTCTTACAGGGAGCCAAAGTAGTGTTGGGGGCCTTAATCTCTCTTGTTTTGACATGTTTTGCTCAAAAATTCTTGAAATAAGTGAACGTGCTTTGGAATCAAGCATTGCTATGTAATTTCATTGGCCAGAACTTGTCTCTTATTGTATCAAGAACATTTCTAGTAGCCTTGCATTACAGCCCTTTTTTTTCTGGCTCCTATCGTACTTTTTGTTTATAATGAAGCGAATCGACTCTTTATGTTCTAGTAGGTTGTGAATAGCTTATGAATAGGGTATTTTAATATTGTTACTATTTATTTATTTATTTGGTTTATTTAGTGAAGTCTGGTTCAACCACACAGCTACTTTCATTTGTTGTCTAATTAGGCCTCTTGTCAGGACTTTGTAGATGTGTACTGACTGAGCTCTCTTTACACCTTCTGACTCTCCTGGTGTGTTACTTCTGTTAAGGTGGTACGATTCACATCTTAATGATTTATTAACTCTCTTTTTATTGTGGAAAAAATAACACCCATTATGTTATGTCAAAATGCCCGACACTGTTTATTAACACTCACAAACAAGTTCAAATTAGTAATATTTTATTTTGTCTTGTCAGAGTATTCAGATAGAATAAATGGTAATAATAATAATATAGTTTATATATCATTTGATTTGATTTGATTTCTTTTTTTCTGTTTTCTTTTTTTACAATTTATGGTATTTTGACACTTTTCACCTCTCATAGATAATCCTACATTTCTTAAAGGCAGCTCTAAATATCAACAGTGAAACCAAATGTCACAAACTGTAAGAGAAATATTAGTTTTCAAGGTGAACACAACGAGGTATTTTAGTAAACTAACATTGTTTGAAATCTGTTTAAGAAGTTCTACATTTCGTTCTAACTTCTACGAATATATCAAATATTCTGTCAGTTAATCATTCTTTTGTGAATTTCAGGTGAGTTTTGAGACTCATTTAACAGTTATGTTCAGATTTCAGTGACAATTATTTTATGTAAGCAATTAATATTACAATATCATGAACCATAGCTATTTAATCCAGCACATCCACACCTGGATCAGTGGGTAATGGTTTTTACTGTTTTAATTCTAATCATAGAGAGGGCCATGTGACTCATCTGAGACACTTGTAGAAAAAGATCCATAAAAAACTCTCATCATAACTTTCCCCAATTCGTGTGAACGAGGTTCTGTGGAGAATTTTAACCCACACACAATGCATGCTGGGAAGTGTGCTTACAACTTCTCTTAACAAGTTGGTTTGATGAGTTTAGGTAAACAAAGATAATGTGTTGTGTGAATATATCATACAGCTCCAGACCTCCATTAAAAATCAAAACATTTGAGTTTATTCCTCAAATATTATTCTCAGATGTTATATTACAATTATTTTATAAAACATCCGGTTTCAACTTAATGAAAACAGGTTTAATCATTTCTAACATGCATTTAAAATCAGATGAACTAAATATACACGAACAGCCATTGAAACAGCTCATATTGTGCATTACACTGATAACAGTACCTTGAGTGCAAAGCATATTCACATAACACTGCAACATTTGACAAGTGAAATAAAATGTTACATGAAACTCAACACAAATACACCAGCTGCAGACTGCAGAAACATGAATATGCGCATGACGGGATGGTTATAGTCAAAATCAATGTAATTAACACAATGACAAGAACAAACTCACAAGAACCAGTCACATATATAATATGACAACAAAGCAACAAATCAATCCAGCAAACCTGCGGCGCTAAAACACGTATATTCCACCGCACACTGAAGAGCACGGGCCATTCAAAAAGTATTCACATCAGAGGGAACAATATTAACCATATCATAAAAACGACACCATAGACAAATGAACTCAGTAGTAACGCTACTGCAGATGTAAAACAACAAAAGCAGTTCACTTATCAAAGCTGCTGTTAACTATTTAAATACAAAGTCCATCCTCCTTTCTTTGATTACAAAGAGTTTAATACCGCGGTTGTACAGAACATCAGTGCGGTTCAGTTCTAGCCAGAGGTCCTCTTGCGAACGTGTTCGTTGAGTTGTAGATGCACTCGGGTTGAAAAGGTTTACAAAAGCACCGTAGCTTGTAAGTGTCCTGCCGTGCTATGGTGTCGTGTTGCTGCCTTGGTTAGCCACCTCAGGTGAGCAAATCCAGCGTAGCTCCAAACACCAAGACGCTCAGTCGCAAATAAAACGCATTCATAGCCATAAAATGTGCAACGCTTCTCCGACGCTGTCAGCCAGAAATACCGTTCGTAGTTGCTGGACTGAAAGTGGCGCACAAATCCTTTTCCTGGCTGGGTTAGGGCTGATCTCCAGCTTTTCTTGAAATGTCCTTCTCAAGAAATCCGTTTCTCCTCCTCCTTCAGCCATTGAGTGTTAAAAAAACAAAGCTCGGTAAATAAAAGAATCTACACCAAGCAAAACGCTAAAAATGTCATGTCAATGTAATAACTTCTTACATATCTTTCAACTTGAACTCTTACTACTACTACTAACTTCTGCTAGCTGCTTCATGTATAAAAGCAACAAAAGGATGAAACATCCAAGGGGGGTGAATACTTATGCAAGGCACTGTACATGTACATCAGAAAGAGGAGAGTCAGGACTACAGTTGTCTTCCCTAACACGTCTTGTTCTGCTGCGCCCTCAGGTGGTGGAGGTCTGCTACTACGTCCTGAAGGAGCGTATCTTCTCCAAATAATGAGGGAAACAAGGGAAGGTGACCTTTGTTGACTGATTGAAATGTCATTAATACAATAAATGACTTAAGCAGGATTTCCTCTTTGCTCTATTTCTCTAAGATATCCAGTTTGTCCTACAACGTTCGGCCTGTTGTGACAGTCAACAACGACAGTATATGGAACATATTTCACTGGGGATGTAACAATATACGGTGACTCAATACATCATACTGAGCAGCTGAAAAGTGGATCACAATGTGGACACATTTTCTTTATTTGAATAATAAAAGAGAGAAAAGTGTCTGGTTTGGGACTACTTTTCTCTCCAACGTTTCTGTGACACTTACATTGAGGTGTGATGAGGTTTAAAAAGCCCTTTAACCTTTTGTTTCTGTATTCTGAACTTGTTCGACTGGTAATATGTTGATAATATCTGAGCCTTTGGTTTTCTTTAGTGAAGCCTGGTTCACCCACACAGCTGCTTCCACTTGTGGCCTAATTAGAGCTCTTGTCAGGACTGTGTGGATGTGAACAGACCGAGATCTATTAACACCTTCTGACTCTCCTGTTCTCTAACTTCTGTTAAGCTGCTGCAGCTCACAGCTTTATGATTTATTAGTCATTGATTATATGAGTTGTTTGTTCAAATTAATAATATTCTAACATTTCTTTTCAGGGAATTCAGAAAGAGGAAATATAAGATTATTTGATATTTACACAATATTTAACAACTATTTGAACCTTTTTTTTTAACAAACTATGAGATTCTAACAATTCTTCTGTTAACATGAAGCAACTTTGAACCTTTTCGAGACATCGAGGTGAAATCTGATTGGATAAAAGCTCTCCTTAAAACAAGCTGCACTGGAAGCAGCGCTGCAGGCTGGAAGCAGAGCAACAGAGGAGGACAGTAGCTGTGCAATGAGAAAATAAGCTAATGGGAAAAATAATTAGAATACATGTAGTGTATTTATGAAAAATGATTAAATAATAAAATAGCTATAACTTTGTGATTCTGTTTAGGCCCTGACGGCCCACCACTGCCATTCATAACATTGCTGATGTCTTCCTGCTCACCAATCTCAACACAGATCTCCTCCACGCTCCATGAAAACAAAAGAGGGAATAACTCAGGTTATAGAGCTCCTCTTTAAACCATCCATCTGCTGAGTCCATATTTTCGGTTGGTTCCTTCTGTCAAGTTAAGGCAAAAAGGTAGCAGGAGATGGACCCAAACACAGAGACACGGGGAGCAGAAGGATGAAGAAATGGTGATTTTAATAAAGAAAATGTCACACATGTATACTACATGTGTATATAACCTCCAACACACACTCAGTCACAGTTTATTTCTTTCTTTAAGATTAAAATCTAATTAAATCTAACGACTGAATGCGTCAGTTTATTTCCTTGTTTAATTTAATTAAAGTTTATAATTAGTTTGAATCTTTCGTCTAAACTTGTTCAGTTGTTCAGGACTCTGAGACTTGATGTGCAGGGAGAGGACGCCCCCTGCTGGATGAACAACACCACAGTCTGTGTCCCAAATCCATCATTCTACACACAATGTACTAAATACTGATCATATAGTAAACAAACAATCACCTTTATCATTTTAGAGTCACTGTTATTAACACGTATTGTTGGAAAGTCACAGAGCTCAGTTAAAGTTCATCAGACACAACTTTTATTTACTACATTTGATCACACACACACACACACACACACACACACACACACACACACACACACACACACACACACACACACACACACACACACACACACACACACACACACACACACACACACACACACACACACACACACACACACACACACACACACACACACACACACACACACACATTTAATAAATTCCAAAAAGATGATTGTTGGCTGCAATTTATTTCTGATGGAATATAGGCTATATTTTATGTATGTGTGTGTGTGTGTATATATATAACAAATCTAATGATTATTTTAATATTATATTATTTAGTTTTTATAATCCTCTGTAATAATAAACAGAATAAACACCTAATGATTATTTATTTATCGCTTAATCTAATGATTGTTAAGTAATTGATCAACTATGGTAATTATCATATTTTTATGTCCTGATTTATATCATATGTAATTAATAATTTACCCAAAATAAATATTAAAACTTGTCTCATTAATATTTCAACATAGCGCATTATCTGACCATGAACTCCAGACCCTCCAGATGATGAAGGTCTTCATCACCAAGAGAAGAACATTTATCTGGATGCACCATGTTCAGCAGGTACTTTGTGACTTCTGGAGAAATCAAGAGATTGTTGATCAAATATCACTGCAAAGTAGCACATTGTTAGTAGAAGAAGAAAAGACTCACGGACACTTTGAGTTAAAATAAGGAGAATATTTTTATGTCAGTTAATTTATAGCATTGCTAATAACACATCTATGTTCATTTAGAGATCAGAGAGGGTTGTAATATAGTGAGACTTGCTCTCTCCGGGGAATCCAAGGAATACATGATGTTCTGTTTGGACACATAAGATGTACGACCTTCAAGAATGAGAGTAAGGTTGTTGAAGTTACATCACTCTGTTCAGAGTATTGTTTCATCAACCTCTAGCATACTGGAGAGAGAACACTACAAACACCACCCTGAGGATAAACTCCTAATCACATCCTCCTAACTCACACCAGCTGTGTGTGATCCTGTACACACTGAACTATCTGGTCAGCAGAGAGAAGGTTTCTCTAGCAGGAGGAGACTCTCCCTCCTCCAGAGAACACAGAGACACTGAGGAACCAGAACCAGACCAGAACCAGAACCCAAACCCAAAGCCAGAATAAAGAGGTTCAGTGAATGTGGTGTTGAAGGTGTGGAGGTGGATCAGTGTGTCAGAGGAGACTCTGTAGAAGGACAGAGAGCCAGCAGGACAGTCCACATACACTGCTACTCTACCAGAGGAGGAGGAGGAGGAGGAGGAGGAGGAGGAGGATGTTTGTTTCTTATTGTGACAGACAGAGTAACCACCATCAGAGCACCACAGACTCCAGGACTGATCATTCTCTCCAAACAAACAGTCTCTACTGTCTCCTCTCCTTCTGATTCCTCTGTAACTCACTGATATAGAAACGTCTCCTCTCCACTCGACCTCCCAGTAACAGCGACCAGTCAGACCAGTTCTACACAGCAGCTGAGGACAGACATCAAATCTGTCTGGATGATCAGGATATGACTGAACCTCCTCCACATGTGTCACCTTCCTGTTGTTGTCAGACAGTTTGAGGTTTCTGTTCAATGTGTTTATGTCGAGTGTGAGTTCACAGGAATCTGATGGAGAGAACAAGACACAATACAGCTGCAGTTATTAATCTATCATCTGTTTGATGATGACATCAGAGATGTGAATGAGTGATGTCACAGTTTGAAGATACTTTGTTTTCATGAATCAAACTCAAAGCACACTTACACTTCCTCAGACCTGGTCTGAACCATCGGACTCCAGCAGGCTCCACCCTGAAAGGAGGAGGAGGGTCAGAGCAGCATGAAACATGGACATTACATCGCTCTCACACACAGAGCTTTGTTATTCATGTTCACATGGAGCACTTATTATTCATCAGCTCATATTCTTTTACTTCACTGGAGCTTCTTCTGATTGGCCCATGACGACAGCTCATTATGTTCACTTATTCATGATATATTATTATCAGTATTATATTAACAATCATCATCCATTTCAGACTCAGTTTCCTCTTCCAGTCAGTCAGTAAATCAAATGTTTAAACCTGCATCAATTGATTTCTTTGTCCACTTGTGGTTCAGTGAAAACAAGCTGTAAACACAACATCTGACATATTATCAGCTTATAAAGTAGTTGTGTCGGTTCTGGGTCGTGGTCGCACTGCATGGGCGGAGTCAGTTTGTTAATATAACCTCTACAAGTTCAAACCAACGGATGTACGACCTTTAAACTAGTGAACAAGTAGCTGATTACCTGTGAAATCTCTGACATCTAAACCAAAGTCAAGTCTCCCTTCAGTCGCTCATGGACGCAATCAGCCAGTGTAGAACAGACTTAATATCACGGCTTGATGCTTCTATGAAACCATTAATACGGTGGTGATATTAATTATGATCTTTTATATACAGTATATATATATAATATAAGAGGTAAACACCAAATCACTGCAGTACAACAAAGAGTCAGCTGCAATGAAGACGACATTGAGGACTTAAAAACCTGCATCAGTCACATTGAAAAAGAAAACAGTGAGCTGAAACAGAAGGCGGACTCAATGGAGAATTACAGCAGGTAATGGAGAGAGCTCACTCAGCCCCACACAGATGTATGTGGAAGGTGTCAGCAGCATGTAGGCACCTATGTGCATTTAATGTGGCTCTGTCCAGAAATTCATACATTTTGGGTTGAAATTGGTAACCAAGTATCCTCCATAATACAGTGTCCTATTGAGCTCAATCCTCTACAATGCATCCTAGGCCTAGACGCTGCTTCACCAGTATTAAACAGATATAAGAGAATTGTTAGTCTTCTATCGTTCTGTGCACGGTTATCAATCTTACAGTATTGGCTAGACGGCGCACAACCATCTGTTTCAAGTTGGCTTTATAATGTTCTACAACTACTCCCATTGGAGAGGCTCACACATGTTCTCCAAGGAGACATAAATGGGTTCTTCTCTGTTTGGAAGCCTGTTATGGATTTTATTGGAGAGGACTATGCCGAAACCATACGAATAGGTTTTGCAACGTGGGATCCAAGTGAGCTGGTGAAGGGAAAAGTCCACAATATTTAATATTATTTAATTGTTGTGACAGGTATAATATGGACGATGATGATCTACAACTGTGGTGTCTGTATAGTTAGCCGCAATTAATATTGCAGGGTCAATATGGAGGGTGATGATTTATGTTTGTTTTGGTTTCTTGTGTCTCGATTTTTTTTTTTTTTTGTGTCTGAGTCTGATTGTTTGTATAGTTAGCAGGTATGTTATGTTATGTGCTGTTCTTTTTGGGGGTAACATGTGGTGTGTAAACTATATAAACTGAAAATAAAATGATTGAAAGAAAGTAGTTGTGTCTAACATGATATCAACCAGCTGCTTCCACATCCAGCAGTTACACATCAACATGATGATTCATCAGGAGTCTTTGTGTTTGTGTCACCTGATGAATGGAAGTCCAATATTCTCTCTCTTTTAGCTCTGTTTTTGGTCTCCACCACCTCCTGAGGGAAACATGTCTCTTTAGCTGCTAAATGCTCCACTATGTTCACCAGCTAGTCTCTAACTGAGTCTGTCTGCTGTTTGCTGCTGAGCAGGTAGTGAACAGTGGCTTCATCACAGCTTGTTGGATGAAAACAGCTGCTGCTGGAAACACTGAGAAAACTAGGAGCTAAAAGAGCTGCAGAGATGGAGACAATTCTCTGTGGGTTCATCACCGCTACACGACTCTTCACCATTACACAGAGTCAGCTGATCCGTTGTCAATATAGAAGTATTGATTGTTGGATGTTTTGGTCCTGACAAGTGACCTCTTGTGTTTGTGTAATAATGACTGTTGTCTCTCAGAAGTAAAGGAGAAAGTAGCCTGAAATCACTACAGCGCCACAAACCCTCTGATGGAGGAGGTCGGGGGGGATGGTTGGATGTACAAAGTGTCTGACTTTGACACTGCTGTTCACATCCCGTCTCCTAGCAACAGTCAACACTGGTTTCTATTATCTGTAATCTGAGGGTGAACATATTACAGTTCAAGTCCGTCTGCAGCCACAGAGCACTGCCTGTGTCCCACTATAACTTTGGTCCAGTCCTAAATAAACCTCTTTGGGCTCTCACACACCATGTCTACAATCAGCTGTTGGTTCTTCACTGAGATGTGGCTGCAGCATGCCTCTTCATACCTGAGAGTTTCCAGTCTCCAGTGTGGATCATTCAGTCCAGAAGACAGCAGCTTCACTCCTGAGTCTCCTGGATGATTGTAGCTCAGGTCCAGCTCTCTCAGATGGGAGGGGTTGGCGCTCAGAGCTGAGGCCAGAGAAGCACAGCCTTCCTCTGTGATCAGACAGCCTGACAGGCTGCAAACACACAAAACAACACACGTCACATAATCTGAGGGAACTGTGAGGGCTGGAAGGTTACTGCAGTACTGAGATACTGTCGGTTACTGTGGGGTTACATTAACATTGTTACTGACTGTTTTCTAGTCACAACCAAACACTCACTAATTATCAACAATCTGACAACATTACTGCTAATTCTTTGATTCTTCTCTGAAATTTCAAGTTATAACAGCAGAGTGAGAAAAAAAAGATCATAAAACATGTTTAATTGATATTTTTAAAATAGAAACAAATTAAACACAATTGGTTTAAAACCATGCAAGCACAGACACAATCTTATGCAGGTTAAGAATGTATCCATTAATGTAAATCAGGATTAAGGTGGTCATCAGTGGAACAAATTGATGAATCCTGACCTGAAAGTTTCCAGTTCACAGTGTGGACTCTCTAGTCCAGAAGATAGCAGATTCACTCCTGAATCCTGCAGGTCGTTGTTACTCAGGTCCAGCTCTCTCAGACTAGAGGACGGGGAACTGAGAACTGAGGACAGAGCTCCACAGCTTCTCTTTGAGAGGTTACAGCCACTCAGTCTGAAGAGACAATGATGAAGAAAAAATGAGCAATAAGTAGAAAAGATAGCAGCATATTTAAGTTATGATATATGAATCTAACTATCTCTGTACTTACAGAGCTTTGTTGGAGGCTTTGACCACTGGCAGCAGCCTCAGAAGAGCCTCCTCTGAAGCAGAGTATTTCTTCAGGTCAAATACATCCAGATCTTTTTCTGATGACAGTAAGATGAAGACCAGAGCTGACCACTGAGCAGGAGACAGTTCATCTGTGGAGAGACGTCCTGAACTCAGGGACTGTTGGATCTCCTCCACTAGAGAACCATCATTCAGTTCATTCAGACAGTGGAACAGATTGATGCTTTTCTCTGGAGACACATTCTCACTGATCTTCTCCTTGATGTACTGGACTGTTCTCTGATTGGTCTGTGAGCTACTTCCTGTCTGTGTCAGCAGACCTCGTAGCAGAGTCTGATTGGACTCCAGTGAAAGACCCAGGAGGAAGCGGAGGAACAAGTCCAGGTGTCCATTTGGACTCTGTAAGGCATTGTCCACAGCACTGTGGTAGAGATGTTTTGGTTTAGGTTTGTCTCTAATGACTTTAGACAACCAGGAGGTGGTTTGTTCTTCTGACAGCAGATTGACTCCAGAGTTGATGAAGGTCAGATGGACATGAAGAGCAGCCAGAAACTCCTGAACACTCAGATGGACGAAGCAGAACACCTTGTCCTGGTACAGTCCTTTCTCCTCTCTAAAGATCTGTGTGAACACTCCTGAGTACACTGAGGCTGCTCTGATATCGATGCCACACTCTGTCAGGTCAGATTGATAGAAGATCAGGTTCCCTTTCTGCAGCTGATCAAAAGCCAGTTTTCCCAGAGACTCAGTCATCTTCCTGCTCTCTGGACTCCAGTGTGGATCTGTCTCAGCTCCTCCATCATACTTGACCTTCTTCAGTTTGGACTGAACCACCAGGAAGTGGATGTACATCTCAGTCAGGGTCTTGGGCAGCTCTCCTCCCTCTCTGGTCTTCAAAACATCCTCCAGAACTGTAGCAGTGATCCAGCAGAAGACTGGGATGTGGCACATGATGTGGAGGCTTCGTGAGGTCTTGATGTGGGAGATGATCCTGCTGGCCTGCTTCTTATCTCTGAATCTCTTCCTGAAGTACTCCTCCTTCTGTGGGTCAGTAAACCCTCTGACCTCTGTCATCATGTCAACACACTCAGGAGGGATCTGATTGGCTGCTGCAGGTCGTGTGGTTATCCAGAGGCGAGCAGAGGGAAGCAGTTTCCCCCTGAAGAGGTTTGTCAGCAGCACATCCACTGAGGTGGACTCAGTAACATCAGTCAGAACCTCATTGTTGTGGAAGTCCAGAGGAAGTCGACACTCATCCAGACCGTCAAAGATGAACAGAACCAGGAACTCTTCAAAGCTGCAGATTCCTGCTTCTTTGGTTTCACTGAAGAAGTGATGAACAAGTTCCACCAAGCTGTACTGTTTCTCTTTCAGCACATTCAGCTCTCTGAAAGTGAATGGAAATGTGAACTGTATGTCCTGGTTGTCTTTGTCTTCAGCCCAGTCCAGAGTGAACTTCTGTGTTAAGACTGTTTTCCCAATGCCAGCCACTCCCTTTGTCATCACTGTTCTGATTGGTTCCTCTCTTCCAGGTGAGGCTTTAAAGATGTCTTCTTGTCTGATGGTTGTTTCTGGTCTGTGTGGTTTCCTGGATGCTGTTTCAATGTGTCTGACCTCATGTTCATCATTGACCTCTGCAGTCCCTCCCTCTGTGATGTAGAGCTCTGTGTAGATCTGATTCAGAAGGGTTGGGTTTCCTGCTTTAGCGATCCCCTCAAACACACACTGGAACTTCTTCTTCAGGTTAGATTTGAGTTCACGCTGACAAACTGCAGCAAGAAGTCCTGAATGAACACACAACAAAGAAGATCAATGAGTCAAACAATAGATTTCAACATGTCATTTCCTAAAAGAATGAGTCTATGAATATATTTTGGTCCATCTCTTGAGACATTTGTAAACGTCCCATTTATCCAGCATGTTAAATCTTTAGAGAAATCCTCTTACTGCTCTGCAGACAGTCAGACAGCTCCTCCTGCTTCATTCTCCTCAAGAAGTGCAGTGTGATCTTCACAAATGCCTCTCTGCTGCTCCTCCTCTGCTCTTCATCCTCACCGTCCAACACCTCCTCATCCTCCCTCTGACTCTCTAAGCATTCTGGGTAATCTGAACTCACAACCTTCTGGATCTTCTTCAGCTCGTTCTTCACAAAAGTGACGATGTTCTCCTCCAGCAGCTGGAACAGAATATTCTATGAATGACACAAACTAAAACCATGGAATCAAACATCAGATCCATGTTGGACAGACTGACAATCCACTGGTCTACAAAGTGCAGCATGGAGATGATTGTGAACAGAATAGATGTAAAAGTAGTTGTACATGTACAGACCATAAATATGGAGTCCAGGTGTGTTTGATGCTGCTGGGCAGACTGACCTCTGGGAACCTCTGAGCTCTCCTGGTCCTCTCTGTGGAGGAATCATAAATAATCATCTCACATTGTGCCTGTCCACACAGAGACCAACACAAGGTAAAGGTCCATGAAGTGATATCTGGATGTGGATCAGATGAGTCCCTGTAGTGGTAAAGGTTTACTAGTCCTGCTGATCCCACTGAGAATCAACAGCTCAGTCTTTCAGCTCACTGTTTTCTTCACCAGTCAGTTTGGTTTAGTCCCAACAGCTCTCACCAAGCCCTCCATGTAGCTCTCCCTCCCTCACTGTACACTGCTGAAGTGCACTGGAGCAAGGCACCCAGAACCTCCAGCTGCTCCAGTCTCAGTGTCAGAGTTTGTACTGGGCAGCTCCCAGTATGAAAGAATGACACTAAACCAGTATATTGCTGCTGCTAAGGGCAGACGCCCCTCGATTACAAATCTCCCTGTAGAGTCCAAGCACCAAAGACTCTGTCAAGACTTTATCATCACATATCATCGGTTAATAAAAAACAATTATCTTTTCTTCATCTAACTTGTCTCTCCTGATTGAACTGCCACAAGTCTGCATACCTTGATAACTTGTTCCCAGGCCTCTGAACGTAGTCCCCAAACCCCTGCAGCTAGTCCCCAGACTTCTGAACCTGGTAATTAGTCTTCTGAAACTACTCCTCATACCTTGTAATGAGAAAATATGTCATAGTCTCATGTGAAGGTTTAAAGAATGTAAGTCCTAAAAGTGCAGACACCAAACTGTAGTTTCAGTAGATGACTTTAATTAGTTTAGTATCCAGGTGTCTTGTTATCTGTTATCATTGTGCACTGTTTTCTTTCTTCTTCGTAAGACAGAGACACAGAGAGGCTTTGATTAACAGAGATCCTCTGTTTGAAATACTTTTAACTTCCTTTGTGACGCGTTATCTGAAGTTGTAAAGGCGTAAACCTTTGCATGCATATATGATGTGTGAGGGTAAAGAATGTCTATCCTGTCTCTGCAATGGTCATTTTAACAATGTCACAGTGGCTTCAAAGGAAGCATCTGCTGTGAGTTTAAACTGTTTATTGTAAGGCAAACTGTGAACAAAGGGATTTGCAAACACGAGATAAAGCATCTTCCTGACTGTCTTAAATGAAGTATACTAAGGCTCGAAGGATGACCTGCCTTTTATTGTGTTCTTTGTGTATTCTTGTTAGCTAAGCAGATAACAGGAAGCTGGCTGAGCATAAATGTCCATGCATTGTGACTGTTAGGTAGATCACTCTTACAGATCACTGCAATGTGTCTGTGAGACTGTTCTCTTTGCTTGCAAGCAAATGAATTGACTTTACAAACTTTAATCGTTCATCAAAACTCTGTTTACTTTATATTGATAGAAAACCTTCACTTTCTTCTCCAGACTAGTCATAAGAAATATTCCATAACAACCTCGAAACCAAAACTCTGGAGCTATTTCCCAGACAACTTCAGCTAGTCCCCAGAGCACTGAAGCTTTTCTAAAGACATTTGCAGCTAGTCCCATTCCTCTGTCTCCAGAAATCTGCAGCTATCTGAACATATGACCTCTCCTGGTCGACTCTGTGGAGGAATTAGCTCACATTGTGTTTGCACCAGAAACTGTTTACAGTTAATGACTTACACACAAACACATACAGACCGGTTAGTTAAATATATTGAGTTATGTCATGATTGATCATCATGAAAACAACACTGTAAACAATGCAAGACCAATTCTGTGTTTCATAACTGAGAATCAGAACAGTTCATCATTGGTTTCATTGGTTTTAAGAACTTACTCTGGGTCATAAGAATGGCGTCCATCTTTGAAGTCAATCAGATGACCTGTAGACCAATCACTCTTCATGGACACACAGCTGGGTACAGGAAACGTTTCTCTCTGCTGCTGTGAACTGATAGAAACACTGAGATTTACTGAATATACACAATTTCTCTTTCTGCTTTCACTGTTTTTATTGGACAGTGAAAGTTATGTTGTTGCCATTGAAACATGTCTTTAATGATGAAGAAGACACAGCTTCTTTATGGTGACTTGTTGTCATTACAATGAGACACAATAACTAAAACTATTCGAGTCACATCTTGTAGCAGTTTGACTTGGAGCCGGGGAGCCTGACTGGTAGATATGTGTGACGCAGGAGCGAGCGAGCTTAAAGGCGCTGATCTCCACAATCTGATGTGGTACATGGAGTTTTGTCATTTTATACCAATGCCAGGCTAAGACTTAATACTGTCGACCTGCCACCCCACTTGAGCCCCGCACTATGTTCCCTGATTGCAATTGTGATTAGCAATCTGGGGCTTTTGCTTTAATGAGGGTATTTCTGGAGTCATCTGCAAAGCAACAGCCTAGTTACCAACAAAGGCTGCGACATATAAGTACAAACATCCAACAGGCAACTCTTTTAAACCACTGACTCTTCATCGAACTGCACTCTACCACCAGAACCCCTGCAGGTAGTGCCAAACATATGAAGCTCTAGCGTAAGTTCAGTCAGGAAGACTATACTCTTGTATGCAGTGACGTGCGGTGAGGTTCGTGGCTGGTGAGGCACTGACTCGATCTTTCAGAGTCAGATTTACAAATATATGAACCCAAAATAGAGTATCTTAAATCACCATTCAATTGGCAGCTTGCACATTGACTACTGGTTGCTTTTCATATCAGCATTATTTACACACACATAGGTACGGAACATATTTGAATGCACCAGGAGCGTGTGTGCCGCGATCTGCGACCTGCCCCACCAACCTGTTTCAGAAGCGGAGCGAAAATCGCGAGATCCCGCGATAATCTGTGTAACAACCACGGATTTATAAAGAGAACAACAAACACAGACAAGCTTACTTTACCTGTCCGACGTTGGATTGCTGTTGATTTGGTCACATTTCCCTGTTTTTTGAGAATTGTTTAAGTTTAGATATTTAATCTTAAATGTTTGCGGTCAAAGCTAAATATAAAACGAAGAAGAGAAGTGTAGAAGAAGAGTAACGGAACTACGAGCATAACCCGACCCGTGGGCTCTCTTACGCCCCCTTCATTGAGGCAGAGGTACTGTGTGCCTCCCCTCTGTGCTTTTTCACTGCGGTTTCTGTCAAATCAGCAAGACTGAATATGTTCCACACATACGTGAAATACATGAGCTATTCTATGGAAAGAAATTACATATAATACAAGTGTCAACCAGGGACGTGCGGTCAGGGGAGGCACCTGTCATCATGAAAAGTAAAAAACAAATAATGATAAAATAAAATAACAATTAATATTTATCTACTGATCTGTGCTATAAATGTAATTTCTGTATGATTCCCATCATTTCAAGCATTTTTGTAATCAAAATCGCTGAATTTGCGCATTTCCTGTTCAAACAGAGGAGACACGAGGTGAGGCAGCGACGAGCTCTGCCTCACCTCAGATTGCGCAATCCCCACAAACTGGGTTGAGCGCGTGCCTTTTGCTCTAAGGCACGCGCTCAACCCAGCTCGTCGCTGCCTCACCTCGCGTCTCCTCTGTTTGAACAGGAAATGCGCAAATTCAGCGATTTTGATCACAAAAATGCTTGAAATGATGGGAATCATACAGAAATTACATTTATAGCACAGATCAGTAGATACATATTCATTTTTATTTTATTTTTATCATTATTTGTTTTTTACTTTTCATGATGGCAGGTGAGCCTCCCCTGACCGCACGTCCCTGCTTGTATGCTTAGGCTAAAAGTTTCTTTCTCACTCATTATTTCCTTGCTGTCACTGTTCGGGGCTGTCAATCATGATATCAGCTGTTTAGATCAGCTGGTCTCTATCCAATATTACAATGAAACAATTGGATCATTTTCCTATCATCTTGCTGCTGTCTACTTATGTTTACTCTGCAATTGTTGCATTTTTATCATATTCTACTAATTGCCCATATTAATTGTGTTCTGATATGTGGTGTCACATCAGGTAAGTGGTGTTATATCGTCGTATCTGGTAAGTAGAAACCTATTCATTCTATTTTCACAAGTGGTTCATATTCTTGTATTCTCATAATTTAGTCATAGGCTATCTGCTACATTTCCATTACTTCTGTAATTGCTCACAATCATTGTATTCTAATAAGTGACGTCATGGACATCGTATATCGAAGTGGTGTCAGACCCATCGCATTACTAATTCTCAGGTCACTGCTGACTTGTTTGGTTAAATCCATTCAATGTCTTATGAGTGATGTGTGATTCATTTAAAGTGCAGGTAATGGAGTCATTCCAGTACACTAGTCGAAGCTCAAACTGTTGCTATTCAGCTCACTGCTGGCCATTAGCCATTGCTGACTAGAGCCTACATTGCAATCAGGGCATTGCTGTCCTCAGGCCATTGCTGGCTAAGATCAAAAAAGTTGATCTCGCAAATGCTCTGGTCAGTGCTGACCTAGTCATTGCAGCGTTTTCGTTCACGTTTACTCATTTGTGGTAAATCGCTGATTCTAATCTCTAAACGTCAAATTTCTGTCATGCTCCTTGTTATGCCTCATCTCTTAGCAGCTTATGCAATCTTCATCCATCATTTGTGACCCGTTTCATTCCCGCTTGGTAAGTCAACATTCTTTTGGGGGAAATATTAGGCTGTGGTTTATTTTTTTTCCTTTTGGGGGATTTATCTTGCTGCTGCTAAGGGCAGACGCCCCTCAATTACAAATCTCCCTGTAGAGTCCAAGCGCCAAAGACTCTGTCAAGACTTTATCATCACATATCATCGGTTAATAAAAAACAATGATCTTTTCTTCATCTAACTTGTCTCTCCTGATTGAACTGCCACTAGTCTGCATACCTTGATAACTTGTTCCCAGGCCTCTGAATGTAGTCCCCAAACCCCTGCAGCTAGTCCCCAGACCTCTGAACCTGGTAATTAGTCTTCTGAAACTACTCCTCATACCTCGAAACCAAAACTCTGGAGCTATTTCCCAGACAACTTCAGCTAGTCCCCAGAGCACTGAAGCTTTTCTAAAGACATTTGCAGCTAGTCCCATTCCTCTGTCTCCAGAAATCTGCAGCTATCTGAAAATATGACCTCTCCTGGTCGACTCTGTGGAGGAATTAGCTCACATTGTGTTTGCACCAGAAACTGTTTACAGTTAATGACTTACACACAAACACATACAGACCGGTTAGTTAAATATATTGAGTTATGTCATGATTGATCATCATGAAAACAACACTGTAAACAATGCAAGACCAATTCTGTGTTTCATAACTGAGAATCAGAACAGTTCATCATTGGTTTCATTGGTTTTAAGAATTTACTCTGGGTCATAAGAATGGCGTCCATCTTTGAAGTTAATCAGACGACCTGTAGACCGATCACTCTTCATGGACACACAGCTGGGTCCAGGTCCTTCCAGCTTCCTTCTGATAGAAACACCAGATACATTCTGCACTGAGACAAAACTTGTCAGTGATTTAATAAACCTACTGTACAAAGGTTGTGTTAACCGAGACACACACACACACACACACACACACACACACACACACACACACACACACACACACACACACACACACACACACACACACACACACACACACACACACACACACACACACACACACACACACACACACACACACACACACACACACTTCTGCTGTCGAAACACTGCCCTGTAAATCTGCTTTGGTGGGTTTTTAGTGTTAAATTATAATTATTCTGAAATCCACCTCACAGGGCAAAGTTGCCAGAATTCCAAAAACAAACTGGTTTGCTAAGTTCAACAAGGAGAGCCTGATAGGAGCTCATCAGTGGAAGCTCCAATACTCTGCACTCAACTCTGTCAGCAACAAAGTGACACAGGAAGCCAAAGCACTCTCCACAATCACACACTCTGATATCATGACACCACAGAGCTTACACTGCACGACACACATCTCTCTTTAGGAGCAGACGGAAAATATGAAGACAAATGGAACAGACAAGGTCAACATAAAGATACACTCAGCATGGGCTTTTCTGTCAGCTCTGACTCTTGGACTACCTAAACTTGACACACCGTTCACACAATACTTTGACCAAAGAGACATGACATCAGTTTTGACTCAGGAACATGGGGGGAAACAGGGACCTGTTGCATATTTCCCTACTAAACTAGACCCTGCAGCAGCTGGCCTTCCTCTGTGTCTGCGTGCTATAGCTGCTGCAGAGAAAGCAGTAGTGGCATCACGTGACATTGTGGGTTATGGTGAGCTCACACATGGTTCCACATGCAGTTTCACATGTCCTGCACACTCAGAAAACATCACTATCACTAGCGCTATCACACAACCTTATTAGATTTGCCTAACATTACTGTGAAAAGATGTACCACCCTTAATCCTGCCACTCTTTTCCCTACGGCAGCAGATGGAGAGCCACATAACTGTTGTTTCTCCTGAACAGGTCTCCACACCAAGACCTGACCTCACAGAGTCCCTACTGCCAAATGCTGATTTAGAGCTGTTTGTGGACGGTTCGGCATCCCGCAGGAGACAGGAGAAGGGTTGGTTGTGTTTGCTGTAGTCTCATCACATGACACTCTGTGCAGCGGTAAGTTGGCATCCCACTTTTCTGCTCAAGCTGCAGAACTTGTGGCTCTTATAGAAGCCTTTTTTTTTTTTTCTAACAATTTGTCTCAGAATTCAAAAGCCCGAAATGATACAGGATGCCCTACACATGTTGGCTGAAAAAGGAGGGTTTGTGTTATGTTCGGGGACTCCTGTTGTACTTTCATTCCAAACAACACAGCTCCAGATGGCTCATACACCAAAGCCCTCTCTAAACTCAAAACCATGGCTGAAGAACTCAAGGACAATGCTGGTGTGGATGCGTGGACAGAAAAGTGGTTTGTAAACTTATTTGGCCGATGGGGTGCTATTTTGGCTAGAATTGGCGTTATCATAGTTGTTTGTGTAACTGTTGTTGCCCTATGTGGTTGTTGCATCATTCCATGTTCTAGAAAGCTGATTAAAAATCCATAACAAAGAGTGTTTCCCAATATGTGAATCTTCCCCAGGCCGATCGGGTCTCATCTGACTTGTTTCCAATGGCCGACTCTTTTCCTCCCTTAGATGAGGAGACATTTCTGTGTAATACTTATGTTTATTACAGTTTGCTGTTTTAGAAATATAATCTCACAAATCAGCTAGTGCTTCCATTTATTTTACTTGATAAAGAAATTAATTGAATTGACAGGTGATTCTGGATGTTTATTACAGACTTAGATGATAGAATTTCTTACAAATTGTTTAAGTTGATTGATTATTGTTTATTATGAAGCTCACTGACATGTTGTCTCATTATGCAGTTCAACAGAGATGGAGGTCCGATGTCTGTGTTTCACCTCATCTCAGGAGATTTATTTTGCCATGTTGATGTTAACATTCTCTAGCTAGCTACAACATGGAGTTGCTTAGAACTCACAAAACCAGATAATGCTTTAACCTTATCGATTAATAATGTGCATATGAAAACCATTCTGGGTAATATGTGTTGATGTTTCGATAAATTGTAAATACTTTAATGGCCATAGGAATGGCCAAAGGGGGAATTGTTGTGGAAATGTATCATATTGTTCTTTTAGTTATAACTTGTATCGCTTAAACCTGCATATATGCAGACGAGGCCAACCACACTCATTTAAAACCTAATAATAAATATTATCATATCGAAGGTATTTTAACATTTCTGGCTTGCTGTAGTGTCATCCTGATCTCACCACTTAACCCTCTTCCCACGAAAACAATACCAAGGCCGGAACCTGGCCTTGGTGGATGCATCAGTAGGCAGAGGAGGAGGAGGACATCTGCGAAGGGGGGGGGGGTTAAACTACTCCTTATTGTTAGACCTCTGAACCATCTGTGGGGAAAGAGCTCTATCCATTCAGCTGAATTATTACAAGTGTCTGTTCAATAAATATGTTTGTTATATTTAAGAGTTTTCTCATCTCAGTTATTTCTCACAGGGAGGTTAAAAATATTTTTTTCCACCACAACAAGTATCTAGACTGCAGTTTGTTTCTGAAAAAGTCACCCTTCTGGGGCACATGATCACAGCAGAGGACAAAACCCTCTCCCCCAAACCAATAGAAGCCATCCAAACCATCCCAAAGCCCGAAGCAAAGAAACAGGTCATGAGTTTTTTGACAGACGTCCTGCTGTCTACAGTGGATTCCAAATGATGCTGAAACTGAGGCTCCATTAGCAGCATCCGCTCATGGGAAAGGCCTCACTGCAATAGACAAAGTTTCATGGACACCAGAAGCAGAAAAAAGCATCAGTTGATTTGAAGATAGCTCTAAAGTCTCCTCCAACACTGGGCCTTCCAGACTGCACCAGACATTTCACAGACTGTTGACGGACGGGGCGGATACAGGACTTCAGTATTCATCCAGGACCATGAAAACCTGACTCTGTAGCAGCAGGACTTCCAGCCTGTCTCAGAACTGTAGCAGATGCTGAGAAGACTGTGATGTCATCATGTGACCTTGTAGGTTCTGCTGACCTAACCTGTTGGTTCCACATGCTAGAACAAAAACCTCAAAGGACTCTGTACAGGCAGCAGATGAGGTTGCATTGACAGAAGCATGCAAACTTCTCAAGATAAAACAATGAACATCTGTACTGACAGTACATATGCATGGGGCGTGGCACATGAGTTTGGCCTTTGTCCGCTGTGCTCCCTGATATCCACAAACAGGTAAAAGAAGAGCTACAAAGAGCCACAGAAAAGAAACTACACAACCGGGAGTCAGCTGATTGGATCGTAGTAAAAGACCTGAGGAGAAAGAACTGGAGAGCATGCAGGTGGAACGGACCCAACCAGATCCTCCTCACCACGGAGACGGCAGTAAAGGTGGCAGAAAGAGCAACTAGGATCCACAACAGCCACTGCAAACGAGTTCCTGAGCCCACCAACGACGCCTCATCAATCGTACATCAACTGAAGGGAGCCAGAGCTTTCCCCACCTTGTGTTTGCAGGGAGAGACGGGTGTTGATTGTCATTCGGACCACATGTTTCTCAAACTCACCAAGAGGCAGCACATTGATTAAGGGGGTGAGCTGAGGTCACACTGCTGATAGGATGACGCCATTGAACCAACCGTGGCACCGGAGGGGCGGCAGGTGGAGAGGAACCTGCAGCATATTCCTGCCCGCTTTATTCATCATCCCACCACTACGACATGACATTACTCAATGAAACCAAGATCAACACCACAGCAGTCCAAGTAGCAGTTACGCCAGCCAAGGAGTCATTGCAACGGACTGCTGCACCTACATTCAGGACATTTCAGGTAACATGACTCACGTTGTTTCACACCTTAATTATCTGCTGCACAAAGAAAAAAGCGAGGACTCTGAGACCCCTGGAGGACAGGGCTGGTGGTCCTGGCTGACAGCAGGCAGAAGGAAAGCCACATTGAGGAAACTCTTGACCTCCTTTGTTAACCTGTCTTGTTGTTTGCAGCCTTGATATGTTGTGTGATCCCTCATGCTAAAGCTATGATTAGCTCTTTGATCAAGTCAGCTGTCAGAGAATGACATCACTAAATGACCCTCCAGAGAGGACCCCTCCCCACTACAATGAAGATGTCATTGAGCTCTATTGTTCCTTATTTCATGCTTTGCTGTAATCACACAATGATGCCTCTAATTCTTCATATATGACAGTAATAATGGTTCAGCTAATGATGAACACGACTGATGAATCTTTTCTCTCGAATCATTTATATCTCATTCCTGGTTTCAGGATTGATTTGTGAGCATCAAATGCTCAAAGTGGGGAATGTAATGTAAACTTCTGGATGTGATGTGTTCTTCCAGACCTTGTGACAGATCACTCAATGACCCAGCTGACTGAATCTTTTGTCAGCTGGATTTTTTTTTTAAATTAAATGTTGGAAAGACCAAAGAGTTGGTTATTGATTTCAAAAGGAAGGAAGAGGTCTCCTCATTGATAATTAAGGGTCAGCAGATAGAAATTGTCCAGTCACATAAATATCTTGGGGAGTACCTGGACAGTAAATCAAAATGGAAAAAGAATAATAATGCTGAATTCAAGAAGGCTCAGTCAATACTATTCTTCTTGAAGAAACTGAGATCCTTTGATCAGCAGAAAACTTCATGTTTTTTTTATCAGGGAATTTTAGCTAGTGTCCTCTTCTATGCTGTGCTCTGCTGGGGGGCTGCATCACTACGGATGATAAAAACAGGATCAATAAGATGATCAGAAAGGCTGGCTCACTGATTGGCCTTATCGCAGATTCACTAGAGGTCACTGTAGAAAAGAGAACAAGGGCCAAGTTAAAAACGGTGTTTTTACTGGATTCAGAAGCTCATTCACTAAGGATGCCTCATTGTTCTACTGAAAAACTCAGAAGGTCTTTTGTTCCCGCAGCTGTCAGATTTTTTAATGAACACTTTTGGATGTGTTTTTACTTGCTGAACAGGAAAAAGATCTGCAGATTTTGCTGAACATTGGTGCAGAGTGGTGATGGAAATAGAGGACAGTGGTAAATCAAGACAAAACACAAATAGTATATTTTTGACAAAAATCACTGGATAGAAGTTCAGGTTGTTTTAACTTTGGTTTAACAGTGCTATCATACTCTCAACAGTCACATGATATTTAAAGAAGCTGTCCTAGCTCAGTCAGCAGGAAGAGCACTGGGATTTGTACTGAACAAAGTTAAACATTGTGTTAATCTGGGATTCCATATTGAACACAATTATATAATTCATGTGTCTGTCCTGTGTCTGACTATGCTTCTTGAGTTTGGGTTTCCGTGAACACACAAGTTGTAACACTGTGCATCACAGAACTATTCAATCCGTCTTGGGAGTTCACGAATCTACTTCAGTTTTGTCCATTAGTGGGGATTTGGGTTGGGAACCTTCAAACATAAAACTCAAATAGTTTGACTTTAGAATAGACTTGTGAAGATGTTTGATCAGAGACTAACTAAAAAGATATTTCATTGGAACATTATTCATGGCCTTCCCTGGACTATGGGTTTGAAATCTCTGTTTAATATGAACGATCTGTCAATCATTTTCCAGAACAGATTACTTTGTGATATTCAGGAGATTAGGACCAAACTGTGTCTCATGCACAGAGAAAAATGGTCTGTTGATATATGATGTAAACTAAAGTCACCAATTTATTGTCTCATAAAGAATAACTACTCTATGTGAAGTATAACTTCAACAAACAAAAAAGGATCCCTATCAGGAACATTACCATTAGCCCCAGAGAACGGTAGGTTGAATTCCACTCCAGTGAGCTCTGGGAAATTGAGAATGAGATGCACTTTTTGTTTTACTGTCCTATCTACGAGGACATAAGGGATGTACTCTTTACTAAAATAACTTTAATTTATGTTAAATTCTTTTGCCTGGATGAAACACTGGAGTAGTGCATCAGGATAGGAACCTTTTTTAAAGGAGATTTTATTTGCCAGTCCGAATATTTAGTGGGGAAGTAACCTGTCATCATCATCACCACTTGGTTTTCATTATCAGTTTGAAATCCTTACGTTTGATCAACGGATTGTCGTCCATCCTTGAAGAATATACGACGACCCATAGACCGGTCACTCTTCATGGACACACAGCTGGGTTCAGGTCCAGGTGCAGGTTTAGGTCCAGGTCCAGGCCCAGGACAGTGTGGTCCATGATGGATCCTGATCACATATGTAGAAACAGAGTCAGTGAATGAAAGACTTTGAGTCATGGACAGTTAGAGATGGTCATCTCACCTCTGAGCTTTGGTCTGGCTGGTTTTAGAGGGAGGGACTCCCTCCTCTCTGTCCTCACACTGATTCATAGCAGAGTCCACACCTTCACACAAACACAACAACATTATTTCTCTTCATCATGACAAACACACACAGCTCATTCACCTCAATACTAAATACACTCATGGGACAGTTTCCATGTTGTTGTCACTTTGAGCTGCAGAGTCATCTCTAAGAAATGACGTTCACAATGCTCTTTAGTCTGTTGGCTTGTTTGAAGACTAGAGGAAGACACTTCATGTGGCTTTTTATTGGCCTTTCTTTGGGGATGACGTCACTTTTCACTTCTATTTGACTGACTTGGAAAAGCTCTTCAACATTTGAAATGTTGTTGAAATGAAGTCTACTACATCCAGTCAATCATGTGACCTTGTTAGCAGCTGCTGAATTCACATCCACATCAGCTCCCAGAGACGTTGTACCTTCATCTGTAGAGGAAACAGAGCAGAGGTGAAAGCATCAGTCCGATCATTGATCAGCACATCAGCTCTCATTCATCCTTTAGACGCATGTCTCTGTGACATCATCAGGGCCAATGGATATCAAACAGAAAGCTGTATACAACATGTGAGGCTGATAACTGACCTCAGTAACGTTGGACATGACATATGAATCCCACATGAAGAAATACACTTCACTTGCTTCTTTTCCTTGCTTCCTTATTCCAGTCTACCACTGCGGTCAAACCAGCTGCCCCTGAGTTCAGAGTGTGTGATTTATCTAACGTTTACGGTAAAGCAGAGGAACAGATGTGGGGAGCTGATGGAAGGAACCAAAGTGACTTTTGAATTCAGTCTCACAAGAAGAAGTTACAGAAATACTTGATGTTTTTGGAAAGTTTCGTATGTACAGAATTACATCATCGTCCACTCTAAAGTTACCGCACATCCCTCCAAGCAATACTAAGTAGATGATGAACTTTTTATTTTTGGATATAGGACTTCATAGACTACATGCATCAATACTATGAAGTACTTGTACTTCTTGTGTAATCTAATGTCAAAGTCCCTTTCAGAGAACAGGAATGAGTCACATCATGAGACTTGAATGTTTCTATTCCCTTTTTTGTTTCTTCCTCAATCTCTTACTGCCAGGAATCCACTGATGGAATGTAACTAAGTACATTCACTCATGTATTCTAAAGTCCTATATCCCAAAATAAAAAGTTCATAATCTATTTATGGAAGAAAGTTTTTTATCCCACATCAAATTTAGACAAAAAGGCTGAATATTTGATATTAGATTACAGAAGAAGCACACAGTAAAAGTACTTCATATTATATTTGATTGTAGTTAAAATAGTACTGAGTTCAAATAATAGGCTCTTAAATTACTGTTCAGGGGTCTCATTTATAAAACAGAGCATAAAATACACACTAAATGTTTGCATATGTTCAAATGAGGAAATACACATACCTCAAATAATATTCAGATTCATAAAACCTTGTGTTCGCTACCAGAACAAAGAGTCCTCCAAGAGTCCCTCAGTGAAAAGAGTCGCTCACTAACCTTTAGAAGCAGAAGAAGCTGCGACACCACGAGCTCCAGCAGGGAAACTAAAGTAGAAACAGGAAGAGAGGGGCCGTCACGAGGACACCAGAACCAGCTCCACATGTTGCTTTGTATTGAAATTAATATTAACAATATCAACCTTATCATTCCTGTAATACTATTATATATATATATATATATATATATATATATTTATATATATATTATAATAATAGTAATCACAAATACACAACTCATTATTTAAACAGACGTTTTTCACAAATTGTGTTTCGGAGCTGAATTTAAGATTACATTTTCCTGAGTAGTAATCTTACACTTCAAAGTTCACAAAATATCAGTAAATATATATTTTATATACAATATAATCAAAATAAACAAATGTTTGAGATAGAAAGGTATTTTGTTTTCATTGGAGTTTGGGTGAAGCCCAACACTCTGTAGACAACATAGACAAATTAACACAGTAGATCACTACTACTATTAACAAGCACTTCACTTACCAAAGCTGCTGTTCACTATTTAAATACAAAATACAATGTGCTACTTTGCAGTGATATTTGATCAACAATCTCTTGATTTCTCCAGAAGTCACAAAGTACCTGCTGAACATGGTGCATCCAGATAAATGTTCTTCTCTTGGTGATGAAGACCTTCATCATCTGGAGGGTCTGGAGTTTATGGTCAGATAATGCGCTATGTTGAAATATTAATCAGACAAGTTTTAATATTTATTTTGGGTAAATTATTAATTACATATGATATAAATCAGGACATACAAATATGATAATTACATAATTGATTACTTAACAATCATTAGATTAAGCGATAAAGAAATAATCATTAGGTGCACACAAAGAAAATATATCCAGAGGAGCAGGAAACAAGAAGTAGAGAACCAGGAGGACAGATTAAATAAACCAGCAGAGATTCAATCATCAAACATTTCTACCTGCTGCAGGTGAGATCACTTCCTGTTTGTGTTGTGAGACACGTGACTGACAGAGACGCTGATTGGCGCTGTGAGTGTTAAGCAACAGCAACACGATGAGGCAACGAAAACTATTTACTTCCGGAATACTGCAGTGTACTGCAGTACGAGGAAAGGTACTGCAGTAAACTGCAGTACAATGAAAAGTACTACAGTTTACTGCAGTACGAGAAAAAGTACTGCATGTTTCACATAAAAGAATACAGAAGTATTATCAGGTAGTAGTTCATCATACAGGACAATTCCTTCAGTGTGATGTAGTACTGCGGTCAAGTCAGCAGACACTTAAATTGTAGTGTACGCTGAAACTTACGGTAAACGCAACCAAACGGCACAGATCGGGAGCGAGCGAAGGATATTGCAAAGTTAGCGAAAGATTAACGTGAAAGAACCTCCGGTTTTCTACAGACGAACATCCGGTTTTCAAAATAAGATGCCAACAAAGTATATATATTGCATAATGGAAATAAGATTAAATGAATTATATTCCAATAAGTATAAAAAATGATACCTTCATCTCGTGAGTTAAAGGGAAAATACACCTAAATTGTGCGTAAAGTGTCTTTATTCTTTGATTTGAGGGTTGCTGGAAATGAATAATACTGACTGACAGTCAATTAAGATGTTTTACTAAGCAAAATCTCTGAACTGAATTTATATCTTCAAATGGCAAATTTCTGAAGTTTTTAAGGTGCTATGAAAATGTTTTTCTCAATAATTCCCCACAATGACTAATATATATATGTTCAGGACAAAAAAAGGCTAATATCACAATATTTGAGCTGCTACAAAAACATTTTTCTCAATAATTCCGTACAATGACTGATGTATATGCAATCAAGGCATCGTTGACTCCACCCATAGAGAAAATAAGACATTTTGACTGTCCTAATTAAGAGATATTTCAGATTAAAACTCATACATTTGAATTGAGAAAATATCTAATAAATGGATATTTGAAGTGTAATAAAAAGTATTTTCTCAATAAGTCCAGACAATGACTGATATGTATGTGTCGAGGACATTGTTGACTCCACCCATACTGAAAATCAGACATTTTTACTGTCCTAATTAAGAGATATTTCAAAGTAAATGTCATACATTTGAATCGAGAAAATATCTAATAAATGGATATTTGAAGTGTAATAAAAAGTATTTTCTCAATAATTCAAAACAATGACTGATGCATATGTCTTCAAGACATCGTTGACTCCTCCCATAGTGAAGATGAAACATTTTTACTGTACAAATTAAGAGATATTTCAAATTAAAAGTCATACATTTGTACCAAGAAACGGGTACATTTCTGAATATTTGAGGTGCTATAAAAACTATTTTCTCAATAATTCCACACAATGACTAATGCATATAAGTTGAGGAAATCTCTGACCATACATATACAGAAAATGAAAAATCTTTACTGTGGTAATTAAGAGATTTTTTTAAAGTAAATGTCCATTAAATTAATGGACATAAATTAATTTGTTCCAAGAAATATCCAATAACTGAATATTTGAGGTTAAAAAGAGTTTTCTTTATAATTCCAGACAATGACTAGTGCATATGTGTTCATGACATCTCTAACTATAGAGAACAGAATAAGGTGTTTGGCATCGGCAGAGAAGATTTGGCAAATTTTTCATGGGCGCAACCCACATACTCAGCTGTGCTGCTCATCCCACAAATGCATGTTCCTTACAAATGGGGCACCGTTTGAAAGGTAACTAAACAGGCTTTCCAACGGTATATAATTTATTGCCAAGAAGCATTGTTACAACAGAGAAATAATCTACCAAACACTAATTTCCGAACTTTTTGTTCGATGTTTATTGTTTAAAAAGATATTTGTCACAAATTGGGTTTCAGTGTAAATTTCAGGTTAAATTTTCCTGAATAGAAATCTTAAGCTTCAAAGTTCACAAAATATCAGTAAATATATATTTTATATATAACATAATCAAAATGAAACACAAATGTTTGATATAGAAAGGTATTTTGGTTTCATTTCACTGGAGTCCTACATTAATATACAGTGTTTATTTTATTTCAGAATCCTGGTGAAGCCCAACACTCAAGTATTTCAAGCCCCCACCACCTATAAGGAAACACATTTCCATAATACTAATGAACCTGATATTAAAGTGTTTTTTAAGGAAACAGACACTCTGCTTTATAAAACCAGTCCTAACCTCAAACATGCTCGGTTGGTAAAGTGTCAGTTAGTAAGGTTCCACAGTATCTATACTCATACAAAGCATTTCAAACAGGCCACTAAACAATATTCTCAGTGTTGGTCACTAGAGGGCAGTAGAGGTCTTTCCTTAAAAAATCCTAAAAACAAACTTGGCCCCGTTAGATTCAGTCATTCTGCCATTTGTCACTACATATTCTTCATCAGCTGTAAAATCAGGCAGAGTGAACAAAACAAACTTCCTTAATAATATGAGGAACTCTGATACTATAGGACCCCAGAATGACTGCAGCTTTTAGAAAAGATCACTTGATCAAGGCCGAGGTCAGACCACTGTTGACCTCAAAAGCTAAGGGTCATAGATCTTTTTTTGTACCAAACTTGGTTGAACAGTAAATATAATCATAGTTGGATTATGAGACAATCGGCACCTAAAATACCTCACCACCTCTCCTTCATAGGAGCAAGACACAACGACTTTAGTTTAGCCTCCTTTTGTAGCTTTTATCTCTTTGTAGTCATTTTGAGTCTCTTTGTAGTTGTTTTGTGTAACTTTCACTGGTTCAGGCAGACCTGAATGAAAATGCCTGACAAGTTGAAGGAAAGTTCAGTTTACTTATCAGGTCGGGTGAGATCAAAACAGGGAGATCAGTCACTCAGGATACCAAATCTGAAAAGGTTCAGGTAGAAAATCCAAAGTCCAAGAAGCAGACAAGCAGAGTCAGAACAGGCAGATCAGATAACACGGACTAGGAAACACTGGAGAGTTTGATAGAAACATACAAGTCAATCTGACAAGGACAGAGTGAAAGTAGACTTGTAACAATACTGAGGGACTAATGAGAGGATGAGCTGCAGGTGAGGAGACGGTCGGGGAAGACCAGAGGTCTCATTTATGAACCAGAGTGTAGGATCCACAGTGAAAGTTTGCATACGTTGAATTGTACATACGCGAAAAAATATTATGATTTATAAAACCTAGTGTACTCCTGTTAGTGAGCTATTTCCTGTTTTAAATCTCAAATCAAGCTGTAAATGTGAGCAGCTGGTTCAGCCTCACATCCCTCCCTCTACACGCCCACACTCAACCATTAATGGTCAATGCAAAGCACCTTATGAATGTTGATGCATAGAAATGAGCTGCTGATCAATGAGTCTTTACAGTGAATCACGGACCAAGAGGAAGACCAAGAAAATAAATTCTAAATTAAGGTTCATGTGGATGAGGTGATCCCTGAACACTAGTTCCGTCCTTGTGACGCACACAAAATGTATCGTCACATTTTTTGTTTATTTGATAGAACGAATTTCTGTGATTTTGCTAATCATAATAAAACTTCCTCAGAAGTGTATTCCTATCTATGCCCAGGTAGCAGTTCAGCGCTGTGGTTTCAGCTCGCGACAAGGGACTTGTATGTACGCATGCAGCGTATTCTCATAGCTGGAGAATACGTTACATGAGGGAAGCCACACGTTTAGTCATTTCCTGTTTTTCTCAGGTTAGTGACATGTAAAGTGCACCAAATATGACATATGAAGTGAGGACCAATGTGTACTGAACATTTTTATAGATTATTTAGTGTTTCATGTAGTTGTTTGGTAGCTACATGAGTGTTGTTTTAAGACTGACTGTCGAGTGCTTGCTAAACGGAAATTGTGTTTCGCAAGACAGAAGGAAAGGTTATGCTGGGTGCCCCACAGTCGAAAGACAAGAAGGTTAGGCTAACTGAAAACTCTGAAGACAATATGGACAGCTGTCTGTCTTTATACGTCAGCCCCGTAAAAGTCTGTTCATTATCACCTATCATACACACAGTTTCACTCAATGACAATGATAAAACAATGGGCCCGGGACAGCAGCTCGTATTGGGACATGAAGGGGACCCATGGGTCTGTTTAAAGTTGGGAATTCTAAAATGAGACAGATCTGGAATGTGCCTGGTCCTGGCTCGAGATCTTGACTCACATGTTGGATAGCATCGGCCTGAGTCAAGTGTCGAGTGTCATTTGGCCTCTATTTCCCCTTTACTTCCTGTCATCCTGACTTTAAAGAAGGGGTGTCCTCGAAAAATACCAAGTATTTTCATAGCGTCAACTGATTGTCAAATCACGTTTTTTTTTGCCCATTCATCAAGCTCTGTTTGAGCAAAAGTACAGTACAGAAACAAACTAATATGAATACAATTAGTGCTGAGAGGCTCAGGGTAGTACTTCTTGAAGAGGTGAGTTTTCAGCCTGCACCGAAAGATGGGCAGCGACTCTGCTGTCCTGACGTCAGTGGGGAGTTCATTCCACCACTGAGGGGCCAGGACAGAAAACAGCCGTGACCGGGTCGATCGGCCGCAGGGACCTCTGAGCGACGGGGCAACCAATCGCCCCGAGGCAGCAGAGCGAAGAGGTCGGGCGGGGGTGTAGGGCTTGACCATGGCCTGGAGATAGGAAGGAGCTGTTCCTTTCACTGCCCTGTAGGCTAGCACCAGAGTCTTAAACTGGATGTGAGCTCTTACAGGGAGCCAAAGTAGTGTTGGGGGCCTTAATCTCTCTTGTTTTGACATGTTTTGCTCGAAAATTCTTGAAATAAGTGAACGTGCTTTGGAATCAAGCATTGCTATGTAATTTCATTGGCCAGAACTTGTCTCTTATTGTATCAAGAACATTTCTAGTAGCCTTGCATTACAGCCCTTTTTTTTTCTGGCTCCTGTCGTACTTTTTGTTTATAATGAAGCGAATCGACTCTTTATGTTCTAGTAGGTTGTGAATAGCTTATGAATAGGGTATTTTAATATGTTACTATTTATTTATTTATTTGGTTTATTTAGTGAAGTCTGGTTCAACCACACAGCTACTTTCATTTGTTGTCTAATTAGGCCTCTTGTCAGGACTTTGTAGATGTGTACTGACTGAGCTCTCTTTACACCTTCTGACTCTCCTGGTGTGTTACTTCTGTTAAGGTGGTACGATTCACATCTTAATGATTTATTAACTCTCTTTTTATTGAGGAAAAAATAACACCCATTATGTTATGTGACAAAATGCCTGACACTGTTTCTTAACACTCACAAACAAGTTCAAATTAGTAATATTTTATTTTGTCTTGTCAGAGTATTCAGATAGAAGAAATGGTAATAATAATAATAATAATATAGTTTATATATCATTTGATTTGATTTGATTTCTTTTTCCTGTTTTTACAATTTATGGTATTTTGACAATTTTCACCTCTCATAGATAATCCTACATTTCTTAAAGGCAGCTCTAAATATCAACAGTGAAACCAAATGTCACAAACTGTAAGAGAAATATTAATTTTCAAGGTGAACACAACGAGGTATTTTAGTAAACTAACATTGTTTGAAATCTGTTTAAGAAGTTCTAGATTTCGTTCTAACTTCTACGAATATATCAAATATTCTGTCAGTTAATCATTCTTTTGTGAATTTCAGGTGAGTTTTGAGACTCATTTAACAGTTATGTTCAGATTTCAGTGACAATTATTTTATGTAAGCAATTGGTATTACAATATAATGAACCATAGCTATTTAATCCAGCACATCCACACCTGGATCAGTGGGTAATGGTTTTTACTGTTTTAATTCTAATCATAGAGAGGGCCATGTGACTCATCTGAGACACTTGTAGAAAAAGATCCATAAAAAACTCTCATCATAACTTTCCCCAATTCGTATGAACGAGGTTCTGTGGAGAATTTTAACCCCCACACAATGCATGCTGGGAAGTGTGCTTACAACTTCTTGAAACAAGTTGGTTTGATGAGTTTAGGTAAACAAAGATAATGTGTTGTGTGAATATATCATACAGCTCCAGACCTCCATTAACAATCAAAACATTTGAGTTTATTCCTCAAATATTATTCTCAGATGTTATATTACAATTATTTTATAAAACATCCGGTTTCAACTTAATGAAAACAGGTTTAATCATTTCTAACATGCATTTAAAATCAGATGAACTAAATATACACGAACAGCCATTGAAACAGCTCATATTGTACATTACACTGATAACAGTACCTTGAGTGCAAAGCATATTCACATAACACTGCAACATTTGACAAGTGAAATAAAATGTTACATGAAGCTCAACACCTACAAATACACCAGCTGCAGACTGCAGAAACATGAATACGCGCATGACGGGATGGTTATAGTCAAAATCAATGTAATTAACACAATGACAAGAACAAACTCACAAGAACCAGTCACATATATAATATGACAACAAAGCAACAAATCAATCCAGCAAACCTGCGGCGCTAAAACACGTATATTCCACCGCACACTGAAGAGCACGGGCCATTCAAAAAGTATTCACATCAGAGGGAACAATATTAACCATATCATAAAAACGACACCATAGACAAATTAACACAGTAGTAACGCTACTGCAGATGTAAAACAACAGAAGCAGTTCACTTATCAAAGCTGCTGTTAACTATTTAAATACAAAGTCCATCCTCCTTTCTTTGATTACAAAGAGTTTAATACCGCGGTTGTACAGAACATCAGTGCGGTACAGTTCTAGCCAGAGGTCCTCTTGCGAACGTGTTCGTTGAGTTGTAGATGCACTCGGGTTGGAAAAGTTTTCAAAAGCACCGTAGCTTGTAAGTGTCCTGCCGTGCTATGGTGTCGTGTTGCTGCCTTGGTTAGCCACCTCAGGTGAGCAAATCCAGCGTAGCTCCAAACACCAAGACGCTCAGTCGCAAATAAAACGCATTCATAGCCATAAAATGTGTAACGCTTCTCCGACGCTGTCAGCCAGAAATACCGTTCGTAGTTGCTGGACTGAAAGTGGCGCACAAATCCTTTTCCTGGCTGGGTTAGGGCTGATCTCCAGCTTTTCTTGAAATGTCCTTCTCAAGAAATCCGTGTCTCCTCATCCTTCAGCCATTGAGTGTTAAAAAAACAAAGCTCGGTAAATAAAAGAATCGACACCAAGCAAAACGCTAAAAATGTCATGTCAATGTCATAACTTCTTACATATCTTTCAACTTGAACTCTTACTACTACTAACTTCTGCTAGCTGCTTCAGCATCACAACAGTCACGCTAGCCCACTGACCAATCACGCCGCACGTTATTGCTGAGCTGCTCGTTAATGCTGACGTACTCGGCTCCGCCATTCAGAAGCTTTGGCACGTCAAAGAATACGTCCAACATGTCAAACTAAAAATCTGATTGGTTGAAGACTACGACAATCAACAATATCTTCCCCATTTACTTAAACTGCAAAGGGTTTCCTGCAGGCCTCGGGCCTCTCTTCTTACCTAGAGACAGCATAGGGGCGAAATCTGATTGGATAAAAGCTCTCCTTAAAACAAGCTGTAAGCAGGGCAACTGAGGAAGACAGTAACTATGTAATGAGATAATAAGCTAATGGGAAAAATAATTAGAATACATGTAGTGTATTTATGAAAAATTATTAAATTATATAATAGCTATAAATTTGTGATTCTGTTTAGGCCAGCAGAGAAGGCTTTGCTGGCCCTGACGCCCCACCACTGGAATGTGGGTAGGAGTTTATCCTCAGGGTGGTGTTTGTAGTGTTCTCTCTCCAGTATGCTAGAGGTTGATGAAACAATACTCTGAACAGAGTGATGTAACTTCAACAACCTTACTCTCATTCTTGTAGGTCGTACATTTTATGTGACCAAACAGAACATCATCTATTCCTTGGATTCCCCGAAGAGAGCAAGTCTCACTATATTACAACCCTCTCTTATCTCAAAATGAACATAGATGTGTTATTAGCAATGCTATATATGAAGGGAAATAAAAAAGTCTCCGTATTTTAACTCAAAGTGTCCATGAGTCTTTTCTTCTTCTACTAACAATGTGCTACTTTGCAGTGATATTTGATCAACAATCTCTTGATTTCTCCAGAAGTCACAAAGTACCTGCTGAACATGGTGCATCCAGATAAATGTTCTTCTCTTGGTGATGAAGACCTTCATCATCTGGAGGGTCTGGAGTTTATGGTCAGATAATGCGCTATGTTGAAATATTAATCAGACAAGTTTTAATATTTATTTTGGGTAAATTATTAATTACATATGATATAAATCAGGACATACAAATATGATAATTACATAATTGATTACTTAACAATCATTAGATTAAGCAATAAAAAATAATCATTAGGTGCACACAAAGAAAATCTATATAGATTTTCTTTGTGTGCACCTAATGATTATTTTCTGACATTTATTCATGAATTAAGAAAATATCTGACATATAAAATCAATAATACATTTTTAGATGTACTTAAAGTATCTTTTACTCAAATCAGATATGTGACTAACTTTTCTGACTTCATGGGGTCAAAGGTCAACTGTGATCAGTTATTAGATAACTCAGTGAATTTAGTAAAGCCTCATTTCCCAACAGAAAGAATAGAACACGACCAAAAGAGATGCTTCCATCTCGATACCGACACAAAGAGTTAATTTTGTTCATCTTGTTCATCTGGATCAGAGCTGTAGATATTTTGATTGACAGCGAGACCAATCGCTCACTTAAACTGAAGCATAAAGTCATATTTATATTTGTAACTAAATTATAGACTCATTCAAAGACAGCCCCCTTTAATTCATCATATAACAGTTTTACAACAGTTTTATAACAGTGATGATGTGACATGATATAATCAGATGAGTGGAGACACTCAGAGTTTACTATTTAGTAATAAACTATTTAAATGAAGCCAGATTTTCTTTTTCTTTCAACAGAAAGTGTGAAATCTTTTAAATTTGATGCTTTTAAAAGAAAAAAAAGAAAAGAAAAATTAGTTCACAAGAAGAAGATAAAACATATAAAAGATCAGTGTTCAGATTACAGAAAAATAGATAGTCTTAAAAAATATAAAATGAAAGTAATCAATAACAGAGTTAATTAAAATAAATGAAATCAAATTGTATTTGATTGATATTTCATGCAAAAACGTATTTTGTTTCATATTGTTTTAAACATATTGTCACTTTAGTGCAGAGGTCTTCAACAGGGGGTCCGCGGCGGTACTGCAGGGGGTCCGCGAAATTTGTGGTTGATTAGACAATTGCATTTTTTTTTCTAAACATGAATCTGTCCATCATTTTAATAGTTCAGTATTGTATGCAAGATAACAGGTATGTTTATGCATGGCAGTGGCACTAATAGGCCATCACTCATTTTCGTTTCCACATTTATGTTTAAAAGGAAAACGTCAATTTGAATAGCTTGTTTGCATGATTATCATGCAATTGACAGACAATGTTGATATTGGCATTGGTATCAGCTGACAAGGTATGTTTATGAATGGCAGTGGCACGGCCTCCCTACTCACTGTACCTTGCACATGTTTAAGATAAAAACATGAATATATGAACCTGTGTATTATTTGAAAAGCTTAGTATTGAATGCACAATAAAGAGGTATTCATGGTACTAGGCCTAGTTTAATATAAAACACAATTTTATACAATATATATAGTCGGGGGTCCCTGCTCCATCTCTCTCTCAGTTTGGGGGTCCTTGGCCTGAAAAACGTTGAAGACCCCTGCTTTAGTGTGTTTGATTTGTAAATTTGTAAAGGGAAATATTTTATTCCACAAAAAACGTTAATATAAGACATTTCCTACAGCACCTGAAGGCACCACAAGAGCCCGCCTCCGAGAAGCCGTGATTGGTGGAGAGCTGGTGTCGTCAGAGGAGCAGGAAACAAGAAGTAGAGAACCAGGAGGACAGACTTTAAATAAACCATCAGAGATTCAATCATCAAACATTTGTATCTGCTGCAGGTGAGGTCACTTCCTGTTTGTGTTCTGAGACACGTGACTGACAGAGAGACAACAGCTGATTGACGCTGTGAGTGTGAAGCAACAGCAACACGATGAGGCAACGACAACTCTTTACTTCAGGAAACTACAGTATACTGCAGTACGAGGAAAAGTACTACAGTGAACTGCAGTACGAAGAAAAGTACTGCATGTTTCACATTAAAGAATACAGAAGTATTATCAGGTAGTAGTTCATCATACAGGACGATTCCTTCAGTGTGATGTAGTCTGATATATATATATATATATATATATATATATATATATATACATACAGTGCCTTGCATAAGTATTCACCCCCCTTGGATGTTTTCCCCTTTTGTTGCTTTTATACATGAAATCATGGTCAATATTATTTGGCTTTTTTGACAAGAATTTGCAAAAAAAAAAACCTCTTTAATATCAAAGTGAAAACAGATTTTTACAAAATAATGTCAATTAATTAAAAATATATAAGGTAAAGTAAATGATTGCATAAGTATTCACCCCCTTCAGGTCAGTATTTTGGAGATGCACCTTTGGCTGCAATCACAGCACTGAGTGTGTGTGTGGATGTGTCTCACTCAGGCTGGCACATCTGGACACTAAGATTTTTCTCTATTCTTCTTCAAAACAGCTCAAGCTCTGTCAGGTTGCTCAGGGATCGGGCGCGAACAGCTCTTTTCAAGTCCAGCCACAAATATTCACAAATATCAATATTATTTAGCTTTTTTGTCAAGAATTTGCAAAAAAGCTTCTTTCATGTCAAAGTGAAAACAGATTTTTACAAACTGTCAATTAATTAAAGATATACGTATATAGTGTAAAATAAGTGTTTGCATAAATATTCACCCCCTTTAAAGTGACTGACCTAATTCAACAGAAGTCCAGCTAGTTGATGCCAGCAGTGTCACACGTAGTGAAATGGAGATGACCTGAGTGCAGTTGATGTGTGTCAAGTGATTGTAGTATAAACACACCTGTGTCTGGGAGGTCCAGTCTCTGGTTCATCAGTATTCCTGCTACAATTGCAACATGAAGACAAAAGAACACTCCAAGCTACTCAGAGAAAAGATCATTGAAAAGTACAAGTCAGGAGATGGCTACAAAAAGATTTCCAACTCACTGGACATCCCACAGAGTTCAGTTCAGTCCATCATTAAGAAATGGAAGGAGTATGGCACTTGTTTAAATCTCCTAGAGCTGGCCGTCCTCACAAACTGAGTGACCGGGCAAGAAGAGGACTGATGAGGGAGAACACCAAGACACCTAGGACCACTCTGAAGGAGTTCAAAGCTTCAGTGACTCAGATGGGAGAGACTGTACATACAGCAACTGTTGCCGGGGTTCTTCACCAGTCGAAGCTGTATGGGAGAGTGGCAAAGAGAAAGCCACTGTTAAAAAAAGCTCACATGAAATCTTGCCTGGAGTTCACTCAAAGGCATGTGGGAGACTCCAATGTCAATTGGAAGAAGGTTATTTGATCTGATGAGACAAAAATTGAGCTTTTTGGCCACCAGACTAGACGCTATGTTTGGTGAACACCAAACACTGCACATCACCACAAACACACCATCTCCACCGTGAAGCATGGTGGTGGCAGCATCATGCTCTGGGGATGCTTCTCAGCAGCAGGCCCTGGAAGGCTTGTAAAGGTAGAGGGGAACATGAATGCAGAAAAATATCACCAAATCCTGGAGGATAATCTGACTCAGTCTGCAAGAGAACTACGATTTGGGAGAAGATTTATTCTCCAGCAAGACAACGACCCCAAGCATACAGCAAAAGCTCCACAGAATGGTTCAAAGACCACAAGGTGAATGTTCTGGAGTGGAAGTCAAAGCCCAGACCTCAATCCAATCCAGAATCTGTGGCTGGACTTGAAAAGAGCTGTTCGCGCCCGATCCCTGAGCAACCTGACGGAGCTTGAGCTGTTTTGAAGAAGAATAGAGAAAAATCTTAGTGTCCAGATGTGCCAGCCTGAGTGAGACACATCCACACACACACTCAGTGCTGTGATTGCAGCCAAAGGTGCATCTCCAAAATACTGACCTGAAGGGGGTGAATACTTATGCAATCATTTACTTTACCTTATATATTTTTAATTAATTGACATTATTTTGTAAAAATCTGTTTTAAAGAGGTTTTTTTTTTTGCAAATTCTTGTCAAAAAAGCCAAATTATACTGACCATGATTTCATGTATAAAAGCAACAAAAGGATGAAACATCCAAGGGGGGTGAATACTTATGCAAGGCACTGTATATATATTCTAAAAAAAGATAATATTTCATACATGCCAAGTTCATTTCGCGTGTGTAAAATGATGGAACCGTCCACGGAGAGGGATCACCTCCATCTCTACGTGCGTCCTGTGTTTCACTTTTCACGCTGGTGCAGTCCTATAGCTGTGAACCACAAGCTGAACTACAAAGTGGTTCTATATAGTTAGTGGTATGTGGAAATTTGACTTCCAAATAATATAAATATCAACAAAAATAGCTTATTGATGGCATACTTGACAGGCTGATGCACCTTGAAAACGTTTCTCTATCTTTATTTGAAATATTTGAACCCCTACTGAATCCTTAAATGATGATGAAACGAGCCCTTCTCAGATTCACCTGCACCGAGCGCATCTTGACTCCACTGTGGTCCAACAGCTCCTCCTCTCTGCCACGCTGAGACCTGCGTCTCATGCACGAAGCAGGGACATTGTACAACCCCCGCCCCCTTTTCACTTTAATATACTTGTACACACACACACACACACACACACACACACACACACACACACACACACACACAGTGAGGCTTCCAGCTCATTTGTCTGTCAGTTTGACTGATCTGTCTACAGCATGTTGTGACGTCCTTGGGAGGAAACGGTGAGGCAAGTCCTATTATAAACTTCATATGTGAGTGTTGTTGATAACAGTCTGATTTGTTCCGTCCCCAAGTGTCCCGACAATGAATTCATGCACACACTAACCTGGTAACCTAAGTTTCAATTCCCACTGCATCTCTCCATCGGCCTAAACAACACAACTGTTCGTTTTCATCACCAGCAAAATAAATCAAAGCAGGTCCACACAGCAGCCTCACAGCAGTCATGTTTACTGTGATGAACACATCTGGGCTGAACTATTCAGCTTGACAGCAGCTCCTCTCATGAACATTGAGAAATGACAAATCATGACAAATGACAGTTTATTTATATTTTGTTAAATTTTTGTTATATTTTTCACTTCTATGTTTTTTTTCTCTTGTCATCTGAAACACTGTCCACCAAATTTCCCTTCAAAATAAAACTTTGAATACCTTTAAGGCATATTTTGTACTAGTGAAGAATAGTGCTTGGGTTACACCGAACTTAAAACCATAGACTGTATATAAAAAGCTGAATCTCTAGAGGAGAGCCGGGAGCCTCATGCTCTGGCTGACTGCAGGTCAGCAGCTTCGCCCAGAAAGAGACCGAGACCGCTGTAGACGGCATCGTCTGACAAAGGTGCTGCAATCCAGTAACCAAGGTGAGGTGCTGTGAATATCCACATGAGTTTTCCTACTGACACCAGCGTCCCTAGCCCCATTCTCATCCGTCCACCTAAAACAAACAGACAACAAAACAAACAGTATATAATTGTCTTTAAAACTACCACAAACATGTCAGACCTTAATAATTGTAACAGTTTGCCACGTTTGTATCTTTTGACACTTTCTTGAGAATAAGAACGATTTCTTCCTCGCCACAAATGAGGGGAGACACAAAAACATAGCTGTGTATTAACCGCATGTCTGATAAATTAAAGCTGGCCTTCTGTTCACATTTTACAAGTGTCTCAAAAGTATTTCCATTCGCTGACTGACTGTGATGCTGAACTCTATCGACCAAAGAGAGCTCTTCTTCCTCCCACTAGTCTGAACTAAAGGTAGTGTTGATCATACTGACGTATAGCAGTATGATGGATTAGTGTCTCAGTGTCTAGCCATGTATTTGTAGGAAATATGATCTTTGAATCTATGTTTGAAATGATCAAGCCTGCATTAGTCATTAAGTCAAAGTAGGAATTTTATTTACCTGAGTAACTGGACATATTTTGAATAATATCTGAAGTGGAAATTCTTCATGAAAGGAAAGATTCAAATGTTACAAAGTCTGGTTAAGTTCTGAATCTAAATACTTATTTTTATATTTTGTGGAGATTTGGTGATTATTCATTACATTCCATCATTGTCTGCAGTCATCAGATCAGTCTTGGTTTTGTACACAGGAATTCACATAAAACAGATTGATATTAGAGATCCTATCAGTTTGTGTAACTTTGAATCACATTTTCTCGTCACACTTTTAATTAAATGTTTTAATCCTTTTTATTTTAGTTTGCCAGCAGACACCTTTACTTACCTGTAACGTTTTGATAAGTCACCCTTTATGAAGGGCTAACTAAATGCTTGTGTTTCTCTCACTATAAAAAAGTCATCCAGTCTGTTGAAATGTTAGTAAGTCATTAATAAAGGGTCTTGAGTTTCTCAATTTCTAATATGCCATCAGCAGAATGTGTCCGTCAACTGTAATTATAAATGTAAACACATCATTAATAATACATTTTTATATGTATCAATCAATTATGCATTTGTAAATGTAAATATGTTGTATAATTATTGATATTGTTTTGCGACTCCCTGCAGCCCTTTTCTTTCTTTGAAGTGAAAAAAGCATCCAAAATACACATAAAGGTGTTTATTTTACTGCACTTTGTGATTTATTTCTGTAGATTTCTCCTAAAATCTTTCTTTCTCTTTTTGAATAAAAATAATGCCAATCCCTCAGATATTATGCAGCCATCTAATTTAAAAATAATCACCAAATTTGGAGATATACATGTACATCAGAAAGAGGAGAGTCAGGACTACAGTTGTCTTCCCTAACACGTCTTGTTCTGCTGCGCCCTCAGGTGGTGGAGGTCTGCTACGACGTCCTGAAGGAGCGCATCTTCTCCAAATAATGAGGGAAACAAGGGAAGGTGACCTTTGTTGACTGATTGAAATGTCATTAATACAATAAATGACTTAAGCAGGATTTCCTCTTTGCTCTATTTCTCTAAGATATCCAGTTTATCCTACAACGTTCGGCCTGTTGTGACAGTCAACAACGACAGCATATGGAACATATTTCACTGGGGATGTAACAATATACGGTGACTCAATACATCATACTGAGCAGCTGAAAAGTGGATCACAATGTGGACACATTTTCTTTATTTGAATAATAAAAGAGAGAAAAGTGTCTGGTTTGGGACTACTTTTCTCTCCAACGTTTCTGTGACACTTAAATTGAGGTGTGATGAGGTTTAAAAAGCCCTTTAACCTTTTGTTTCTGTATTCTGAACTTGTTCGACTGGTAATATGTTGATAATATCTGAGCCTTTGGTTTTCTTTAGTGAAGCCTGGTTCACCCACACAGCTGCTTCCACTTGTGGCCTAATTAGAGCTCTTGTCAGGACTGTGTGGATGTGAACAGACCGAGATCTATTAACACCTTCTGACTCTCCTGTTCTCTAACTTCTGTTAAGCTGCTGCAGCTCACAGCTTTATGATTTATTAGTCATTGATTATATGAGTTGTTTGTTCAAATTAATAATATTCTAACATTTCTTTTCAGGGAATTCAGAAAGAGGAAATATAAGATTATTTGATATTTACACAATATTTAACAACTATTTGAGCCTTTTTTTTTAACAAACTATGAGATTCTAACAATTCTTCTGTTAACATGAAGCAACTTTGAACCTTTTCGAGACATCGAGGTGAAATCTGATTGGATAAAAGCTCTCCTTAAAACAAGCTGCACTGGAAGCAGCGCTGCAGGCTGGAAGCAGAGCAACAGAGGAGGACAGTAGCTGTGCAATGAGAAAATAAGATAATGGGAAAAATAATTAGAATACATGTGTATTTATGAAAAATGATTAAATAATAAAATAGCTATAACTTTGTGATTCTGTTTAGGCCCTGACGGCCCACCACTGCCATTCATAACATTGCTGATGTCTTCCTGCTCACCAATCTCAACACAGATCTCCTCCACGCTCCATGAAAACAAAAGAGGGAATAACTCAGGTTATAGAGCTCCTCTTTAAACCATCCATCTGCTGAGTCCATATTTTCGGTTGGTTCCTTCTGTCAAGTTAAGGCAAAAAGGTAGCAGGAGATGGACCCAAACACAGAGACACGGGGAGCAGAAGGATGAAGAAATGGTGATTTTAATAAAGAAAATGTCACACACATGTATACTACATGTGTATATAACCTCCAACACACACTCAGTCACAGTTTATTTCTTTCTTTAAAATCTAATTAAATCTAACGACTGAATGCGTCAGTTTATTTCCTTGTTTAATTTAATTAAAGTTTATAATTAGTTTGAGTCTTTAGTCCAAACTTGTTCAGTTGTTCAGGACTCTGAGACTTGATGTGCAGTGAGAGGACGCCCCCTGCTGGATGAACAACACCACAGTCTGTGTCCCAAATCCATCATTCTACACACAATGTACTAAATACTGATCATATAGAAAACAAACAATCACCTTTATCATGTTAGAGTCACTGTTATTAACACGTATTGTTGGAAAGTCACAGAGCTCAGTTAAAGTTCATCAGATACAACTTTGATTTACTACATTTTATTATACACATATACACCTACACACATACATATGCACACACACACACACACACACACGCTCATTTAATGAATTCCAAAAAGATGATTGTTGGCTGCAATTTATTTCTGATGGAATATAGGCTATATTTTATGTATGTGTGTGTGTGTATATATATACAGTATATATATAAAAAATCTAATGATTATTTTAATATTATATTATTTTGTTTTTATAATCCTCTGTAATAATAAACAGAATAAACACCTAATGATTATTTCCTTATCGCTTAATCTAATGATTGTTAAGTAATTGATCAACTATGGTAATTATCATATTTTTATGTCCTGATTTATATCATATGTAATTAATAATTTACCCAAAATAAATATTAAAACTTGTCTGATTAATATTTCAACATAGCACATTATCTGAGCATGAACTCCAGACCCTCCAGATGATGAAGGTCTTCATCACCAAGAGAAGAACATTTATCTGGATGCACCATGTTCAGCAGGTACTTTGTGACTTCTGGAGAAATCAAGAGATTGTTGATCAAATATCACTGCAAAGTAGCACATTGTTAGTAGAAGAAGAAAAGACTCATGGACACTTTGAGTTTAAAATAAGGAGAATATTTTTTATTTCAGTTCATATATAGTATTGCTAATAACACATCTATGTTCATATTGAGATAAGAGAGGGTTGTAATATAGTGAGACTTGCTCTCTCCGGGGAATCCAAGGAATACATGATGTTCTGTTTGGACACATAAGATGTACGACCTTCAAGAATGAGAGTAAGGTTGTTGAAGTTACATCACTCTGTTCAGAGTATTGTTTCATCAACCTCTAGCATACTGGAGAGAGAACACTACAAACACCACCCTGAGGATAAACTCCTAATCACATTCTCCTAACTAACACCAGCTGTGTGTGATCCTGTACACACTGAACTATCTGGTCAGCAGAGAGAAGGTTTCTCTAGCAGGAGGAGACTCTCCCTCCTACAGAGAACACAGAGACACTGAGGAACCAGAACCAGACCAGAACCAGAACCCAAACCCAAAGCCAGAATAAAGAGGTTCAGTGAATGTGGTGTTGAAGGTGTGGAGGTGGATCAGTGTGTCAGAGGAGACTCTGTAGAAGGACAGAGAGCCAGCAGGACAGTCCACATACACTGCTACTCTACCAGAGGAGGAGGAGGAGGAGGAGGAGGAGGAGGAGGATGTTTGTTTCTTATTGTGACAGACAGAGTAACCACCATCAGAGCACCACAGACTCCAGGACTGATCATTCTCTCCAAACAAACAGTCTCTACTGTCTCCTCTCCTTCTGATTCCTCTGTAACTCACTGATATAGAAACGTCTCCTCTCCACTCGACCTCCCAGTAACAGCGACCAGTCAGACCAGTTCTACACAGCAGCTGATGACAGACATCAAATCTGTCTGGATGATCAGGATATGACTGATCCTTCTCCACATGTGTCACCTTCCTGTTGTTGTCAGACAGTTTGAGGTTTCTGTTCACTGTGTTTGTGTCGAGTGTGAGTTCACAGGAATCTGATGGAGAGAACAAGACACAATACAGCTGCAGTTATTAATCTATCATCTGTTTGATGATGACATCAGAGATGTGAATGAGTGATGTCACAGTTTGAACATGCTTTGTTTTCATGAATCAAAGTCAAAGCACACTTACACTTCCTCAGACCTGGTCTGAACCATCGGACTCCAGCAGGCTCCACCCTGAAAGGAGGAGGGGGGTCAGAGCAGCATGAAACATGGACATTACATCGCTCTCACACACAGAGCTTTGTTATTCATGTTCACATGGAGCACTTATTATTCATCAGCTCATACTCTTTTACTTCACTGGAGCTTCTTCTGATTGGCCCATGACGACAGCTCATTATGTTCACTTATTCATGATATATTATTATCAGTATTATATTGACAATCATCATCGATTTCAGACTCAGTTTCCTCTTCCAGTCAGTCAGTAAATCACATGTTTAAACCTGCATCAATTGATTTCTTTGTCCACTTGTGGTTCAGTGAAAACAAGCTGTAAACACAACATGTGACATATTATCAGCTTATAAAGTATTTGTGTTGGTTCTGGGTCGTGGTCGCACTGCATGGGCGGAGTCAGTTTGTTAATATAACCTCTACAAGTTCAAACCAACGGATGTACGACCTTTAAACTACTGAACAAGTAGCTGATTACCTGTGAAATCTCTGACATCTAAACCAAAGTCAAGTCTCCCTTCAGTCGCTCATGGACGCAATCAGCCAGTGTAAAACAGACTTAATATCACGGCTTGATGCTTCTACTGAAACCATTAATACGGTGGTGATATTAATTATTAATATATATATATATATAAATATATATATTAATATATATATATAAATATATATATATATAAATATATATATATATATATATAAATATATATATATATAAATATATAAATATATATATATATATAAATATATAAATATATAACCGTGAGCTGAAACAGAAGGCGGACTCAATGGAGAATTACAGCAGGTAATGGAGAGAGCTCACTCAGCCCCACACAGATGTATGTGGAAGGTGTCAGCAGCATGTAGGCACCTATGTGCATTTAATGTGGCTCTGTCCAGAAATTCATACATTTTGGGTTGAAATTGGTAACCAAGTATCCTCCATAACACAGTGTCCTATTGAGCTCAATCCTGTACAATGCATCCTAGGCCTAGACGCTGCCTCACCAGTATTAAACAGATATAAGAGAATTCTTAGTCTTCTATATTTCTGTGCACGGTTATCAATCTTACAGTATTGGCTAGACGGCGCACAACCATCTGTTTCAAGTTGGCTTTATAATGTTCTACAACTAATCCCATTGGAGAGACTCATACATGTTCTCCAAGGAGACATAAATGGGTTCTTCTCTGTTTGGAAGCCTGTTATGGATTTTATTGGAGAGGACTATGCCGAAACCATACGAATAGGTTTTGCAACGTGGGATCCAAGTGAGCTGGTGAAGGGAAAAGTCCACAATATTTAATATTATTTAATTGTTGTGACAGGTATAATATGGACGATGATGATCTACAACTGTGGTGTCTGTATAGTTAGCCTCAATTAATATTTAATTATTATTGCAGGGTCAATATGGAGGGTGATGATTTATGTTTGTTTTGGTTTCTTGTGTCTCGATTTTGTTTTTTTTGTGTCTGAGTCTGATTGTTTGTATAGTTAGCAGGTATGTTATGTGCTGTTCTTTTTGGGGGTAACATGTGGTGTGGACTGAAAATAATATGATTGAAAGAAAGTAGTTGTGTCTAACATGATATCAACCAGCTGCTTCCACATCCAGCAGTTACACATCAACATGATGATTCATCAGGAGTCTTTGTGTTTGTGTCACCTGATGAATAGAAGTGCAATATTCTCTCTCTTTTAGCTCTGTTTTTGGTCTCCACCACCTCCTGAGGGAAATATCTGACTCTTTAGCTGCTAAATGCTCCACTATGTTCACCAGCTAGTCGCTAACTGAGTCTGTCTGCTGTTTGCTGCTGAACAGGTAGTGAACAGTGGCTTCATCACAGCTTGTTGGATGAAAACAGCTGCTGCTGGAAACACTGAGACTGAACCAAACAGGAAATGTGCTGCAGAACCAAAACTAGGAGCTAAAAGAGCTGCAGAGATGGATACAATTCTCTGTGGGTTCATCACCACCACACGACTCTTCACCATTACACAGAGTCAGCTGATCCATTGTCAATATAGAAGTATTGATTGTTGGATGTTTAGGTCTGACTGTTGTCTCTCAGAAGTAAAGGAGAAAGTAGCCTGAAATCACTACAGCGCCACAAACCCTCTGATGGAGGAGGTCGGGTGGATGGTTGGATGTACAAAGTGTCTGACTTTGACACTGCTGGTCACATCCCGTCTCCTAGCAACAGTCAACACTGGTTTCTATTATCTGTAATCTGAGGTTGAAAATATTACAGTTCAAGTCCGTCTGCAGCCACAGAGCACTGCCTGTGTCCCCCTATAACTTTGGTCCAGTCCTAAATAAACCTCTTTGGGCTCTGACACACCATGTCTACAATCAGCTGTTGGTTCTTCACTGAGTGTCTGTGGCCGACTGTCACCTGTAGTTTCAACAAGGCGACTCTGATCAGCCAGGGAACTAGCTCTCAGTGCAAAACAAACCAAAACCAGGTAAAGCTGAAGTCCTTTAAAACAGAAAAAAATTCCTATTGTGATGATTTATCAAGACGGTTTGAACAGATTGTTTCTGTCGGTTTGTCTTTTCACAATAATGTCTGGACTAAAGGGCAACACACACGAGCATCAAAACATCATCTATTGTTTGATATGAGCCCACAAACCTGCAGCGTGACGACGTTGACGCATGTCAACCCACCATGATGCCCGTCGACGTGTCAGGATACACCACTGTCCTATTTTCTAATGTTGAAACAAGACAACGCTCCAGAAAAACAACAGTTTCATCACCTTCCCTCCCTGTTTTGGCTCATCTTGGCTACTGTTCCCTGACTACCTCTGTCTGTATTGATCGTCTGATGTGGGATACAAACAGTTTGATGAGTCTCTGCTAGTTTGAGGTCAGCTTGGTGTGTCAGGGTCATATTAACCAGGCTGGCAGTGTGAAAGAGAAAACGTTTCCAGCTCTACCTCCTCTATCAGACTGATTTTCTGTGGCTGCAGCAGGCCTCTTCATACCTGAGAGTTTCCAGTCGCCATTGTGGATCCTCCAGTCCAGCAGACAGCAGCTTCACTCCTGAGTCTCCTAGATCATTGTAGCTCAGGTCCAGCTCTCTCAGATGGGAGGGGTTGGAGCTCAGAGCTGAGGCCAGAGAAGCACAGCCTTCCTCTGTGATCAGACAGCCTAACAGGCTGCAAACACACAAAACAACACACATGTCACATAATCTGAGGAAACTGTGAGGGCTGTAAGGTTACTGCAGTACTGAGATGATGTTGGCTACTACATTAACATTAACATTGCTATTGATTATTTTCTAGTCACAACCAAACACCCACAAATATCCATCAACAATCTGACAACATTACTGCTAACTCTCTGATTCTCCTCTGATATTTTAAGTTGTAATAACAGAGTGAGAAAAAACAGTAATATAAATGTTCATGAAAATATACTGAGACTAAAATATTGATTGAAATAATACAAGCAGCATCTTATACAGGTTACGAGTTTATGAATCTAAGTCAGGACTTGAGAGGACATTAATTGAAAATGTTGATGAATTCTGACCTGAGAGTTTCCAGTTCACAGTGTGGACTCTCTAGTCCAGCAGACAGCTGCTTCACTCCTGAATCCCTCAGGTCGTTGTTACTCAGGTCCAGCTCTCTCAGTCTAGAGGACTGGGAGCTGAGAACTGAGGACAGAGCTCCACAGCTTCTCTCTGAGAGGTTACAGTCAGTCAGCCTGACGAAACAATGATTAAGAAAAAATAAGCAATATGTAGAAAAGATTTAAGTTATGATATATGAATCTCTCTCTGTACTTACAGAGCTTTGTTTGAGGCTTTGACCACTGGCAGCAGCCTCAGAAGAGCCTCCTCTGAAGCAGAGTATTTCTTCAGGTCAAACACGTCCAGATCTTTTTCTGATGACAATAAGATGAAGACCAGAGCTGACCACTGAGCAGGAGACAGTTCATCTGTGGAGAGAAGTCCTGAATTCAGGGACTGTTGGATCTCCTCCACTAGAGAACGTTCATTCAGTTCATTCAGACAGTGGAACAGAATGATGCTTTTCTCTGGAGACACATTCTCACTGATCTTCTTTTTGATGTACTGGACTGTTCTCTGATTGGTCTGTGAGCTACTTCCTGTTTGTGTCAGCAGACCTCGTAGGAGACTCTGATTGGTCTCCAGTGAAAGACCCAGGAGGAAGCGGAGGAACAAGTCCAGGTGTCCATTCGGACTCTGTAAGGCCTTGTCCACAGCACTCTGGTAGAGACGTTTTGGTTCAGGTTTGTTTCTAAAGACTATAGACAAACTGTATGTTGTTTGTTCTTCTGACAGCAGATTGAAACCAGAGTTGATGAAGGTCAGATGGACGTGAAGAGCAGCCAGAAACTCCTGAACACTCAGATGGATGAAGCAGAACACCTTGTCCAGGTACAGTCCTCTCTCCTCTCTAAAGATCTGTGTGAACACTCCTGAGTACACTGAGGCTGCTCTGATATCGATCCCACACTCTGTCAGGTCGGATTCATAGATGATCAGGTTGCCTTTCTGCAGCTGATCGTAAGCCAGTTTTCCCAGAGACTCAGTCATCTTCCTGCTCTCTGGACTCCAGTGTGGATCTTTCTCAGCTCCTCCATCATACTTGACCTTCTTCAGTTTGGACTGAACCACCAGGAAGTGGATGTACATCTCAGTCAGGGTCTTGGGCAGCTCTCCTCCGTCTCTGGTCTTCAACACATCCTCCAGAACTGTAGCAGTGATCCAGCAGAAGACTGGGATGTGGCACATGATGTGGAGGCTTCGTGAGGTCTTGATGTGGGAGATGATCCTGCTGGCCTGCTCCTCATCTCTGAATCTCTTCCTGAAGTACTCCTCCTTCTGTGGGTCAGTGAACCCTCTGACCTCTGTCACCATGTCAACACACTCAGGAGGGATCTGATTGGCTGCTGCAGGTCGTGTGGTTATCCAGAGGCGAGCAGAGGGAAGCAGTTTCCCCCTGAAGAGGTTTGTCAGCAGCACATCCACTGAGGTGGACTCTGTAACATCAGTCAGGATCTCATTGTTGTGGAAGTCCAGAGGAAGTCGACACTCATCCAGACCGTCAAAGATGAACAGAACCAGGAACTCTTCAAACCTGCAGATTCCTGCTTCTTTGGTTTCACTGAAGAAGTGATGAACAAGTTCCACCAAGCTGTACTGTTTCTCTTTCAGCACATTCAGCTCTCTGAAAGTGAATGGAAATGTGAACTGTATGTCCTGGTTGTATTTCTCTTCAGCCCAGTCCAGAGTGAACTTCTGTGTTAAGACTGTTTTCCCAATGCCAGCCACTCCCTTTGTCATCACTGTTCTGATTGGTTCCTCTCTTCCAGGTGAGGCTTTAAAGATGTCTTCTTGCCTGATGGTTGTTTCTGGTCTGTGTGGTTTCCTGGATGCTGTTTCAATTTGTCTGACCTCATGTTCATCATTGACCTCTGCAGTCCCTCCCTCTGTGATGTAGAGCTCTGTGTAGATCTGATTCAGAAGGGTTGGGTTTCCTGCTTTAGCGATCCCCTCAAACACACACTGGAACTTCTTCTTCAGGTTAGATTTGAGTTCACGCTGACAAACTGCAGAAAGAAGTCCTGAATGAACACACAACAAAGATCAATGAGTCAGAGAATAGATTTCAACATGGCATTTCCTCAAAAATGAGTCTATGAATATATTTTGGTCCATCTCTTGAGACATTAGTAAATGTCCCATTTATCCAGCATGTTAAATCTTTAGAGAAATCCTCTTACTGCTCTGCAGACAGTCAGCCAGCTCCTCCTGCTTCATTCTCCTCAAGAAGTTCATTGTGATCTTCACAAATGCCTCTCTGCTGCTCCTCCTCTGCTCTTCATCCTCACCGTCCAACACCTCCTCATCCTCCCTCTGACTCTCTAAGCATTCTGGGTAATCTGAACTCACAACCTTCTGGAACTTCTTCAGCTCGTTCGTGACAAAAGTGACGATGTTCTCCTCCAGCAGCTGGAACAGAATATTCTAGGAATGACACAAACTAAAACCATGGAACCAAACATCAGATCCATGTTGGACAGACTGACAAGCCACTGGTCTACAAAGTGTAGCATGGAGATGATTGTGAACAGAATAGATGTAAAAGTAGTTGTACATGTACAGACCATAAATATGGAGTCCAGGTGTGTTTGATGCTGCTGGGCAGACTGACCTCTGGGAACCTCTGAGCTCTCTTGGTCCTCTCTGTGGAGGAATCATGAAGAATTAGCTCACATTGTGCCTGTCCACACAGAGAGTGTAGGAAATTTGGGTTTAGAACTGTGCTTTAAGAAATTATAATAGTGTTTAATAATTCATAATTAAGAAATCATAATTAGAAGTGTCTTGGAATACATAATTAGAAGATTCATAATTGTAGAAGTGTTTTAGGATTTGTAGTTTTAGAATTTGTAGTTAGAAGTGTATCTTAGTAGCACCTTTATATTTGCTTGTGAAACTTGTGAAGGTTTTTGCCAAAAGTTGCAAATCCATATCTTTATATAGAATGTTTACCATAGAAGTGTTAAGCCATAAAATACAGTCATTGAATGTTTTAAACTGTAAAGAATAGTATGTTGGGAGTAAGGGACAGATAGATTTCTAGACAGGCAATTACAGGTCATACCCGTGCGAGGGTCCTGCGAGGAGGAGGAGCCAACTGGATTTAGCCAATAGGAACTACGGACATTATGGGAGGTTTTTTGAACTATGTAAGGCGGGGAAGAAAGAAAGTCCGGCCTCTTGCTCCTGTACCACTGGGTGGGGGGTAACGACTTTTGGGGTGAGCAGGTCATATTCGGTGTAACTGTAAATGATGTACTCCACTATGCAATTGTTTTAGCATGAGAGGTATTAAATGCTTTGTTTATAATTGAAACCGGTTCTCTTTGTGTAAGAGGCTGGATTACATGCGGTTTCCACACAGTCTAGAGGTTCCATGAACCTAACAAGCAACACAAGGTAAAGGTCCATGAAGTGATATCTGGATGTGGATCAGATGAGTCCCTGTAGTGGTAAAGGTTTACTAGTCCCGCTGATCCCACTGAGAATCAACAGCTCAGTCTTTCAGCTCACTGTTTTCTTCACCAGTCAGTTTGGTTTAGTCCCAACAGCTCTCACCAAGCCCTCCATGTAGCTCTCCCTCCCTCACTGTACACTGCTGAAGTGCCCTGGAGCAAGGCACCCAGAACCTCCAGCTGCTCCAGTGGAGCATCTCAGTGTCAGACTGGTTGTACTGGGCAGATCCCAGTGTGAAAAAATTACACTAAACCAGTCAAATTTCAAACAGTTTAAACAACAAATGTTTAAACAACAGTTTAAACATGAATCATCACATCCACCTCACTCAGTGATTGGTCAGCTGATTTTAGGTTAGAAAGTAGGCGGAGTTTGAACTTGTCTCACAGCTCTCTTTATTTATTATTCCCTTTATTAATTAACGTAATTTCTTATGTGAACAGCTGCGGTTGACACTATGAATGTCTTCAGGAGAGACTGTTTGAACATGTGAGAAGTTATCTCCATATATATTCAAACAATATCACGTCTCTCTCTCTCTCTATGATGGACGGCTTTTCACAAGAAATAGAAAAACTTTAGATTTCAGATGTCGTATAAAGTTCTTTTCTAGCATAACCCGACTCTTACTGTCAGTTACAGCTTACATCTGATCAGCATATGGAGGTTGTCCTTTAAAGTCAATTAAACGTTGATTTGACTGGTTGCTCTTGAAGGACAGACAGCTGGCCTCGGGACAGTCTGGTCTCTGCTGCTGGACCCTGAAACAAAAACAGCACAGAAAAATGTGCATATTGCAGAAAAACTCAGTGTCTCAGTGTCAGACTGGTTGTACTGGGCAGCTCCCAGTGTGAATGTGTTTCAATGAAGAAGAGTGTTGGTGCTCAGGTGATTTCATCTGAGTCAGTAAAGGTTTAAAACCTGGAGATCTCACAACAGAGAGTCTGATAGAAACACATCATCATCTTCATCATCACTTTGTTTTCATCATCAGTTTGAAATCCTCACCTTTGATCAACAGAGTGGTGTCCATCTTTGAAGACTGTAGGTTGACGCATAGACCGGTCACTCTTCATGGACACACAGCTGGGTCCAGGTCCAGGTTCAGGTCCAGGTCCAGGTCCAGATCCAGGTCCAGGACAGTGTGGTATCTGATGGATCCTGGTCACATATGTAGAAACAGAGTTAGTGAATCAAAGACTTTGAGTCATGGGCCATGGACAGTTAGAGATGGTCATCTCACCTCTGAGCTTTGGTCTGGCTGTCATGTTCCCCACACAGAGTGGTTTTTGGAATCAGCTCAATTTCCCTGCTCTTCTTTCTATTTCCTCGTCTCAGCCCCGTGTGTCACGGTGTGTGTAAACCTCGCTCGAGTCAGGAAACTTGTCAGAATACCCATATTTGATTGGCTGAGCTGCATCACCTAATGTGATTTACAATGCATTGGTCGGTGTGTTTCCTGCACCGCCTAACAAGTGCCGTAACGGCTTAATAAGAGGCGCCAGTTAAACTATAAACTCAGTGCTTAATATGTATAATTCCGAATTATCAATCGGATTTAGGTCCTGGGTCCGGATCCGATCCGCCAGTTGGGGATCCCTGATGTAGACTCAGGGAGCCGCAACAGAGGGGCTGAAGAGCCGCATGCAGCTCGCGAGCCGCAGGTTGCCGACCCCTGGCTTAGGAGGACCAAAGTCTCATGTTTGTTTTGAGGGTTCTGGGATGCGTAGAGGAGCTTTGAGAAGTGAAGTTAAAAGCTCGGGCTACCGGATAAGAGTTTAGAGAAGAAGCTTATTCCACTAAGGTGCACTTTGATGGCATGAGTTTTTAGATGATCATCATGGAATGGGCGAAGGTAACAAAAACAGGTCATGTTGACAAGATTTAACAGTGGAAAGGTTATGATGTACTGGTCATGTGGTGGAAGTAGTGGACACTCTTCCAAGCTGACCAGTAAAAAGAAAGGATGGAGGGAGATCCAGGGTATCCATGATGAAGTTCTGGGACTCAATGATCAACGGAATTAGGGCGGAAATTACAAGTTGAACGAAAGAGTTGAAAATGGAGGAACCAATGGTGGATGTGTGTCTGCAAGAGCTCCTGAACTTCTGGAACGTTAAACGAGAAAGTGATGGAGTGATCTGGACATGAGGTCTGTGTGGAGAACATATTGGTGTGTAATAGAGTGCCAGATTAGACAGCGCATGAACAGCATGATGGGTGGGGCGTAGCAGCGTCCTTTGTTGATTAAGTAAACGACTGCAGTTCATACTGTAATTGCTTTTATTCTTTCTGTTTTTACCATATAAAGGTCCTTTGAGTATGAGAATTTGTCATCTATCCGAACACTGAAGTAGTGCTTTTAATATGAGTTTTAGATCACTGAGTGCAACTTGGAGAGCGTTAAAGCAATTTTGCAGGTTTAGTGTGGGCAATACAACACAATATTGTATTATCTGCATACAGATGTTCATGGCAGTTAGTTAAAGACTAGTCACTAGACCTCTGAAAGTAGTCCCTAGACTGCTGCAACTTGTCCCTAGACATCTGCAAAAAGTCAGTAGACATTTGCTATCAATCCCCAGATTGTTGCAACTAGTCCCCAGATCTCTGCTGCTATTCATTAATTAATTAATTTATATCAGAGATGTCATTGAGGATTTAAGGATTAAAAAACAAAGAGAAAAACAACAAAATCAGATAAAACCAGTACACACTGACGGACTGTGGCCCATGATCATGGCCCTGAACTGTCCATAGTCCATGTTTGAAGGTTACTTACCAATAATCCTTTTACCATAAAACATAGGGAAATTTTAAAATTCATTACAGAATACCAATTATTTGTTGTAATGTATTGACAAGATTGTTGAAAGGATATGTGAATGTGAGTTTCCCATCTCCAAATACTGAGGTATTTATATTCTGTAACCCTCATATATTTGAATCCTTGTATAGTGGAAATATGAACTTTTTTTACTACTAGTATCTCTAGCTCTGGAGAACAACATCAACTATATCCTCTAGAACTAGTCCCTAGTCCTCTTCAACTAGTTCCTAGTCCTCTTCAACTAGTTCCTTGTCCTCTTCAACTAGTTCCTCGACCTCTAGAACTAGTCTATAGACCTCTCTGCATACATTGGTTCTCACTTCATAGACTGATAAGTTCAACATAATAACACATTGTCATTGAGCTTATGAAGTGATTCATTAACAGAGTAGAACTGGTCATTTGATCTATGAGAGCACTTTGACCAACAGAGGCCTCAATAAACATGAAATATGAGCTTCATAAAACACCTGAAGGATCAAAGTCCAGACTTTAGTCCAGTATCAGAATTCAATCTAACGACTGTATCTGTTTTATAGATTTATAGGTTCATTATGAATTAATGTTCAAGTGAAAGAGCAGAGAAACAGTCAACATCAAGTTAGTAAGAATGAATATGTTGAAGGTAAAACAGTATCAAATGTAATGAGAAGTGTTGAGTGTGATACCTTTTCATGTTGCTGATAAGCTGCAGCCACCTGATGAAGACAGACAGACGGGTTCATCATTAGTCTTCAGTCTCATTTGATTTGTGTCTCATCAGGAAATGGGATCTGTTTCTGCATGTAGACTTTAAAGACAGCCAGCTGCAGTTTCAAGTATCTGTTGTCAGATCAGCTTTGTGCTGTGGACTCATTATCAAAGACAGGAGGTCAACACATGAACCAACAAAGAGCAGCTCGTCTGTCATGAATTAAAGTTCCACTTACTCAGTTTCTTCTCATGAACTTCAACACTCTGCAGCTCTCTGCTGTCTGGAAAAAAAGTTTTGTGTTGATGTGAGTGCATGGGACGATGAGCTCCTCTTCTTCTTCTTCATCAGTCCTCAGTGTCTTCAGGCTGCTGTCACACTCCAACGCTTTAATAAACCAGTCTGAACCTGCAGCACTCAGTTCAAAGATCAGCTGCATCATGTTTATATGACTTTATATGATACGTGTTAAAGTTTAACCCACAGCATCTTCCACACTGGAACAAACCTGAGAACATAAAGCTCCTCATCACTGACATCATCAACACTCCAACACTGTTATTGACTTTAAAAGAGGACATGAATTCACCTCCAGAGCTGTAAATGTGACGTACCAATCTCCCCCGGGGATACATGAAGTATCCATCTAGTCACATATTATATACATACAATGGCTATAAAAAGTATTCACCCCTTGGATGTTTTCCCATTTTGTTGCTTTTATACATGAAATCATGGTCAATAAAAAGCTTCTTTCATGTCAATGTGAAAACAGATTTTTACAAACTAATGTCAATTAATTAAAGATATATAGTGTAAAATAAGTGTTTGCATAAATATTCACCCCCTTTAAAGTGACTGACCTAATTCAACAGAAGTCCAGCTAGTTGATGCCAGCAGTGTCACACGTAGTGAAATGGAGATGACCTGAGTGCAGTTGATGTGTGTCGAGTGATTGTAGTATAAACACACCTGTGTCTGGGAGGTCCAGTCTCTGGTTCATCAGTATTCCTGCTACAATTGCAACATGAAGACAAAAGAACACTCCATGCAACTCAGAGAAAAGATCATTGAAAAGTGTAAGTCAGGAGATGGCTACAAAAAGATTTCCAACTCACTGGACATCCCACAGAGTTCAGTTCAGTCCATCATTAAGAAATGGAAGGAGTATGGCACTTGTTTAAATCTCCTAGAGCTGGCCGTCCTCACAAACTGAGTGACCGGGCAAGAAGAGGACTGATGAGGGAGAACACCAAGACACCTAGGACCACTCTGAAGGAGTTCAAAGCTTCAGTGACTCAGATGGGAGAGACTGTACATACAGCAACTGTTGCCCGGGTTCTTCACCATTCGAAGCTGTATGGGAGAGTGGCAAAGAGAAAGACACTGTTAAAAAAAGCTCATATGAAATCTCGCCTGGAGTTCACTCAAAGGCATGTTGGAAAAATTGAGCTTTTTGGCCATCAGACTAGACGCTATGTTTGGTGAACACCAAACACTGCACATCACCACAAACACACCATCTCCACCGTGAAGCATGGTGGTGGCAGCATCATGCTCTGGGGATGCGATTGTGGCGATTGTGGCTAACTGGATAGCAGGGCCGTCTTTCAATCAGAGGGTCGGTGGTTCGAACCCCGGCTCCGCTAGTCGCATGTTGATGTGTCCTTGAGCAAGACACTTAACCCCAAAATTGCTCCCGTAGCTGTGCCTACGGTCTAGAAATGTGATAGAATCTGAATTGTAAGTCGCTTTGGATAAAAGCGTCTGCTAAATGACTGTAATGTAATATAATGATGCTTCTCAGCAGCAGGCCCTGGAAGGCTTGTAAAGGTAGAGGGGAACATGAATGCAGAAAAATATCCCCAAATCCTGGAGGATAATCTGACTCAGTCTGCAAGAGAACTACGACTTGGGAGAAGATTTATTCTCCAGCAAGACAACGACCCCAAGCATACAGCAAAAGCTCCACAGAATGGTTCAAAGACCACAAGGTGAATGTTCTGGAGTGGAAGTCAAAGCCCAGACCTCAATCCAATCCAGAATTTGTGGCTGGACTTGAAAAGAGCTGATCAAGCCCGATCCCTGAGCAACCTGACAGAGCTTGAGCTGTTGAAGAAGAATAGAGAAAAATCTTAGTGTCCAGATGTGCCAGCCTGAGTGAGACACATCCACACACACACTCAGTGCTGTGATTGCAGCCAAAGGTGCATCTACTAAATACTGACCTGAAGGGGGTGAATACTTATGCAATCTTTACTTTACCTTATATATTTTTAATTAATTGCCATTATTTTGTAAAAATCTGTTTTCACTTTGATATTAAAGAGGTTTTTTTTCGCAAATTCTTGTCAAAAAAGCCAAATTATATTGACCATGATTTCATGTATAAAAGCAACAAAAGGATGAAACATCCAAGAGGGGTGAATACTTATGCAAGGCACTGTATATATATTCTAAAAAAAGATAATATTTCATACATGCCAAGTTCATTTTGCGTGTGTACAATGATGGAACCGTCCACGGAGAGGGATCACCGCCATCTCTATGTGCGTCCTGTGTTTCACTTTTCACGCTGGTGCAGTCCTATAGCTGTGAACCACAAGCTGAACTACAAAGTGGTTCTATATGGTTAGTGGTATGTGGAAATTTGACTCCCACATAATATAAATATCAACAAAAATAGCTTATTGATGGCATACTTGACAGGCTGATGCACCTTGAAAACGTTTCTCTATCTTTATTTGAAATATTTGAACCCCTACTGAATCCTTAAATGATGATGAAACGAGCCCTTCTCAGATTCACCTGCACCGAGCGCATCTTGACTCCACTGTGGTCCAACAGCTCCTCCTCTCTGCCACGCTGAGACCTGCGTCTCATGCACGAAGCACGGACATTGTACAACCCCCCCCCCCATTTTTCACTTTAATATACTTGTACACACACACACACACACACACACACACACACACACACACACACACACACACACAGTGAGGCTTCCAGCTCATTCGTCTGTCAGTTTGACTGATCTGTCTACAGCATGTTGTGACGTCCTTGGGAGGAAACGTTGAGGCAAGTCCTATTATAAACTTCATATGTGAGTGTTGTTGATAACAGTCTGATTTGTTCCGTCCCCAAGTGTCCCGACAATGAATTCATGCACACACTAACCTGGTAACCTAAGTGCCAATTCCCACTGCATCTCTCCATCGGCCTAAACAACACAACTGTTCGTTTTCATCACCAGCAAAATAAATCAAAGCAGGTCCACACAGCAGCCTCACAGCAGTCATGTTTACTGTGATGAACACATCTGGGCTGAACTATTCAGCTTGACAGCAGCTCCTCTCATGAACATTGAGAAATGACAAATCATGACAAATGACAGTTTATTTATATTTTGTTAAATTTTTGTTATATTTTTCACTTCTATGTGTTTTTCTCTTGTCATCTGAACACTGTCCACCAAATTTCCCTTCAAAATAAAACTTTGAATACCTTTAAGGCATATTTTGTACTAGTGAAGAATAGTGCTTGGGTTACACCGAACTTAAAACCATAGACTGTACATAAAAAGCTGAATCTCTAGAGGAGAGCCGGGAGCCTCATGCTCTAGCTGACTGCAGGTCAGCAGCTTCGCCCAGAAAGAGACCGAGACCGCTGTAGACGGCATCGTCTGACAAAGGTGCTGCAATCCAGTAACCAAGGTGAGGTGCTGTGAATATCCACATGAGTTTTCCTACTGACACCAGCGTCCCTAGCCCCATTCTCATCCGTCCACCTAAAACAAACAGACAACAAAACAAACAGTATATAATTGTCTTGAAAACTACCACAAACATGTCAGACCTTAATAATTGTAACAGTTTGCCACGTTTGTATCTTTTGACACTTTCTTGAGAATAAGAACGATTTCTTCCTCGCCACAAATGAGGGGAGACACAAAAACATAGCTGTGTATTAACCGCATGTCTGATAAATTAAAGCTGGCCTTCTGTTCACATTTTACAAGTGTCTCAAAAGTATTTCCATTCGCTGACTGACTGTGATGCTGAACTCTATCGACCAAAGAGAGCTCTTCTTCCTCCCACTAGTCTGAACTAAAGGTAGTGTTGATCATACTGACGTATAGCAGTATGATGGATTAGTGTCTCAGTGTCTAGCCATGTATTTGTAGGAAATATGATCTTTGAATCTATGTTTGAAATGATCAAGCCTGCATTAGTCATTAAGTGAAAGTAGGAATTTTATTTACCTGAGTAACTGGACATATTTTGAATAATATCTGAAGTGGAAATTCTTCATGAAAGGAAAGATTCAAATGTTACAAAGTCTGGTTAAGTTCTGAATCTAAATACTTATTTTTATATTTTGTGGAGATTTGGTGATTATTCATTACATTCCATCATTGTCTGCAGTCATCAGATCAGTCTTGGTTTTGTACACAGGAATTCACATAAAACAGATTGATATTAGAGATCCTATCAGTTTGTGTAACTTTGAATCACATTTTCTCGTCACACTTTTATTTAAATTTTTTAATCCTTTTTATTTTAGTTTGCCAGCAGACACCTTTACTTACCTGTAACGTTTTGATAAGTCACCCTTTATGAAGGGCGAACTAAATGCTTGTGTTTCTCTCACTATAAAAAAGTCATCCAGTCTGTTGAAATGTTAGTAAGTCATTAATAAAGGGTCTTGAGTTTCTCAATTTCTAATATGCCATCAGCAGAATGTGTCCGTCAACTGTAATTATAAATGTAAACACATCATTAATAATACATTTTTATATGTATCAATCAATTATGCATTTGTAAATGTAAATATGTTGTATAATTATTGATATTGTTTTGCGACTCCCTGCAGCCCTTTTCTTTCTTTGAAGTGAAAATAAGCATCCAAAATACACATAAAGGTGTTTATTTTACTGCACTTTATTTATTTCTGTAGATTTCTCCTAAAATCTTTCTTTCTCTTTTTGAATAAAAATAATGCCAATCCCTCAGATATTATGCAGCCATCTAATTTAAAAATAATCACCAAATTTAAAGATATACATGTACATCAGAAAGAGGAGAGTCAGGACTACAGTTGTCTTCCCTAACACGTCTTGTTCTGCTGCGCCCTCAGGTGGTGGAGGTCTGCTACGACGTCCTGAAGGAGCGTATCTTCTCCAAATGAGGGAAACAAGGGAAGGTGACCTTTGTTGACTGATTGAAATGTCATTAATACAATAAATGACTTAAGCAGGATTTCCTCTTTGCTCTATTTCTCTAAGATATCCAGTTTATCCTACAACGTTCGGCCTGTTGTGACAGTCAACAACGACAGTATATGGAACATATTTCACTGGGGATGTAACAATATACGGTGACTCAATACATCATACTGAGCAGCTGAAAAGTGGATCACAATGTGGACACATTTTCTTTATTTGAATAATAAAAGAGAGAAAAGTGTCTGGTTTGGGACTACTTTTCTCTCCAACGTTTCTGTGACACTTACATTGAGGTGTGATGAGGTTTAAAAAGCCCTTTAACCTTTTGTTTCTGTATTCTGAACTTGTTCGACTGGTAATATGTTGATAATATCTGAGCCTTTGGTTTTCTTTAGTGAAGCCTGGTTCACCCACACAGCTGCTTCCACTTGTGGCCTAATTAGAGCTCTTGTCAGGACTGTGTGGATGTGAACAGACCGAGATCTATTAACACCTTCTGACTCTCCTGTTCTCTAACTTCTGTTAAGCTGCTGCAGCTCACAGCTTTATGATTTATTAGTCATTGATTATATGAGTTGTTTGTTCAAATGAATAATATTCTAACATTTCTTTTCAGGGAATTCAGAAAGAGGAAATATAAGATTATTTGATATTTACACAATATTTAACAACTATTTGAACCTTTTTTTTAACAAACTATGAGATTCTAACAATTCTTCTGTTAACATGAAGCAACTTTGAACCTTTTCGAGACATCGAGGTGAAATCTGATTGGATAAAAGCTCTCCTTAAAACAAGCTGCACTGGAAGCAGCGCTGCAGGCTGGAAGCAGAGCAACAGAGGAGGACAGTAGCTGTGCAATGAGAAAATAAGATAATGGGAAAAATAATTAGAATACATGTAGTGTATTTATGAAAAATGATTAAATAATAAAATAGCTATAACTTTGTGATTCTGTTTAGGCCCTGACGGCCCACCACTGCCATTCATAACATTGCTGATGTCTTCCTGCTCACCAATCTCAACACAGATCTCCTCCACGCTCCATGAAAACAAAAGAGGGAATAACTCAGGTTATAGAGCTCCTCTTTAAACCATCCATCTGCTGAGTCCATATTTTCGGTTGGTTCCTTCTGTCAAGTTAAGGCAAAAAGGTAGCAGGAGATGGACCCAAACACAGAGACACGGGGAGCAGAAGGATGAAGAAATGGTGATTTTAATAAAGAAAATGTCACACACATGTATACTACATGTGTATATAACCTCCAACACACACTCAGTCACAGTTTATTTATTTCTTTAAGATTAAAATCGAATTAAATCTAACGACTGAAAGCGTCAGTTTATTTCCTTGTTTAATTTAATTAAAGATAATAATTAGTTTGAATCTTTAGTCCAAACTTGTTCAGTTGTTCAGGACTCTGAGACTTGATGTGCAGTGAGAGGACGCCCCCTGCTGGATGAACAACACCACAGTCTGTGTCCCAAATCCATCATTCTACACACAATGTACTAAATACTGATCATATAGTAAACAAACAATCACCTTTATCATGTTAGAGTCACTGTTATTAACACGTATTGTTGGAAAGTCACAGAGCTCAGTTAAAGTTCATCAGATACAACTTTTATTTACTACATTTTATTATACACATATACACCTACACACATACATATGCACAAACACATATACACACACACACCCACACACACACACACACACACACACACACACACACACACACTTAATAAATTCCAAAAAGATGATTGTTGGCTGCAATGCTTTTCTGATGGAATATAGGCTATATTTAGCCTAATATATAATATAGGCTATATTTAGCCTAATTAATATTTAGCCTAATTAATATTTAGCCTAATTAATATATTTATTTTATTTATATATATAACAGAGGAGACACGAGGTGATGCAGCGACGAGCTCTGCCTCACCTCAGATTGCGCAATCCCCACAAACTGGGTTGAGCGCGTGCCTTTTGCTCTAAGGCACGCGCTCAACCCAGCTCGTCGCTGCCTCACCTCGCGTCTCCTCTGTTTGAACAGGAAATGCGCAAATTCAGCGATTTTGATTACAAAAATGCTTGAAATGATGGGAATCATACAGAAATTACATTTATAGCACAGATCAGTAGATACATATTCATTTTTATTTTATTTTATCATTATTTGTTTTTTACTTTTCATGATGGCAGGTGAGCCTCCCCTGACCGCATGTCCCTGCTTGTATGCTGAGGCTAAAAGTTTCTTTCTCACTCATTATTTCCTTGCTGTCACTGTTCGGGGCTGTCAATCATGATATCAGCTGTTTAGATCAGCTGGTCTCTATCCAATATTACAATGAAACAATTGGATCATTATCCTATCATCTTGCTGCTGTCTACTTATGTTTACTCTGCAATTGTTGCATTTTTATCATATTCTACTAAATGCCCATATTAATTGTGTTCTGATATGTGGTGTCATATCAGGTAAGTGGTGTTATATCGTCGTATCTGGTAAGTAGAAACCTATTCATTCTATTTTCACAAGTGGTTCATATTCTTGTATTCTCATAATTTAGTCATAGGCTATCTGCTACATTTCCATTACTTCTGTAATTGCTCACAATCATTGTATTCTAATAAGTGACATCATGGACATCGTATATCGAAGTGGTGTCAGACCCATCGCATTACTAATTCTCAGGTCACTGCTGACTTGTTTGGTTAAATCCATTCAATGTCTTATGAGTGATGTGTGATTCATTTAAAGTGCAGGTAATGGAGTCATTCCAGTACACTAGTCTAAGCTCAAACTGTTGCTATTCAGGTCACTGCTGGCCATTAGCCATTGCTGACTAGAGCCTACATTGCAATCGGGGCATTGCTGTCCTCAGGCCATTGCTGGCTAAGATCAAAAAAGTTGATCTCGCAAATGCTCTGGTCAGTGCTGACCTAGTCATTGCAGCGTTTTCGTTCACGTTCACTCATTTGTGGTAAATCGCTGATTCTAATCTCTAAACGTCAAATTTCTGTCATGCTCCTTGTTATGCCTCATCTCTTAGCAGCTTATGCAATCTTCATCCATCATTTGTGACCCGTTTCATTCCCGCTTGGTAAGTCAACATTCTTTTGGGGGAAATATTAGGCTGTGGTTTATTTTTTTTCCTTTTGGGGGATTTATATTGCTGCTGCTAAGGGCAGACGCCCCTCGATTACAAATCTCCCTGTAGAGTCCAAGCGCCAAAGACTCTGTCAAGACTTTATCATCACATATCATCGGTTAATAAAAAACAATTATCTTTTCTTCATCTAACTTGTCTCTCCTGATTGAACTGCCACAAGTCTGCATACCTTGATAACTTGTTCCCATGCCTCTGAATGTAGTCCCCAAACTCCTGCAGCTAGTCCCCAGACCTCTGAACCTGGTAATTAGTCTTCTGAAACTACTCCTCATACCTCGAAACCAAAACTCTGGAGCTATTTCCCAGACAACTTCAGCTAGTCCCCAGAGCACTGAAGCTTTTCTAAAGACATTTGCAGCTAGTCCCATTCCTCTGTCTCCAGAAATCTGCAGCTATCTGAAAATATGACCTCTCCTGGTCGACTCTGTGGAGGAATTAGCTCACATTGTGTTTGCACCAGAAACTGTTTACAGTTAATGACTTACACACAAACACATACAGACCGGTTAGTTAAATATATTGAGTTATGTCATGATTGATCATCATGAAAACAACACTGTAAACAATGCAAGACCAATTCTGTGTTTCATAACTGAGAATCAGAACAGTTCATCATTGGTTTCATTGGTTTTAAGAACTTACTCTGGGTCATAAGAATGGCGTCCATCTTTGAAGTTAATCAGACGACCTGTAGACCGATCACTCTTCATGGACACACAGCTGGGTACAGGAAACTTTTCTCTCTGCTGCTGTAAACTGATAGAAACACTGAGATTTACTGAATATCAGTGATTTATTAAACCTACTGTAATAAGTTTATTTGTATCCTGGTAGTTTTAGGAGACATTTAGTATGAAATCAATGTTTCATGTAGAAATGTTTCAATGTTGATGTTGAAGCTGTATTCAGTGCAGCAAAGACAAGAAATGATGCAGTGAGGTGACCATGACGGTTGAAGAGAAATGCTGTCCAATCAGGATGAAGAGAGCAACCATGTGGTGTAAAAGAGTTTTACCTGAGTGACCTTCTGACATCATCATAACGTTGTTTTCATCATTAGTTTGAAATCCTCACCTTTGATCAACAGTATGCCGTCCATCTTTGAAGACTATAGGTTGACGCATAGACCGGTCACTCTTCATGGACACACAGCTGGGTTCAGGTTCAGGTTCAGAGTTAGTGAATCAAAGACTTTGAGTCATGGGCCATGGACAGTTAGAGATGGTCATCTCACCTCTGAGCTTTGGTCTGGCTGTCATGTTCCCCACACAGAGTGGTTTTAGGAAATTTGAGGAACCGATATAGAAGCATTTTAAAGAAAACATGATTTATCTGCCAGGCTTGAACTGTTTGTAGCTCATCTGCTCTGTCAAATACATTGTGGGGAAGTTTTGATCGGGAATCCGCTGTAGCACCCTTGCACAACGAAGCCACAAAAATACCCAGATACTGGAAACTAGATTGAGCGGAGTTGAGATCTTCAAGAACTGAGTGAATGTAGTGGAGATACGCTTAGGAGGACCAAAGTCTCATGTTTGTTTTGATGGTTCTGGGATGCGTAGAAGAGCTTTGAGAAGTGAAGTTACAAGCTCGGGCTGATGATGTACTGGTCATGTGGTGGAAGTAGTGGACACTCTTCCAAGCTGACCAGTAAAAAGAAAGGGTTGAGGGAGATCAGGGTATCCATGATGAAGTTCTGGGACTCAATGATCAACAGAATTAGGGCAGGAATTACAAGTTGAATGACAGAGTTGAAAATGGAGGAACCAATGGTGGATGTGTGTCTGCAAGAGCTCCTGAACTTCTGGAACGTTAAACGAGAAAGTGATGGAGTGACCTGGACGTGAGGACTGTGTGGAGAACATATTGGTGTGTAATAGAGTGCCAGATTAGACAGCGCATGAACAGCATGATGAGTGGGGCGTAGCAGCGTCCTTTGTTGATTAAGTAAACGACTGCAAGGTTTTCAGTGTAAGAAGGATGGACTTGCTGGACCATTCATGGCCCCATAGAATGGCTGCTGCTACTATAGGATAGATTTCATAGAGCAAAGAGGAAATGACTTGGTATTCACTCGAAAGCTCCTGGAGCCGTTCTGCTTTGATCCATCTTCCGTCATGAAAACCCCCCAAAAACCAACAGAAGGTGCGGCTTCACTGTACGGACCATATTCATGTGGGTAAGTGGGTTGATCATCTTAGAAAAGGTGATCCAGTTCCAGTTAGTGAGAACGTTGAGCCAGAGACGTAGTTCAAGTGAGAAATATTCCAAGAGTGATGTGTCAGAAGGCGAGTCCGATCTTGGCACTTCGTCCAAGTTACCCTGCTAAGGCTGGCTGATGCGATTGCTGGGAGTGGAAAACTGGGGGCGCTGGCAGCCTGATGCCAGATTCCCATCCCACTCGCTGCTACGGTGGAGCAGTCGCTCAAAACATAGGAAGCGGGACAACCAATGAGTGAGCGGGAATCATTGTCTTGAACAAAGACAACATTGAGTGTTGTGGAGGCGGCCTGGTCGCTACGATGACTGAACGATACTGAATGAACGGTTCTCTCAAACTGGGACTTCTGTTATCTGCCCAGGAATAACCACAAATTGATGCAGTCATCACACATTTCTGTAACATTGTCAGCCTTTTTTGAAACATGTCTTGCTTATGTTTATTCAACATGGGATACTTGTTGTATTTCGTGCAGATTTTTTGAACCGGTGTGTTGTTAGTCAGATGTCTTAAGACTTAAAGACTGTTGAACTGTCACATCACTCATGTATGTGGTTTGGTCCACTCCTGTCTGATAAACAAACATCCATGTTCTCCTACACAGCTTCTTTAAACTGGCTCCCAGCCTCAGCTCACATCAGCTCCAGACTCTGGTGCTGGTCTATGGGGAAGTGAAGGGAACTGGTCCTTCCTACTTACTAGCCATGGTCCAACCCTACACTCCTCCTCTACCTCTGGACGTTTGTCCGCCCAGTCCCTCAGAGGACCCTGTGGTCTCTCATCTCGATCGTCACTCTTTTCTGTTTTGGTCCAACAGTGGTGGAATGAACTACTGAAGTCAGGACACCAGAGTCACTGAACATCTTCCACCACGATCTGAGAGCCATCTGTCACACAACACCTTCACACACCTGACACACATCTCATTTCTTTAAAATATAAAAATGTAGCTTTCTAACACAGTTTCAGTTGTTTATTTGAGAAGAATGTACCTTCATTTTTTCATGACATCTACCTGAAGTTCTTGTTCAGTTTGACTGCTCTGATTGTAAATCACTGTGGACTGTAATAAACTCTGTCCCTCATTGATTGTCTAAACTCAAACACACTGTCGTGGTTGTAGTTTGGAGACATATTAGGAAATAAATCCCTTCCTGTTTTATCCAGGAAGTGACTGATCACTGATGTAGTTCTAGTTTTTCTACTTCTCGTTATTTTTCAGAACAAATAGCAGTATCATGACCTGCTCACATTTCTTTGCAGAGTATATCAGCAGCAGTAGAAGACCAGTTATACAGCTATTAGGTACATTTTACATTTAATTTGTACTTACTCTGCAGCAGAGACTTTTCGTCCTTTAAAATCGATGCCATGTTTGTGTGACTGGTTGGTCTCAGGGGACACACAGCTGGGTTCAGGTTCATGTCCAGGGGACTCTGGTCTCTGATGGATCCTGGCACATAGAGGAAGACCAGCAGGGAAGGTAGTTCAGTTTTTAGTCTTCATTCTCAGCAGCTGTTGGAAAAACTAGCAGCTATCAATAAGAAAAGGATCAATACAGCAACGTTTTATTTGAAATCCTGAAGAATGTGTGTGAGTGCTGGGAATCTGAAGATTATGAATAAAGAAGCTATAATTATGTGACACGTAGCATCTTCTAGCACGGCTGGGATTTGAGCTGATGATGTTTAATCAACAGGGTTCACAGTGCACCAAGAAGCTAATACCAGACACAGAGATGCACATCTACAACAAACTATTATATTATTGTAGATTAACATTTGAACGTACAAATGATTATCCATGATAATTTCTCAGAGCTCAAGATAACGTCTTGAAACAGTTCAAAACCTAAAAATATTCAGTTTACAGTGATTCAAACAAGAAAAAAAGGCTAATTGGAGAAAGATCAACTCATAACATTGGAAGAGATGTTCATCTGTAAAACAATGTTAAAAAAGTAATTTCTCTAAATGAATCCCAGCTGAACGTGAAGTCTGTTGACTGAGTGTAAACCTCACTGACCACCAGGGGGAGCTCAGCAGCTGATGTAGAAACATAAAGCTCCACCCTCTGGACCTGAACACTGAGCCCTCCCAGACTCCTGTCACTCTGTGATGTGTTCAAGTGCTCTCTGTTAATAACACCGTCACACTGCTGGGTCCACAGGGTTAACACAAGGACTTCAATCGTTGCCATGGATACAGCAGGACATGTGTCATGTTGAACCTGAGATCATCTCACAGTTTGTCTAAAGAGCTCCAGTCAGCATTTGAATCAACAACTTTATCTAAAATGTTCAGTCTGCTGCTTCAGACAGTAAAACAGACCCATGATGTAATTTACAGTAACTAAAGATAGAATACAAATATATAAACTCTTCACACAGTTCATATTAGTCTGACATGAAACCCTCAGCTGATCCTCTTCACACTCACAGATGCTCCTATTTGTTTCTGTTGGATTCAATGTGAAAGAAAACTCACTGACTGCAGATAACATAGAAATCTAAATGATAAACCTCAATGTATCAATACAGCAACATCAATAACTTATAATAACTAATAATTATTAGTTATTGGTAGTAAAATCAGTGAGGTATCAAAGTCTGAATTTAAGTCCAGTATCAGAATTTAATCTAACGACTGTAACTGTTTTATGGATTTATGGGATTATTATGAGTCAATGTTCAAGTGAAAGAGCAGAGAAACAGACCTCTGCAACTAGTCTCCAGATCTCTGCAACTAGTCCACAGATCTCTGCAACTATAGTCCCTAAACATCAAATAGTCCCCAGGTCTCTGTAACTAGTCTCTAAACCTCTGTAACTAGTCCCTTAGAGTGATCATTGAGGATTTAAGGACAACAAAATCAGCTAGAACAAGTACACACTAACCCACAGTGGCTCTGAACAGGTTGAAAGAGTACTGATCCTCAATGTGTGTTGGAGCTCTTTCCATGATATGGGAGCACTGACTGGAAAGGCTGACTTTCCAAGAGCAGAAGTTGTTCATGGGACCTTAAGCATTGGAGCGTGTTACATTAGATCCAAAGTTCTGATCCAGATTCATCGTGATGTAAGCTGGTAGTTTACCAATTTGGGTTTTATAGACAAACTAATACTATTTTGTATTACTTCTCTCTGCAGGGACGTCCCACCAACTTTTCATACAGGAAGGAGGGATGAGTGCTATAAACACAACCAGTAAAAAAATTAAGTGCAGAAAAATAAACCTCATCCAAGGGTTTAAGAGAAGAGGCAGAGGCAATCCCCCAGTCCCTCAAGACCTCCACTCGTTCCCCATACAGCAAAGAATCCAGTTCAAGGTTCTCCTCATCACATACAAAGCCCTTCATAACCCTGAACCTCTTCATACCTTTAGACCTCCTGCATCGAAACGCTCCACCCGCCACCTCAGATCCACCGACGCCAACCTCCTTGCCCCCCCCCCCCCCCCCTACTCTGTCCAAGCATCAGACCTGGGGGGACAGGGTCTTCTCCATAGCTGCCCCCTTCCTCTGGAACTCTCTCCCCCAACATCTCAGGCATTCTCCGTCACTTAAAACTCACCTATTTAAATCTGCTGTTAACCCGTGAAGCTAGTTATATATGTTTTTGTTTTTGTTCCTTACTGTTATGTCATCTCTTTTGTTCATATTTTAATTGCTTTTATTCTTTCTGTTTTTACCATATAAAGTTCCTTTGAGTATGAGAATTTGTCATCTATCCGAACACTGAAGTAGTGCTTTCAATATGAGTTTTAGATCACTGAGTGCAACTTGGAGAGCGTTAAAGCAATTTTGCAGGTTTAGTGTGGGCAATACAACACAATATTGTATAATCTGCATACAGATGTGCATGGCAGTTAGTTAAAGACTAGTCACTAGACCTCTGAAAGTAGTCCCTAGACTGCTGCAACTTGTCCCTATCTGCAAAAAGTCAGTAGACATTTGCTATCAATCCCCAGATTGTTGCAACTAGTCCCCAGATCTCTGCTGCTATTCATTAATTAATTTATTCATATATATCAGAGTTGTCAATGACGATTTAAGGATTAAAAAACAAAGAAAAAAAAACAAAATCAGCTAAAACCAGTACACACTGACGGACTGTGGCCCATGATCATGGCCCTGAACTGTCCATAGTCCATGTTTGAAGGTTACTTACCAATAATCCTTTTACCATAAAACATAGGGAAATTATTTGTTGTAATGTATTGACAAGATTGTTGAAAGGATATGTGAATGTGAGTTTCCCATCTCCAAATACGGAGGTATTTATATTCTGTAACCCTCATACATTTGAATCCTTGTATAGTGGAAATATGAACTTTTTTTACTCCCAGTATCTCTAGCTCTGGAGAACAACATCAACAATGTCCTCTAGAACTAGTCCCTTGTCCTCTTCAACTAGTCCCTAGACCTCTAGAACTCGTCTATAGTCCTCTCTGCATACATTGGTTCTCACTTCATAGACTGATAAGTTCAACATAATAATACATTGTCATTGAGCTTATGAAGTTATTAATTAACAGAGTAGAACTGGTCATTTGATCTATGAGAGCACTTTGACCAACAGAGGCCTCAATAAACATGAAATATGAGCTTCATAAAATACCTGAAGGATCAAAGTCCAGACTTTAGTCCAGTATCAGAACTCAATCTAACGACTGTATCTGTTTTACAGATTTATAGGTTTATTATGAGTCAATGTTCAAGTGAAAGAGCAGAGAAACAGTCAACATCAAGTTAGTAAGAATGAATATGTTGAAGGTAAAACAGGATCAAATGTAATGAGAAGTGTTGAGTGTGATACCTTTTCATGTTGCTGATAAGCTGCAGCCACCTGATGAAGACAGACAGACGGGTTCATCATTAGTCTTCAGTCTCATTTGATTTGTGTCTCATCAGGAAATGGGATCTGTTTCTGCATGTAGACTTTAAAGCAGAGGTAGCCAACACGGTGCCCGCGGGCACCCTGTCGCCCGCAGGGACCACGTGAGTCGCCCGCGAGACATGTTCTAAAAATAGCACCATTGGAGCTCCGTCTAAAATTGTAGTTGCTGTTCTTTTTTAATCAAAAACGCTTGCATTAGTGTAGATTTTAAAATGACAATATTTCTTGTCATAAGAGAGTTGGGTACCCGGAGGCGCACGGCGGACAGCCAGGACGAGGCCACCGCACCGCACTAGGTTTTCAGGTTCCGAATCGCGGGCGCTTCCCGTTGGCGCCAGACGCGCGCCGCGAGTGCACCCTGTCGTCAGGTCTGTAAATCCTCGGAACAGGCCGCGGGGCAACAACTCAGGGGTGGCGGGGGTAGAGGCGAGGCAACGCAATCCGACCGAAAAGTCCCAGACTAGAGGTTTGAACGCGGGCTACACATACATATTTAAACATGCAACTTTTATTTCTGTTAATCTGTTTCAACATTTGAAAGTCAGAGGTATCACATCTCTGATATTTTTGTATCATCACATGATTAAAGCCGGTTACTTTTGCACATAGCGCCTGCTGGTGAATGATGCAGTGGTAATGTAGACATTTTGGGAAGTCTGGGTCACCTTTGCATTGCGCAATGAAGCCGCATGCCGGCCCGTCATCGCGGGAGCCCCGTCTGTTGTCACCGACACCAGCTTTTCCAACGGTACCTTTTTCTCCACGAAGAAACCAGTAAAAAGTCTCGTCTATAGCCGAGCGGGGGATCCAACCCTCCGAGGCGCGCGAGCGTCTTCGGGCGCCCGCGTTCAAACCTCTAGTCTGGGCCTTTTCGGTCGGATTGCGTTGCCTCGCCTCTACCCCCGCCACCCCTGAGTTGTTGCCCCGCGGCCTGTTCCGAAGATTTCCAGACCTGACGACGGGGTGCACTCGCGGCGCGCGTCTGGCGCCAACGGGAAGCGCCCGCGATTCGGAACCTGAAAACCTAGTGCGGTGCGGTGGCCTCGTCCTGGCTGTCCGCCGTGCGCCTCCGGGTACCCAACTCTCTTATGACAAGAAATATTGTCATTTTAAAATCTACACTAATGCAAGCGTTTTTGATTAAAAAGAACAGCAACTACAATTTTAGACGGAGCTCCAATGGTGCTATTTTTAGAACATGTCTCGCGGGCGACTCACGTGGTCCCTGCGGGCGACAGGGTGCCCGCGGGCACCGTGTTGGCTACCTCTGAGCTATACCATCATTGTTGTGGAAATCATTCTTAATAATTATTGTGAGGAATAATTAACTGACATGTGATCAAACAGTCTCTTCACATATATTATTATTATTAAAAGGTGATCTGTGCAACTTTGTTATTCAGGAAGTTTGTATCAAATAAGTAGCCCTTTGTACAACTCGGTACCCTTGAAGTAGCTCTCAGTTTAAAAAAGGTTGGTGACTCCTGACAGCCAGCTGTAGTTTCAAGTATCTGTTGTCAGATCAACTTTGTGCTGTGGACTCATTATCAAAGACAGGAGGTCAACACACGAACCAACAAAGAGCAGCTCGTATGTCATGAATTAAAGTTTCACTTACTCAGTTTCGTCTCATGAACTTCAACACTCTGCAGCTCTCTGCTGTCTGGACCAGGTCTGTAGAAAAAGAGTTTTCTGTTGACGTGAGTGAGACGATGAGCTCCATCAGGACTAAATCCTCTTCTTCTTCTTCATCAGTCCTCAGTGTCTTCAGGCTGCTGTCACACTCCAACACTTTAATAAACCAGTCTGAACCTGCAGCACTCAGTTCAAAGATCAGCTGCATCATGTTTATATGACTTTATATGATACGTGTTAAAGTTTAACCCACAGCATCTTCCACACTGGAACAAACCTGAGAACATAAAGCTCCTTATCACTGACATCATCAACACTCCAACACTGTTATTGACTTTGAAACAGGACATGAATTCACCTCCAGAGCTGTAAATGTGACGTACCAATCTCCCCCGGGGATACATGAAGTATCCATCTAGTCACATATCTATATACAATGGCTATAAAAAGTATTCACCCCCCTTGGATGTTTTCCCATTTTGTTGCTTTTATACATGAAATCATGATCAATAAAAAGCTTCTTTCATGTCAAAGTGAAAACAGATTTTTTACAAACTAATGTCAATTAATTAAAGATATATAGTGTAAAATAAGTGTTTGCATAAATATTCACCCCCTTTAAAGTGACTGACCTAATTCAACAGAAGTCCAGCTAGTTGATGCCAGCAGTGTCACACGTAGTGAAATGGAGATGACCTGAGTGCAGTTGATGTGTGTCAAGTGATTGTAGTATAAACACACCTGTGTCTGGGAGGTCCAGTCTCAGGTTCATCGGTATTCCTGCTACAATTGCAACATGAAGACAAAAGAACACTCCAAGCAACTCAGAGAAAAGATCATTGAAAAGTATAAGTCAGGAGATGGCTACAAAAAGATTTCCAACTCACTGGACATCCCACAGAGTTCAGTTCAGTTCATCATTAAGAAATGGAAGGAGTATGGCACTTGTTTAAATCTCCTAGAGCTGGCCGTCCTCACACACTGAGTGACCGGGCAAGAAGAGGACTGATGAGGGAGAACACCAAGACACCTAGGACCACTCTGAAGGAGTTCAAAGCTTCAGTGACTCAGATGGGAGAGACTGTACATACAGCAACTGTTGCCCGGGTTCTTCACCAGTTGAAGCTGTATGGGAGAGTGGCAAAGAGAAAGCCACTGTTAAAAAAAGCTCATATGAAATCTCGCCTGGAGTTCACTCAAAGGCATGTGGGAGACTCCAATGTCAATTGGAAGAAGGTTCTTTGGTCTGATGAGACAAAAATTGAGCTTTTTGGCCATCAGACTAGACGCTATGTTTGGTGAACACCAAACACTGCACATCACCACAAACACACCATCTCCACCGTGAAGCATGGTGGTGGCAGCATCATGCTCTGGGGATGCTTCTCAGCAGCAGGCCCTGGAAGGCTTGTAAAGGTAGAGGGGAACATGAATGCAGAAAAATATCGCTAAATCCTGGAGGATAATCTGACTCAGTCTGCAAGAGAACTACGACTTGGGAGAAGATTTATTCCTGCAAGACAACGACCCCAAGCATACAGCAAAAGCTCCACAGAATGGTTCAAAGACCACAAGGTGAATGTTCTGGAGTGGAAGTCAAAGCCCAGACCTCAATCCAATCCAGAATTTGTGTCTGGACTTGAAAAGAGCTGTTCACGCCCGATCCCTGAGCAACCTGACAGAGCTTGAGCTGTTTTGAAGAAGAATAGAGAAAAATCTTAGTGTCCAGATGTGCCAGCCTGAGTGAGACACATCCACACACACACTCAGTGCTGTGATTGCAGCCAAAGGTGCATCTACTGAATACTGACCTGAAGGGGGTGAATATTTATGCAATCATTTACTTTACCTTATATATTTTAAATTAATTGACATTATTTTGTAAAAATCTGTTTTCACTTTGATATTAAAGAGTTTTTTTTTGCAAATTCTTGTCAAAAAAGCCAAATTATACTGACCATGATTTCATGTATAAAAGCAACAAAAGGATGAAACATCCAAGGGGGGTGAATACTTATGCAAGGCACTGTACATGTACATCAGAAAGAGGAGAGTCAGGACTACAGTTGTCTTCCCTAACACGTCTTGTTCTGCTGCGCCCTCAGGTGGTGGAGGTCTGCTACGACGTCCTGAAGGAGCGTATCTTCTCCAAATAACGAGGGAAACAAGGGAAGGTGACCTTTGTTGACTGATTGAAATGTCATTAATACAATAAATGACTTAAGCAGGATTTCCTCTTTGCTCTATTTCTCTAAGATATCCAGTTTATCCTACAACGTTCGGCCTGTTGTGACAGTCAACAACGACAGTATATGGAACATATTTCACTGGGGATGTAACAATATACGGTGACTCAATACATCATACTGAGCAGCTGAAAAGTGAATCACAATGTGGACACATTTTCTTTATTTGAATAATAAAAGAGAGAAAAGTGTCTGGTTTGGGACTACTTTTCTCTCCAACTTTTCTCTGACACTTACATTGAGGTGTGATGAGGTTTAAAAAGCCCTTTAACCTTTTGTTTCTGTATTCTGAACTTGTTCGACTGGTAATATGTTGATAATATCTGAGCCTTTGGTTTTCTTTAGTGAAGCCTGGTTCACCCACACAGCTGCTTCCACTTGTGGCCTAATTAGAGCTCTTGTCAGGACTGTGTGGATGTGAACAGACCGAGATCTATTAACACCTTCTGACTCTCCTGTTCTCTAACTTCTGTTAAGCTGCTGCAGCTCACAGCTTTATGATTTATTAGTCATTGATTATATGAGTTGTTTGTTCAAATTAATAATATTCTAACATTTCTTTTCAGGGAATTCAGAAAGAGGAAATATAAGATTATTTGATATTTACACAATATTTAACAACTATTTCAACCTTTTTTTTAACAAACTATGAGATTCTAACAATTCTTCTGTTAACATGAAGCAACTTTGAACCTTTTCGAGACATCGAGGTGAAATCTGATTGGATGAAAGCTCTCCTTAAAACAAGCTGCACTGGAAGCAGCGCTGCAGGCTGGAAGCAGAGCAACAGAGGAGGACAGTAGCTGTGCAATGAGAAAATAAGCTAATGGGAAAAATAATTAGAATACATGTAGTGTATTTATGGAAAATTATTAAATAATAAAATAGCTATAACTTTGTGATTCTGTTTAGGCCCTGACGGCCCACCACTGCCATTCATAACATTGCTGATGTCTTCCTGCTCACCAATCTCAACACAGATCTCCTCCACGCTCCATGAAAACAAAAGAGGGAATAACTCAGGTTATAGAGCTCCTCTTTAAACCATCCATCTGCTGAGTCCATATTTTCGGTTGGTTCCTTCTGTCAAGTTAAGGCAAAAAGGTAGCAGGAGATGGACCCAAACACAGAGACACGGGGAGCAGAAGGATGAAGAAATGGTGATTTTAATAAAGAAAATGTCACACACATGTATACTACATGTGTATATAACCTCCAACACACACTCAGTCACAGTTTATTTCTTTAAGATTAAAATCTAATTAAATCTAACGACTGAATGAGTCAGTTTATTTCCTTGTTAAATTGAATTAAAGTTTATAATTAGTTTGAGTCTTTAGTCCAAACTTGTTCAGTTGTTCAGGACTCTGAGACTTGATGTGCAGTGAGAGGACGCCCCCTGCTGGATGAACAACACCACAGTCTGTGTCCCAAATCCATCATTCTACACACAATGTACTAAATACTGATCATATAGTAAACAAACAATCACCTTTATCATGTTAGAGTCACTGTTATTAACACGTATAGTTGGAAAGTCACAGAGCTCAGTTAAAGTTCATCAGATACAACTTTTATTTACATTTTATTATACACATATACACCTACACACATACATATGCACAAACACACACACACACACACACACACACACACACACGCTCATTTAATGAATTCCAAAAAGATAAAAAGATGATTGTTGGCTGCAATGTTTTCCTGATGAAATATAGGCTATATTTTATGTGTGTGTGTATATATATACAGTATATATAAAAAAAATCGGATTATTTTAATATATTATTTTGTTTTTATAATCCTCTGTAATAATAAACAGAATAAACACCTAATGATTATTTCTTTATCGCTTAATCTAATGATTGTTAAGTAATTTATCAACTATGGTAATTATCATATTTTTATGTCCTGATTTATATCATATGTAATTAATAATTTACCCAAAATAAATATTAAAACTTGTCTGATTAATATTTCAACATAGCGCATTATCTGACCATAAACTCCAGACCCTCCAGATGATGAAGGTCTTCATCACCAAGAGAAGAACATTTATCTGGATGCACCATGTTCAGCAGGTACTTTGTGACTTCTGGAGAAATCAAGAGATTGTTGATCAAATATCACTGCAAAGTAGCACATTGTTAGTAGAAGAAGAAAAGACTCATGGACACTTTCAGTTTAAAATAAGGAGACTTTTTTATTTCAGTTCATTTATAGTATTGCTAATAACACATCTATGTTCATTTAGAGATCAGAGAGGGTTGTAATATAGTGAGAGTTGCTCTCTCCGGGGAATCCAAGGAATACATGATGTTCTGTTTGGACACATAAGATGTACGACCTTCAAGAATGAGAGTAAGGTTGTTGAAGTTACATCACTCTGTTCAGAGTATCGTTTCATCAACCTCTAGCATACTGGAGAGAGAACACTACAAACACCACCCTGAGGATAAACTCCTAATCACATCCTCCTAACTCACACCAGCTGTGTGTGATCCTGTACACACTGAACTATCTGGTCAGCAGAGAGAAGGTTTCTCTAGCAGGAGGAGACTCTCCCTCCTCCAGAGAACACAGAGACACTGAGGAACCAGACCTGAACCAGAACCCAAACCCAAACCCAAAGCCAGGATAAAGAGGTTCAGTGAATGTGGTGTTGAAGGTGTGGAGGTGGATCAGTGTGTCAGAGGAGACTCTGTAGAAGGACAGAGAGCCAGCAGGACAGTCCACATACACTGCTACTCTACCAGAGGAGGAGGAGGAGGAGGAGGAGGAGATGTGTGTTCTTGCCTTATTGTGATAGACAGAGTAACCACCATCAGAGCACTCCAGTCTCCAGGACTGATCATTCATTCCAAACAAACAGTCTCTACTGTCTCCTCTCCTTCTGATTCCTCTGTAACTCACTGATACAGAAACTCTTTCTCTCCACTCGACCTCCCAGTAACAGCGACCAGTCAGACCAGTTCTACACAGCAGCTGCTCCCAGTAGTCAAATCTGTCTGGATGATCAGGATATGACTGATTCTCCTTCACATGTGTCACCTTCCTGTTGTTGCCAGACAGTTTGAGGTTTCTGTGTACTGTGTTTGTGTCGAGTGTGAGTTCACAGGAATCTGATGGAGAGAACAAGACACAATACAGCTGCAGTTATTAATCTATCATCTGTTTGATGATGACATCAGAATGAGTGATGTCACAGTTTGAAGATGCTTTGTTTTCATGAATCAAATTCAAAGCACACTTACACTTCCTCAGACCTGGTCTGAACCATCGGACTCCAGCAGCCTCCACCCTGAAAGGAGGAGGGGGGTCAGAGCAGCATGAAACATGGACATTACATCGCTCTCACACACAGAGCTTTGTTATTCATGTTCACATGGAGCACTTATTATTCATCAGCTCATACTCTTTTACTTCACTGGAGCTTCTTCTGATTGGCCCATGACGACAGCTCATTATGTTCACTTATTCATGATATATTATTATCAGTATTATATTAACAATCATCATCCATTTCAGACTCAGTTTCCTCTTCCAGTCAGTCAGTAAATCACATGTTTAAACCTGCATCAATTGATTTCTTTGTCCACTTGTGGTTCAGTGAAAACAAGCTGTAAACACAACATCTGACATATTATCAGCTTATAAAGTAGTTGTGTCGGTTCTGGGTCGTGGTCGCACGTGCGTGAGTCGCACTGCATGGGCGGAGTCAGTTTGTTAATAGAACCTCTACAAGTTCAAACCAACGGATGTACGACCTTTAAACTACTGAACAAGTAGCTGATTACCTGTGAAATCTCTGACATCTAAACCAAAGTCAAGTCTCCCTTCAGTCGCTCATGGACGCAATCAGCCAGTGTAAACCAGACTTAATATCACGGCTTGATGCTTCTACTGAAACCATGAATACGGTGGTGATATTAATTATTATCTTTTATATACAGTATATATATATATATAATATAAGAGGTAAACACCAAATCACTGCAGTACAACAAAGAGTCAGCTGCAACGAAGACGACGTTGAGGACTTAAAAACCTGCATCAGTCACATTGAAAAAGAAAACAGTGAGCTGAAACAGAAGGCGGACTCAATGGAGAATTACAGCAGGTAATGGAGAGAGCTCACTCAGCCCCACACAGATGTATGTGGAAGGTGTCAGCAGCATGTAGGCACCTATGTGCATTTAATGTGGCTCTGTCCAGAAATTCATACATTTTGGGTTGAAATTGGTAACCAAGTATCCTCCATAACACAGTGTCCTATTGAGCTCAATCCTGTACAATGCATCCTAGGCCTAGACGCTGCCTCACCAGTATTAAACAGAATCCTTAGTCTTCTATCGTTCTGTGCACGGTTATCAATCTTACAGTATTGGCTAGACGGCGCACAACCATCTGTTTCAAGTTGGCTTTATAATGTTCTACAACTACTCCCATTGGAGAGGCTCACACATGTTCTCCAAGGAGACATAAATGGGTTCTTCTCTGTTTGGAACCCTGTTATGGATTTTATTGGAGAGGACTATGCCTAAACCATACGAATAGGTTTTGCAACGTGGGATCCAAGTGAGCTGGTGAAGGGAAAAGTCCACAATATTTAATATTATTTAATTGTTGTGACAGGTATATTATGGACGATGATGATCTACAACTGTGCTGTTTTCTCAGATTTAAAAAAAAAAAAATATGGTTTGTTGCTGAGTTTAACTGTTTGTATAGTTAGCCGCAATTAATATTTAATTGTTATTGCAGGGTCAATATGGAGGGTGATGATTTATGTTTGTTTTGGTTTCTTGTGTCTCGATTTTTTTTGTGTCTGAGTCTGATTGTTTGTATAGTTAGCAGGTATGTTATGTTATGTGCTGTTCTTTTTGGGGGTAACATGTGGTGTGTAAACTATATAAACTGAAAATAAAATGATTGAAAGAAAGTAGTTGTGTCTAACATGATATCAACTAGCTGCTTCCACATCCAGCAGTTACACATCAACATGATGACTCATCAGGAGTCTTTGTGCTTGTGTCACCTGATGAATGAAAGTCCAATATTCTCTCTCGTTTAGCTCTGTTTTTGGTCTCCACCACCTCCTGAGGGAAACATCTGTCTCTTTAGCTGCTAAATGCTCCACTATGTTCACCAGCTAGTCTCTAACTGAGTCTGTCTGCTGTTTGCTGCTGAGCAGGTAGTGAACAGTGGCTTCATCACAGCTTGTTGGATGAAAACAGCTGCTGCTGGAAACACTGAGACTGAACCAAACAGGAAATGTGCTGCAGAACCAAAACTAGGAGCTAAAAGATCTGTAGAGATGGAGACAATTCTCTGTGGGTTCATCACCGCTACACGACTCTTCACCATTACACAGAGTCAGCTGATCCGTTGTCAATATAGAAGTATTAATTGTTGGATGTTTTGGTCCTGACAAGTGACCTCTTGTGTTTGTGTAATAATGACTGTTGTCTCTCAGAAGTGAAGGAGAAAGTAGCCTGAAATCACTACAGCGCCACAAACCCTCTGATGGAGGAGGTCGGGTGGATGGTTGGATGTACAAAGTGTCTGACTTTGACACTGCTGTTCACATCCCGTCTCCTAGCAACAGTCAACACTGGTTTCTATTATCTGTAATCTGAGGTTGAAAATATTACAGTTCAAGTCCGTCTGCAGCCACAGAGCACTTCCTGTGTCCCCTTATATATTTGGTCCAGTCCTAAATAAACCTCTTTGGGCTCTGACACACCATGTCCACAATCAGCTGTTGGTTCTTCACTGAGCGTCTGTGGCCGACTGTCACCTGTAGTTTCAACAAGTCGACTCTTATCAGCCAGAGAACTGGCTCTCAGTGCAAAACAAACCAAAACCAGGTAAAGCTGAACTCTTTTAAAACAGCAAAACATTCCTATTGTGATGATTTATCAAGACGGTTTAAACAGATTGTTTCTGTCGGTTTGTCTTTTCACAATAATGGACTAAAGGGCAACACACACGAGCATCAAAACATCATCTATTGTTTGATATGAGCCCACAAACCTGCAGCGTGACGACGTTGACGCATGTCAACTCACCATGATGCCCGTCGACGTGTCAGGATACACCACTGTCCTATTTTCTAATGTTGAAACAAGACAACGCTCCAGAAAAACAACAGTTTCATCACCTTCCCTCCCTGTTTTGGCTCATCCTGGCTACTGTTCCATGACTACTTCTGTCTGTATTGATCGTCTGATGTGGGACACAAACAGTTTGATGAGTCTCTGGTCGTTTGAGATTAGCTTGGTGTGTCAGGGTCATATTAACCAGGCAGACAGTGTGACAGAGAAAACGTTTCCAGCTCTACCTCCTCTATCAGACTGATTTTCTGTAGCTGTAGCAGGCCTCTTCATACCTGAGAGTTTCCAGTCTCCAGTGTGGATCATTCAGTCCAGAAGACAGCAGTTTCACTCCTGAGTCTCCTGGATGATTGTAGCTCAGGTCCAGCTCTCTCAGATGGGAGGGGTTGGAGCTCAGACCTGAGGCCAGAGAAGCACAGCCTTCCTCTGTGATCAGACAGCCTGACAGGCTGCAAACACACAAAACAACACACGTCACATAATCTGAGGAAACTGTGAGGGCTGTAAGGTTACTGCAGTACTGAGATAATATTGGCTACTGTGGGGTTACATTAACATTGCTATTGATTATTTTCTAGTCACAACCAAACACCCACAAATATCCATCAACAATCTGACAACATTACTGCTAACTCTCTGATTCTCCTCTGATATTTTAAGTTGTAATAACAGAGTGAGAAAAAACAGTAATATAAATGTTCATGAAAATATACTGAGACTAAAATATTGATTGAAATAATACAAACAGCATCTTATACAGGTTGCGAGTTTATCTATGAATCTAAGTCAGGACTTGAGAGGACATTAATTGAAAATGTTGATGAATTCTGACCTGAGAGTTTCCAGTTCACAGTGTGGACTCTCTAGTCCAGCAGACAGCTGCTTCACTCCTGAATCCTGCAGGTCGTTGTTACTCAGGTCCAGCTCTCTCAGACTAGAGGACTGGGAGCTGAGAACTGAGGACAGAGCTCCACAGCTTCTCTCTGAGAGGTTACAGCCACTCAGTCTGATGAGACAATGATTTAGAAAAAATAAGCAATATGTAGAAAAGATAAAGTATTTAAGTTATGATATATGAATCTAACTCTCTCTGTACTTACAGAGCTTTGTTTGAGGCTTTGACCACTGGCAGCAGCCTCAGAAGAGCCTCCTCTGAAGCAGAGTATTTCTTCAGGTCAAACACGTCCAGATCTTTTTCTGATGACAGTAAGATGAAGACCAGCGCTGACCACTGAGCAGGAGACAGTTCATCTGTGGTGAGACGTCCTGAACTCAGGGACTGTTGGATCTCCTCCACTAGAGAACCATCATTCAGTTCATTCAGACAGTGGAACAGATTGATGCTTTTCTCTGGAGACACATTCTCACTGATCTTCTTCTTGATGTACTGGACTGTCCTCTGATTGGTCTGTGAGCTACTTTCTGTCTGTGTCAGCAGACCTCGTAGGAGAGTCTGATTGGTCTGCAGTGAAAGACCAAGGAGGAAGCGGAGGAACAAGTCCAGGTGTCCATTCGGACTATGTAAGGCCTTGTCCACAGCACTGTGGTAGAGACGTTTTGATTTAGGTTTGTTTCTAAAGACTTTAGACAACCGGGAGGTTGTTTGTTCTTCTGACAGCAGATTGAAACCAGAGTTGATGAAGGTCAGATGGACATGAAGAGCAGCCAGAAACTCCTGAACACTCAGATGGACGAAGCAGAACACCTTGTCCTGGTACAGTCCTCTCTCCTCTCTAAAGATCTGTGTGAACACTCCTGAGTACACTGAGGCTGCTCTGATATCGATGCTACACTCTGTCAGGTCGGATTCATAGAAGATCAGGTTCCCTTTCTGCAGCTGATCGAAAGCCAGTTTTCCCAAAGACTCAGTCATCTTCCTGCTCTCTGGACTCCAGTGTGGATCTGTCTCAGCTCCTCCATCATACTTGACCTTCTTCAGTTTGGACTGAACCACCAGGAAGTGGATGTACATCTCAGTCAGGGTCTTGGGCAGCTCTCCTCCCTCTCTCGTCTTCAAAACATCCTCCAGAACTGTAGCAGTGATCCAGCAGAAGACTGGGATGTGGCACATGATGTGGAGGCTTCGTGAGGTCTTGATGTGGGAGATGATCCTGCTGGCCTGCTCCTCATCTCTGAATCTCTTCTTGAAGTACTCCTCCTTCTGTTGGTCAGTGAACCCTCTGACCTCTGTCACCATGCCAACACACTCAGGAGGGATCTGATTGGCTGCTGCAGGTCGTGTGGTTATCCAGAGGCGAGCAGAGGGAAGCAGTTTCCCCCTGAAGAGGTTTGTCAGCAGCACATCCACTGAGGTGGACTCTGTAACATCAGTCAGGATCTCATTGTTGTGGAAGTCCAGAGGAAGTCGACACTCATCCAGACCGTCAAAGATGAACAGAACCAGGAACTCTTCAAACCTGCAGATTCCTGCTTCTTTGGCTTCACTGAAGAAGTGATGAACAAGTTCCACCAAGCTGTACTGTTTCTCTTTCAGCACATTCAGCTCTCTGAAAGTGAATGGAAATGTGAACTGTATGTCCTGGTTGGCTTTGTCTTCAGCCCAGTCCAGAGTGAACTTCTGTGTTAAGACTGTTTTCCCAATGCCAGCCACTCCCTTTGTCATCACTGTTCTGATTGGTTCCTCTCTTCCAGGTGAGGCTTTAAAGAGGTCTTCTTGTCTGATGGTTGTTTCTGGTCTGTGTGGTTTCCTGGATGCTGTTTCAATCTGTCTGACCTCATGTTCATCATTGACCTCTGCAGTCCCTCCCTCTGTGATGTAGAGCTCTGTGTAGATCTGATTCAGAAGAGTTGGGTTTCCTGCTTTAGCGATCCCCTCAAACACACACTGGAACTTCTTCTTCAGGTTAGATTTGAGTTCACGCTGACAAACTGCAGCAATAAGTCCTGAATGAACACACAACAAAGAAGATCAATGAGTCAAAGAATAGATTTCAACATGTCATTTCCTCAAAGAATGAGTCTATGAATATATTTTGGTCCATTTCTTGAGACATTAGTAAACGTCCCATTTATCCAGCATGTTACATCTTTAGAGAAATCCTCTTACTGCTCTGCAGACAGTCAGCCAGCTCCTCCTGCTTCATTGTCCTCAGGAAGTGCAGTGTGATCTTCACAAATGCCTCTCTGCTGCTCCTCCTCCTCTGCTCTTCATCCTCACCGTCCAGCACCTCCTCATCCTCCCTCTGACTCTCTAAGCATTCTGGGTAATCTGAACTCACAACCTTCTGGATCTTCTTCAGCTCGTTCTTCACAAAAGTGACGATGTTCTCCTCCAGCAGCTGGAACAGAATATTCTATGAATGACACAAACTAAAACCATGGAACCAAACATCAGATCCATGTTGGACAGACTGACAATCCACTGGTCTACAAAGTGCAGCATGGAGATGATTGTGAATAGAATAGATGTAAAAGTAGTTGTACATGTACAGACCATAAATATGGAGTCCAGGTGTGATTGATGCTGCTGGGCAGACTGACCTCTGGGAACCTCTGAGCTCTCCTGGTCCTCTCTGTGGAGGAATCATGAAGAATCAGCTCACATTGTGTCTGTCCACACAGAGACAAACATAAGGTAAAGGTTCATGAAGTGATATCTGGATGTGGATCAGATGAGTCCCTGTACTGGTAAAGGGTTACTAGTCCTGCTGATCCCACTGAGAATCAACAGCTCAGTCTTTCAGCTCACTGTTTTCTTCACCAGTCAGTTTGGTTTAGTCCCAACAGCTCTCACCAAGCCCTCCATGTAGCTCTCCCTCCCTCACTGTACACTGCTGAAGTGCCCTGGAGCAAGGCACCCAGAACCTCCAGCTGCTCCAGTCTCAGTGTCAGAGTTTGTACTGGGCAGCTCCCAGTATGAAAGAATGACACTAAACCAGTATATTGCTGCTGCTAAGGGCAGACGCCCCTCAATTACAAATCTCCCTGTAGAGTCCAAGCGCCAAAGACTCTGTCAAAACTTTATCATCACATATCATCGGTTAATAAAAAACAATTATCTTTTCTTCATCTAACTTGTCTCTCCTGATTGAACTGCCACTAGTCTGCATACCTTGATAACTTGTTCCCAGGCCTCTGAATGTAGTCCCCAAACCCCTGCAGCTAGTCCCCAGACCTCTGAACCTGGTAATCAGTCTTCTGAAACTACTCCTCATACCTCGAAACCAAAACTCTGGAGCTATTTCCCAGACTACTTCAGCTAGTCCCCAGAGCACTGAAGCTTTTCTAAAGACATTTGCAGCTAGTCCCATTCCTCTGTCTCCAGACATCTGCAGCTATCTGAAAATATGACCTCTCCTGGTCGACTCTGTGGAGGAATTAGCTCACATTGTGTTTGCACCAGAAACTGTTTACAGTTAATGACTTACACACAAACACATACAGACCGGTTAGTTAAATATATTGAGTTACGTCATGATTGATCATCATGAAAACAACACTGTAAACAATGCACGACCAATTCTGTGTTTCATAACCGAGAATCAGAACAGTTCATCATTGGTTTCATTGGTTTTAAGAACTTACTCTGGGTCATAAGAATGGCGTCCATCTTTGAAGTCAATCAGACGACCTTTAGACCGATCACTCTTCATGGACACACAGCTGGGTACAGGAAACTTTTCTCTCTGCTGCTGTGAACTGATAGAAACACTGACATTACATCATCATCATCATTCAATCATGAAGAATCAGCTCACATTGTGTTTGTCCACACAGAGACAAACACAAGGTAAAGGTCCATGAAGTGATATCTGGATGTGGATCAGATGAGTCCCTGTAGTGGTAAAGGTTTACTAGTCCTGCTGATCCCACTGAGAATCAACAGCTCAGTCTTTCAGCTCACTGTTTTCTTCACCAGTCAGTTTGGTTTAGTCCCAACAGCTCTCACCAAGCCCTCCATGTAGCTCTCCCTCCCTCACTGTACACTGCTGAAGTGCCCTGGAGCAAGGCACCCAGAACCTCCAGCTGCTCCAGTGGAGTGTCTCAGTGTCAGACTGGTCGTACTGGGCAGCTCCCAGTATGAAAAAATGACACTAAACCAGTAAAGTTTCTCTGAGTTAACAACAGTTCAAACATGAATCATCACACCCACCTCACTCAGTGATTGGTCAGCTGATTTTAGGTGAGAAAGTAGGCAGAGTTTGAACTTGTCTCACAGCTCTCTAAGACGGATGGCTTTTTACAAGAAATAGAAACAATTTAGATTTATTTTTTAGCATAACCCGACTCTTACTGTCAGTTACAGCTTACATCTGATCAGCACATGGAGGTTGTCCTTTAAAGTCAATTAAATGTTGCTTTGACTGGTTGCTCTTGAAGGACAGACAGCTGGCCTCGGGACAGTCTGGTCTCTGCTGCTGGACCCTGAAACAAAAACAGTATTGATACAAGTTGAGGAAACTGTGTCCTTGTCCTTAATGAAGAAAAACATGTCATGTGTCCACTTTATTAGGTACATCTGTGAAGTCTAAAACAATTCAATAAAACAGTGCTGCACTAAATTCTACCTTTACAAAGATGATAATGTTCAGTTTTTGTGTCAGAAGTGTGTTAAATCAGTTCTATGTGTATTACTGAAGTAACAGTTAAAGGTGGTGTTGTAATGGACTACACTCTACTGACTCAGTTAAAGGTGGTGTTGTACTGGACTACATGATACTGAGAGCTGTGTTTGATGGTCAGAATATTAGGAACCCCTCTGAATATAAAGAAGTCTGGTACAACACCATCAGTAACTTTGACCTCAGTGATAAAACATAATGAACTGAGTGAACTCCTCTGTGACGGTGTCAGTAAAAAGTGAACACTATGTGTGAACAGTTAGAGATGGTCATCTCACCTCTGAGCTTTGGTCTGGCTGGTTTTAGAGGGAGGGACTCCCTCCTCTCTGTCCTCACACTGATTCATAGCAGAGTCCACACCTTCACACAAACACAACAACATTATTTCTCTTCATCATGACAAACACACACAGCTCATTCACCTCAATACTAAATACACTCATGGGACAGTTTCCATGTTGTTGTCACTTTGAGCTGCAGAGTCATCTCTAAGAAATGACGTTCACAATGTTCTTTAGTCTGTTGGCTTGTTTGAAGAGAGGAAGACACTTCATGTTCTTTGGGGATGACGTCACTTTTCACTTTCTTTGACTGACTTTGAAAAGCTCTTCAACGTTTGAAATGTTCCTCTGTTTCCACGTCTACTACATCCAGTCAGAGCATGAAGCAGCTAGTCCAATAATCCAAAATCACTCATATGACCTTGTTAGCTGCTGCTGAATTCACGTCACTTTGTACCTTCATGTGTAGAGGAACCAGTGAGAGCAGAGCTGAAAGCATCAGTCCAATCATTGATCAGCACATCAGCACTCATTCATCCTTTACATCAGGGGTGTCAAACTCATTTTCACTCCGGGCCACATCAGTCTCACGGTCACCCTCAAAGGGCCGATTGTAACTGTAAGACTGTATAACTGTAACTACTCCTAACATATTGGTAAATAACTGTCTCGGCATTTGATTATTGTTTATTCAAGTGTTAAAATATTGTACATGCAGTTATATAAATGAAAAATTATATTTAAACACATTTCTGTTATTATAACTTAAATCATTTTAATTTAGGGTTAAGAAACCCACATTACTCTATCAAAGAACAAACTATTAAAGAAAATAAAGACAAATATCATCAAACACAAGTTATGACATTAACTTCGTTCAAAGCTATTTTTGTCACCTCTCTGCACGCCGCCGGTCTCGCCGCGGACGTGTTCACACCAAACGCGGCAATCGCGCCGGAGAGGGGGCGGGGCTTATCGCCCTGAAACCCGTTCAACTGTCCGCCATTAACCATGAAAAACATAACCTATATTTCTGCTTAGTATGTGTTGTGGAAGTCACAGATATCCAGGGAAACTAAACGCCGTCATGTCTGGGTCCATAACATTGTCCAGAGGAGCTCTGTGGATTTTATCGAGCTGTATTCACTGTGCAAGCCACACTGCCACAAGCCACATTGTGCAAGCCACACGTCGCTGTTTACTACAGCTGTATGAACACAAAATAAACTGATTTGGCTGTGATTTAACGGCAATAAACCGACAAAAAGGGACTCCGAAACAACTACGTAATGATGCCGATTTGTAGGCTACTTGTCTTCTCAATGGAGCGGATGGAGCGGTGCTAGGCTAAGCTAACATTGTAGCAGCTCAGACTAACGTCATGTAGACGTAAATACGGCAGCGTCTATTCATTGTTTGTACCATATGGTTTACACACACATTTATACACATAGTTTGGTCCGGTCTCCATTGATATGAGTGTGGAGCATTTCAGTATTAAACGCATTATTAGTAGGATTTAATAACACCCCTAGTGGTGAGTAGAAGTGTCACAATAATAAATATGTTAGTCACAATATGTTTCCATATGGAATGTATTATAGGTTTACAATAGTCTTACTTATAGAGGATATTATATGTTACAGTATATCAACACATTGAATGTATTAAATCATAGAAGTATAGTCACTGTAGGTATTAAAACACTAAGAATAGTCTTGAGGGTCAGATAGGGATTCTGAGTGAGGTGTCAGACATGCAGCAGCAAATGGAGGCGACCTCATCGATGGAGGATGGGGCCAGTGGGACGGTCAAATGCCAAGCTGACCAGCAGGACAGAGAGGAGGAGTTCAAGATGTTTTGAGAAGAGCCAAGATGTTTTGCTAAGGGATCGATAATGGGAGGGGGCAGAATTCAAATGAAGCCAATCACTAATCGCCACGGAGGGTCATTCACACGTTTTATGACAGTTCGGACACTTTCCGACTCTCAGGGGATATAAAAGACAATGTTTTAGGGAGTTTACCTCAGATCACTGCAGCTCTCATTTTCAGCTAACTGGCCGCGCCGGACTGTGAGGAGATGCGTGTATGTGGTCTCTGCTCTCGAGAACATTACTATTGATAGTTAATTCAGTTTGTAAGTGAACTTTGTGTAGTACATTAAATATTGTTTTAATTTTGGCCGGGTCCAGCTCATTCTTCTGATGCGCGTGTGCAGTAAGAAGCTCGCAGCAGAAGAGTACCTGCGGCCTGCAGGCTCCTTCATCCTTTGTTCTAACCCTAACATTAGGGATCGTAGAGCTCTGGGTGAACACAGACGGCTACTAGTGATGTGTCGGTCGCGAACGAAACGGCTCTGAGAGCCGGCTCTTTGACGTGAACGACGGGAGCCGGCTCCTGATTGGGAGCCGCTTTGTTTTTTGTTTGTTTCTCTCTCTCTCTCTCTCTCTCTCTCTCTCAAGCCGCATTTGATTGGTCAATATGTGTGGTGTCGTCTCTGTACCTGCGCTGAGCAGAGGGGGGAGGGGCGGGAGTTACACACACAGCAAGCACACAGCAAGCACACGAACAGGAGGGAGGGAGACGAGTCACGAGAGAGAAAGAGAGCAACGGACTGGAAAGGTAAAAAAAAAAAAAGTGTCAACAGGAAACGCAGCAAAATCTGGACACATTTCAATGACATTGACCAAACTAAGGCAGAATGTAGAGTCTGCAAGACTAAAATCTCATATCGAGCTGGCTCCACAAACAACCTGCACAGCCACATGAGAACTGTTCATCCATCAGTGCAATTGGAAGAAAAAAGACAAGCAAGTGAACCTGATATTAATGAAGGTGCCAGTATGTCTACTGCAACTGTTGCTGCAACTGCAGTGTCTACTGCAAGTCGATGCAGTGTCTACAGCATCGTCCAGTACACCACCACAACCAAAAGTACAACCCAGTGAGCCAATTTTTGCAAAAGTCTATGACCGCAGCAAGACAGAAGACAATTGATGAAGAACTGGCCAAAATGATTGCATGTGATTTCCAACCATTTTCAGTTGTGGATGACAAAGGACTCAGAAGGTTTATTCATGCACTCAATCCAATGTATGCAATTCCAAGTAGGAAAACACTCTCCCAAGGAATCATCCCAGGCCTGTATGACAGAGGCCTGGGATGTATGTTGTTTCACTTTAAATTTGTTAAGTATTAAAAAGCTAAAAGTTTAAAATAGTTAAAAGTTAGTTAAGTTAATTTGTAAATAGTTAAACGTTTGTTTTTGCACTTTCTAATTTATTTTTTTTATCACTCTGTAGAGTGTATAAATAAAAGTGTATTTATATAATAAACATTTGATATAGTGCATGTTTTTTTTACATTAGTAATTGATATTGCGCATCATTTTACATTATTGTTGGTAATAAATTAATTTAAGCACCAAAAAATCTGAAGAGACATTTGGGAGCCGAAAGAGCCGGCTCTTTTTAGTGAGCCGAGCCAAAAGAGCCGGTTCTCTAAAAAGAGCCGGAATTCCCATCACTAACGGCTACAGTATTTATTTCCTGATTCAACAACGGCAGGAAGTCAGTGATGACGGGGGAAGCAACTCAACACTGATAGGCTATCGCGCCACAGCGTCACACGAATATTTCGCAGAAGTTGAAAAATTTCAACTCACAACTCGTCAATCACATCAATCGCGTCCATCGCGCCGCAAATTCGCGTCCATCGCGATGCGCCATCGCAGATTTGCGCGGCGCCAGTCTATAGACTTTGTATGTAATCTAGACGCGCGTCAAAATCGCGCCGCGTTTGGTGTGAACACGGCATTATAAACACTGATAGATGAGCTGTGTCCATGTTGTCTGTGCTTTCATCAACAGCTAATGAAGAAGACGAGTACCTGCTCGTCTCTTAGCTAGCTGTGTTGTTAGATTGCTGCTAGTTCCTGAACTCGGTCTGCGATGGTGTTTCTTCACAAACTGACATTTGTAAAAGTCTGTATCTGGTCGGAGCTCACCTGCTCACATACCTTTAGCAGCACTGGGCTGTAGCTTCTGTAAATATATTCTGCTGTGATTGCAGTCTGCCTTTTAATTCTTGGAAAATTTGATGTTTTTCTTGGAGGCTAAATTTAGCTCCGTGTTTGGTGTCAAAATGCCGACGTAAATTATATTCCTTCATCACCGACGCTGCCTCATAACACAGAAGACAGACCAGTTTTTCTCCTTGAAGAACAAACATGTATTCGCTTTCCCATCTTAAATTACATTTTCTTCCCTCTGCATCAATTTTTCTCTTCGTGGACATTTTGGGATTATTTGTCGATCTTTTTCAACTCAGTCACTTGTTGGAAAACCTCTTTACGGGCTGTTCCCTCTCCTGTCCACCTGTTGTGATAGTTTTACATGCTATCTCATAATTTCAACGTTCTATCTCATAATTTCGACCATGGGGATACTTTTATTTTCAAGTCTAACTTTTAATTTCTTTTCCAAAATGAAAAAAAAAAAAAATAATAATTTTTGCTGGTGGATTCGCGGGCCACATTAAATGACGTGGCGGGCCGTATTCGGCCCGCGGGCCTTGAGTTTGACACGTGTCCTTTACATCATCTCTCCTGTATCAGCTGCTTCTCTCTGTTTCCTATCAGTGTCAGCTGAATCCCTTTGGCTTCTTGTTGCTCACACTAAAGACTGAAGTGAACAAACCTTTTGTTAATTCTGACTTCAGTTGTTTTTACAGTGAAAACTCAAAGCACACGAGGAAACATTCTCTCTCTGCTGCTCAGCTCCTCTTTAACTCAGAAAAGTCTGAAGAGAAAAGTTAAATAGAAAAAGTGTCTCAGACAGTTGAGTTAAGAAAAGGTCGACTACAACCTGCTGATTAATGTGCACACGTTAAAAAACAAATCTTCATAAAATGGTAAAAAGTCTGGCAGCAGAAGTTCCCATTAAATTACAGTAAAATATAAATATATTCTACTGCAATAAAATACCATTAAATACAGATATTAGCTATGGATACCTACTCTGTAATTGTACAGCCAGTAAGTAGATATGAGAAAATATGTTAAAGGTATAAGAGAATACTGCTAATAGAATTGAACTAATTGAACTTTGGTTATGTTGTAACCAAATGTTTTGGTTATGTCCATCTGTCTGTTAATGTTTAGATTTCTGGAGATAAAACTAACTTAATGTTTTATCAACATGACAAAAGACGTCATTTTAAATGCTCATCCTATAAATTTACAGTGTTTTACAAGTTAAATATTGTTCATCAACCTCCAACAAATGGAGCTGAGCTGTTTCTCCTCATGATCTAGCTTCAGAGTCCAGAAGTCAGTAAAACACAGAACAGTAAAATGACATGTAAGTGTCCTCATAGAAAACACTGTGGGCACTGTGGGAACATGTGGAAGCTTTCATTTGATGGATTGTTCACTTCACCATTTGATCAGTTAGTCAAAGGTCGACTACAACCTGGTGATCAATGAGAGAAAAACTGAACAGGAAAGAAAACACAAACACATTCAAACACTTTCAAAAATGGAGTAAATGTGTTGAAAAGCAGATGAAGAAATGAACATGAAGCTTTGTGGACTGATTGAAAGCAGCAGGTGAGAGCAAACAGAGAGTCTCTCAGGTGTGTTTCAGTGCAGGATCAAAGGCCCAGGTGAGCTCTCTGGTCCCTGCTGGGTCCTAGTGCTCCACATCAGTAACAGTCCTGACAGACCCCAGATCAGACTGAACTCATCTTCTTCATCACAGTGTCATCATTCAAAGCAACACTTCAACACTCAAACTAACAGCAGCTTATCTCTGTTTGCTCACACAGGCGGCCATCTTGTGTCCCAGCTTTGTGTTTGAAAGCAGCTTTAAACAATCACACGTTCAAAACAATCAACCACGTCATTTCAACCAATCACAGCTCCACTTACTGAACTTTTAGCATGAACTTCATCAGTGTGCAGCTCTCTTCTGTCCTCAGCAGGTCTGTGTAGAAAAGGAGCTCCGTGCTTCACTTCAACTTCAACTTCCATCAGACGAAGTGAAGTGACGCAGCTTGTTATCCTTCATCAGAGAGAGTGTGTGTCCTCACGTCACCATCACAGTATGCAGTCTGACTGGTTGGACTGAGTCTCAGTCTGAGCTGCGTTCACAGGATCAAATGTCATTGTGAACAGAAACCTCCTCACAGCTCAAACAAGAGTCTTTCAGGATCAAACTCAGCATCTGTGAAAAAATAATTTCAACTTGTAAAGAGTTGCTTTGACATCAGACTGGATTCTGTTGTTTAGACCAGATAGTTTAGAGGATCCATGCACGCCCCTCTTTGTCACCTTGTCTTCTTGTATGTAGACTAGTAGAGAACTGATGATCAAGCAGAAACCTTTGCAGCAAATGTTGTGTCGAGTTTATCTTGAATAAATACATTCACTAAGACAACAGAGTCTGACCTGAGAGTGTTTTTATTCTTCACTCCACTTCGTGGATCTGGTTGAACCTGTTGGGGCGGGACAACTTACCCACGTATCAGTCTGAAGCTGCGTTCTAAATCATTTACTTTTTACTTTTAGGACATACTGCAGCTTCCTTACAAAGTACATACTGATGCATGCAGTCTGCATTCAACTGCTTCCTTATAACATGGCACCTTGAACTTTGACCCTCTTGCTCAAATATCTACTGTGCAAAGGATTGTGGGTCAGAATAGCCAGGAAAGCATGCTGGCTTGCATGCTGCAAAATTTGACCGAATGTAGAACACAAACTGTAATTCCTGCAGCAAACACCCCCAAGGTGGATACAGCACGACCACTGTCAACAACAACCTGCAGGAAAGACAAGATATCCTCAAGGGAGCAGGAAGGTGGAGCGAGGCCCTTGATCTTGCATCAGTCAACCACAAACAAGTCAAGTAAGCCTCTTACAGGGGGGGTTATGTGCATTGTGATACGTCTAGACCAGACCTGGGCATTGTAAGGCCCGCGGGCCACATCCGGCCCGCGGGCTGTTGCCGTCCGGCCCGCGGGAGGTCATTGGGAAATTAGGAATAAAACGTAAATAAGTGTACATCATGCACAGAATAGAGCTGCATTGCTTTTATTTTGAAGGCGACTTTTGTTGTTTTTTTTCTTCTCAATTTAAGTACGTTAGTGAATGTGTGTGAGCAGCAGCGTCACTGCAATGTGTTGGCGAACTGAGTTTACGGGAGATGTGAGTTAGCTGTTAGCCCTCAAAAATGTCAGCCTGTGTTAAAAAAAGAAAGACTGACACAGAGTGTAGAGTTTTTAACAAAACATGGACTTTAAAGTGTTTCTTTACTGAAGTCAAAGGTAAAGCCGTGTGCTTAGTTTGTGGAGAACAAGTTGCAGTGTTGAAGGATTACAATTTGAATCGTCATTACGAGAGGAAACACGCGGAGAAATACGAAAGATTGACGGATGCAGAGCGGGAACGGACGTCTGAGGCTTTGCTAGCTAAGCTGCAAAAGCAACAAGGCCTTTTTACACATCCAGCTTCACACATCAGGGATGCAGCCGCCAAGACCAGCTTTGTGATATCCCACAAAATGGACTCCAAGTGCACCGTAACGAGGAGGATCGAGGGCATCGCGGGAAATCTGGAGCTTCAGCTGCAAAAAAAAGCAGATCATTTCGAATTGTTCGCCTTGGCTCTGGACGAGAGCTGCGATGTCCGCGACACAGCCCAGTTACTCACCTTTGTACGAGATTACAGAGGAGCTGGCAGCAATGCAGTCAATGAAAGGGACGACGACGGGGAGTGATTTGTTCACGGAGGTAGATGCATGCTTCCACAAGCTGGGACTGAAATGGGACAAACTGGCACGTGTCACAACTGATGGTTGTCCAAATCTGACGGGGAGAAATGTCGGACTTTTAAAGCGGATGCAAGATAAAGTGACTGAAATAAACCCAGAACTGAAATGTGTATTTTTGCATTGCATTAAACATCAGAATGTGCTCAAACTTAACCATGTTATTGATGTTGTAACTAAAATAGTTAACGTCATCAGGGCAAGAGCATTGAATCACAGACAGTTTGTTGCACTCTTGGAGGAGCATGAGACTGAACACAGTGACATAGGCTAACACACAGCTGGCAGGTGGCTCAGCCTGGGCAAAGTGCTTCAAAGAGTTAAGAGTTCGGGACCTGAGAGCAGAGATTCAAGAGTTTTGTGAGAAGAAAGGCGAGGACATCCCAGAGCTCTCTGATGTAAACTGGATGAGAGATTTTGCATTTGCTGTTGATGTGACTGCACTAATGAATGATCTGAATACCAGACTGCAAGGCAAGGGCCTCTTTGCACATCACATGTACAGCCTGGTGAAGGCTTTCATGACAAAGTTGCAGTTTCTTTCAAGCCAGATGCAGGTAACACTCTCACCCACCTGCACACCCTGAAAGAAGCCACACCATCAGTTGAACATCTCCACAGGTATCATCCATGTTAGGGCCACTGCATGGTGAGTTTTCAAGACTTCAAAACAGTTGAGAGTGAAATGCACATGATTTCTTCTCCCTTCACGTGCAGTGTGGATAATGCTCCCAAAACTTTGCAAAAACATGATCCCCGTCAGTGTTCTACTATTATATATGGATATTACAAATGTATATGTGGTTTGGATTAATCCTGCTGCAGATGTTTAAGGTGGAGCTCATTTTAACTCCTTTATACTCTGTTGTTCAGTTTGGGTAGTTAGGAAAGGTTTGACAAATTATAATGTGCAAAGTAACTAGTAACTAAAGCTGGCAGACAAATGTAGTGGAGTAAAAAGTACAATATTTCCCTCTGAGATGTAGTGGAGTGGAAGTACAAAGTTGAATAAAATAGAAATACTCAAGTAAAGTACCTTGAATTTGTACATAAGTATAGTACTTAAGCAAATATACTTAGTTACATTCCACCACTGATCACAACATTTACTCTTACCACTCACAGCTCATCAAAACCATACAATGTACTGCTTGTTATAAAGAGGTGGAATAATATTGAGCAGGATTGAGTTCAGTCTATTGGTCCGGCCCTCCACAACAGTCCCTGTTTCTCATGTGGCCCCTTGGGAAAAATAATTGCCCACCCCTGGTCTAGACAATAGGGGGTGGTAGACCCAGGTCGCTCAATATCATCCCTGAAACCTCCAGACCATGAGGTGTTGCCCCAGAATCGGGCATGAGAGGATGGAGCCCTCTGCTTGATGCAGAGCCATGGGCAGGTCTGGTAACCGCTCGTGATGCAAGGTGCAGGAACCACCTGGTGCCCGGACTCTCCAGAGCTACCAGTAACATGGACAGGTCCTGCTTTGAATCCTGTTGAAGTGTCCACTCCCAACGGGGGACATTGGGTGTTTTCTCTATTAGTGAATAAGAGAGTAAAGGTGATGATCTGTCCACATCAGAACAGACACTGCTGCCCTGTGAAGGGCCGGGGATCTGACAACCTCGTCTCTGTTGAGGTTCACCTCCACAGTGGTGTTGTCCGACCTCAACATGACGTGCTTCTCCCTCATTTGTGGAGCGAAATGGTTCAGAACCTTCTCGACAGCAACAAGCTGCAGCAGGTTGATGTGATGGGAGGAGTCCAGCCATGTGCCTCCCACCCTGGCTTCTTGATGGTCCCGCCCTGCAGGGTGCTTTACAACAAAACATGAACAAGGATGCCATTAAGTTAACTATAACTAAAGGCCAAATTAGAAGGACGGGTCTAATATTATAATATATACATATATATATATATATAAATAATAGTAATCACAAATACACAACATATTATTTTAAAAGATATTTGTCACAAATTGGGTTTCAGTGTTAATTTCAGGTTAAATTTTCCTGAATCGAAATCTTAAGCTTCAAAGTTCACAAAATATCAGTAAATATATATTTTATAAATAACATAATCAAAATGAAACACAAATGTTTGAGATAGAAAGGTATTTTGGTTTCACTTCACTGGAGTCTCATATTGTTATACGGTGTTTATTTTATTTCAGAAGCAGGCAGAGTGAACAAAACAAACTTCCTTAATAATATGAGGAACTCTGATACTATAGGACCCCAGAATGACTGCAGCTTTTAGAAAAGATCACTTGATCAAGGCCGAGGTCAGACCACTGTTGACCTCAAAAGCTAAGGGTCATAGATCTTTTTTTAGTACCAAACTTGGTTGAACAGTAAATATAATCATTGTTGGATTATGAGACAATCGGCACCTAAAATACCTCACCACCTCTCCTTCATAGGAGCAAGACACAACGACTTTAGTTTAGCCTCCTTTTGTAGCTTTTATCTCTTTGTAGTCACTTTCAGTCTCTTATACAGTTGTTTTGAGTCTCTGTGTTGTTGTTTTGTGTAACTTTCACTGGTTCAGGCAGACTTGAATCAAAAAGCCTCACAATGAGACAGTTGGAAGGAAAGTTCAGTTTACTTATCAGGTCGGGTGAGATCAAAACAGGGAGATCAGTCACTCAGGATACCAAATCTGAAAAGGTTCAGGTAGAAAATCCAAAGTCCAAGAAGCAGACAAGCAGAGTCAGAACAGGCAGATCAGATAACACGGACTAGGAAACACTGGAGAGTTTGACAGAAACATACAAGACAATATGGCAAGGACAGAGTGAAAGTAGACTTGTAACAATACTGAGGGACTAATGAGAGAATGAGCTGCAGGTGAGGAGACGGTCGGTATAATACAATAAGTGCTGAGTAGAAGGCTCAGGGTAGTACTTCTTGAAGAGGTGAGTTTTCAGCCTGCGCCGAAAGATGGGCAGCGACTCTGCTGTCCTGACGTCAGTGGGGAGTTCATTCCACCACTGAGGGGCCAGGACAGAAAACAGCCGTGACCGGGTCGATCGGCCGCAGGGACCTCTGAGCGACGGGGCAACCAATCGCCCCGAGGCAGCAGAGCGAAGTGGTCGGGCGGGGGTGTAGGGCTTGACCATGGCCTGGAGATAGGAAGGAGCTGTTCCTTTCACTGCCCTGTAGGCTGCACCAGAGTCTTACACTGGATGCGAGCTCTGACAGGGAGCCAAAGTAGTGTTGGGGGCCTTAATCTCTCTTGTTTTGACATGTTTTGCTCGAAAATTCTTGAAATAAGTGAACGTGCTTTGGAATCAAGCATTGCTATGTAATTTCATTGGCCAGAACTTGTCTCTTATTGTATCAAGAACATTTCTAGTAGCCTTGCATTACAGCCCTTTTTTTTCTGGCTCCTATCGTACTTTTTGTTTATAATGAAGCGAATCGACTCTTTATGTTCTAGTAGGTTGTGAATAGCTTATGAATAGGGTATTTTAATATTGTTACTATTTATTTATTTATTTGGTTTATTTAGTGAAGTCTGGTTCAACCACACAGCTACTTTCATTTGTTGTCTAATTAGGCCTCTTGTCAGGACTTTGTAGATGTGTACTGACTGAGCTCTCTTTACACCTTCTGACTCTCCTGGTGTGTTACTTCTGTTAAGGTGGTACGATTCACATCTTAATGATTTATTAACTCTCTTTTTATTGTGGAAAAAATAACACCCATTATGTTATGTTTCAAAATGCCCGACACTGTTTATTAACACTCACAAACAAGTTCAGATTAGTAATATTTTATTTTGTCTTGTCAGAGTATTCAGATAGAAGAAATGGTAATAATAATAATATAGTTTATATATCATTTGAATTGATTTCTTTTTTTCTGCTTTCTGTTTTTACAATTTATGGTATTTTGACACTTTTCACCTCTCATAGATAATCCTACATTTCTTAAAGGCAGCTCTAAATATCAACAGTGAAACCAAATGTCACAAACTGTAAGAGAAATATTAGTTTTCAAGGTGAACACAACGAGGTATTTTAGTAAACTAACATTGTTTGAAATCTGTTTAAGAAGTTCTAGATTTCGTTCTAACTTCTACGAATATATCAAATATTCTGTCAGTTAATCATTCTTTTGTGAATTTCAGGTGAGTTTTGAGACTCATTTAACAGTTATGTTCAGATTTCAGTGACAATTATTTTATGTAAGCAATTGGTATTACAATATAATGAACCATAGCTATTTAATCCAGCACATCCACACCTGGATCAGTGGGTAATGGTTTTTACTGTTTTAATTCTAATCATAGAGAGGGCCATGTGACTCATCTGAGACACTTGTAGAAAAAGATCCATAAAAAACTCTCATCATAACTTTCCCCAATTCGTGTGAACGAGGTTCTGTGGAGATTTTTAACCCCCACACAATGCATGCTGGGAAGTGTGCTTACAACTTCTCGAAACAAGTTGGTTTGATGAGTTTAGGTAAACAAAGATAATGTGTTGTGTGAATATATCATACAGCTCCAGACCTCAAAACATTTGAGTTTATTCCTCAAATATTATTCTCAGATGTTATATTACAATTATTTTATAAAACATCTGGTTTCAACTTAATGAAAACAGGTTTAATCATTTCTAACATGCATTTAAAATCAGATAAACTAAATATACACGAACAGCCATTGAAACAGCTCATATTGTGCATTACACTGATAACAGTACCTTGAGTGCAAAGCATATTCACATAACACTGCAACATTTGACAAGTGAAATAAAATGTTACATGAAACTCAACACAAATACACTAGCTGCAGATTGCAGAAACATGAATACGCGCATGACGGGATGGTTATAGTCAAAATCAATGTAATTAACACAATGACAAGAACAAACTCACAAGAACCAGTCACATATATAATATGACAACAAAGCAACAAATCAATCCAGCAAACCTGCGGCGCTAAAACACGTATATTCCACCGCACACTGAAGAGCACGGGCCATTCAAAAAGTATTCACATCAGAGGGAACAATATTAACCATATCATAAAAATGACACCATAGACAAATTAACACAGTAGTAACGCTACTGCAGATGTAAAACAACAAAAGCAGTTCACTTATCAAAGCTGCTGTTAACTATTTAAATACAAAGTCCATCCTCCTTTCTTTGATTACAAAGAGTTTAATACCGCGGTTGTACAGAACATCAGTGCGGTACAGTTCTAGCCAGAGGTCGTCTTGCGAACGTGTTCGTTGAGTTGTAGATGCACTCGGGTTGAAAAGGTTTTCAAAAGCACCGTAGCTTGTAAGTGTCCTGCCGTGCTATGGTGTCGTGTTGCTGCCTTGGTTAGCCACCTCAGGTGAGCAAATCCAGCGTAGCTCCAAACACCAAGACGCTCAGTCGCAAATAAAACGCATTCATAGTCATAAAATGTGCAACGCTTCTCCGACGCTGTCAGCCAGAAATACCGTTCGTAGTTGCTGGACTGAAAGTGGCGCACAAATCCTTTTCCTGGCTGGGTTAGGGCTGATCTCCAGCTTTTCTTGAAATGTCCTTCTCAAGAAATCCGTGTCTCCTCCTCCTTCAGCCATTGAGTGTTAAAAAAACAAAGCTCGGTAAATAAAATAATCTACACCAAGCAAAACGCTGAAAATGTCATGTCAATGTCATAACTTCTTACATATCTTTCAACTTGAACTCTTACTACTACTAACTTCTGCTAGCTGCTTCATGTATAAAAGCAACAAAAGGATGAAACATCCAAGGGGGGTGAATACTTATGCAAGGCACTGTACATGTACATCAGAAAGAGGAGAGTCAGGACTACAGTTGTCTTCCCTAACACGTCTTGTTCTGCTGCGCCCTCAGGTGGTGGAGGTCTGCTACGACGTCCTGAAGGAGCGTATCTTCTCCAAATAATGAGGGAAACAAGGGAAGGTGACCTTTGTTGACTGATTGAAATGTCATTAATACAATAAATGACTTAAGCAGGATTTCCTCTTTGCTCTATTTCTCTAAGATATCCAGTTTATCCTACAACGTTCGGCCTGTTGTGACAGTCAACAACGACAGTATATGGAACATATTTCACTGGGGATGTAACAATATACGGTGACTCAATACATCATACTGAGCAGCTGAAAAGTGGATCACAATGTGGACACATTTTCTTTATTTGAATAATAAAAGAGAGAAAAGTGTCTGATTTGGGACTACTTTTCTCTCCAACGTTTCTGTGACACTTACATTGAGGTGTGATGAGGTTTAAAAAGCCCTTTAACCTTTTGTTTCTGTATTCTGAACTTGTTCGACTGGTAATATGTTGATAATATCTGAGCCTTTGGTTTTCTTTAGTGAAGCCTGGTTCACCCACACAGCTGCTTCCACTTGTGGCCTAATTAGAGCTCTTGTCAGGACTGTGTGGATGTGAACAGACCGAGATCTATTAACACCTTCTGACTCTCCTGTTCTCTAACTTCTGTTAAGCTGCTGCAGCTCACAGCTTTATGATTTATTAGTCATTGATTATATAGTTGTTTGTTCAAATTAATAATATTCTAACATTTCTTTTCAGGGAATTCAGAAAGAGGAAATATAAGATTATTTGATATTTACACAATATTTAACAACTATTTGAACCTTTTTTTTTTAACAAACTATGAGATTCTAACAATTCTTCTGTTAACATGAAGCAACTTTTAACCTTTTCGAGACATCGAGGTGAAATCTGATTGGATAAAAGCTCTCCTTAAAACAAGCTGCACTGGAAGCAGCGCTGCAGGCTGGAAGCAGAGCAACAGAGGAGGACAGTAGCTGTGCAATGAGAAAATAAGATAATGGGAAAAATAATTAGAATACATGTAGTGTATTTATGAAAAATGATTAAATAATAAAATAGCTATAACTTTGTGATTCTGTTTAGGCCCTGACGGCCCACCACTGCCATTCATAACATTGCTGATGTCTTCCTGCTCACCAATCTCAACACAGATCTCCTCCACGCTCCATGAAAACAAAAGAGGGAATAACTCAGGTTATAGAGCTCCTCTTTAAACCATCCATCTGCTGAGTCCATATTTTCGGTTGGTTCCTTCTGTCAAGTTAAGGCAAAAAGGTAGCAGGAGATGGACCCAAACACAGAGACACGGGGAGCAGAAGGATGAAGAAATGGTGATTTTAATAAAGAAAATGTCACACACATGTATACTACATGTGTATATAACCTCCAACACACACTCAGTCACAGTTTATTTATTTCTTTAAGATTCAAATCTAATTAAATCTAACGACTGAATGCGTCAGTTTATTTCCTTGTTTAATTTAATTAAAGATTATAATTTGTTTGAATCTTTAGTCCAAACTTGTTCAGTTGTTCAGGACTCTGAGACTTGATGTGCAGGGAGAGGACGCCCCCTGCTGGATGAACAACACCACAGTCTGTGTCCCAAATCCATCATTCTACACACAATGTACTAAATACTGATCATATAGTAAACAAACAATCACCTTTATCATGTTAGAGTCACTGTTATTAACACGTATTGTTGGAAAGTCACAGAGCTCAGTTAAAGTTCATCAGACACAACTTTTATTTACTACATTTTATTATTCACATATACACCTACACACATACATATGCACACACACTCACACACATATACACACACTCGCTCATTTAATGAATTCCAAAAAGGTGATTGTTGGCTGCAATGTTTTTCTGATGGAATATTTTATTTTATTTTATGTGTGTGTGTGTGTGTGTGTGTGTGTGTGTGTATATATATAAAAAAAGTCTAATGATTACTTTAATATTATGATGAAGGTCTTCATCACCAAGAGAAGAACATTTATCTGGATGCACCATGTTCAGCAGGTACTTTGTGACTTCTGGAGAAATCAAGAGATTGTTGATCAAATATCACTGCAAAGTAGCACATTGTTAGTAGAAGAAGAAAAGACTCATGGACACTTTCAGTTTAAAATAAGGAGAATATTTTATTTCAGTTCATATATAGCATTGCTAATAACACATCTATGTTCATTTAGAGATCAGAGAGGGCTGTAATATAGTGAGACTTGCTCTCTCCGGGGAATCCAAGCAATACATGATGTTCTGTTTGGACACATAAGATGTACGACCTTCAAGAATCAGAGTAAGGTTGTTGAAGTTACATCACTCTGTTCAGAGTATTGTTTCATCAACCTCTAGCATACTGGAGAGAGAACACTACAAACACCACCCTGAGGATAAACTCCTAATCACATTCTCCTAACTCACACCAGCTGTGTGTGATCCTGTACACACTGAACTATCTGGTCAGCAGAGAGAAGGTTTCTCTAGCAGGAGGAGACTCTCCCTCCAACAGAGAACACAGAGACACTGAGGAACCAGACCTGAACCAGAACAAGAACCCAAAGCCAGGATAAAGAGGTTCAGTGAATGTGGTGTTGAAGGTGTGGAGGTGGATCAGTGTGTCAGAGGAGACTCTGTAGAAGGACAGAGAGCCAGCAGGACAGTCCACATACACTGCTACTCTACCAGAGGAGGAGGAGGAGGAGGAGGAGGAGGAGGAGGAGGTGGTGATGTATGTTCTTGCCTTATTGTGATAGACAGAGTAACCACCATCAGAGCACTCCAGACTCCAGGACTGATCATTCCCTCCAAACAAACAGTCTTCACTGTCTCCTCTCCTTCTGATTCCTCTGTAACTCACTGATACAGAAACTCTTTCTCTCCACTCGACCTCCCAGTAACAGCGACCAGTCAGACCAGTTCTACACAGCAGCTGAGGCCAGACATCAAACCTGTCTGGATGATCAGGATATGACTGATCCTCCTTCACACGTGTCACCTTCCTGTTGTTGTCAGACAGTTTGAGTTCTCTGTTCACTGTGTTTGTGTCGAGTGTGAGTTCACAGGAATCTGATGGAGAGAACAAGACACAATACAGCTGCAGTTATTAATCTATCATCTGTTTGATGATGACATCAGAGATGTGAATGAGTGATGTCACAGTTTGAAGATGCTTTGTTTTCATGAATCAAAGTCAAAGCACACTTACACTTCCTCAGACCTGGTCTGAACCATCGGACTCCAGCAGGCTCCACCCTGAAAGGAGGAGGAGGGTCAGAGCAGCATGAAACATGGACATTACATCGCTCTCATACACAGAGCTTTGTTATTCATGTTCACATGGAGCACTTATTATTAATCAGCTCATACTCTTTTACTTCACTGGAGCTTCTTCTGATTGGCCGATGACGACAGCTCATTATGTTCACTTATTCATGATATATTATTATCAGTATTATATTGACAATCATCCATTTCACACTCAGTTTCCTCTTCCAGTCAGTCAGTAAATCAAATGTTTAAACCTGCATCAATTGATTTCTTTATCCACTTGTGGTTCAGTGAAAACAAGCTGTAAACACAACATCTGACATATTATCAGCTTATAAAGTAGTTGTGACGGTTCTGGGTCGTGGTCACACGTGCGTGAGTTGCACTGCATGGGCGGAGTCAGTTTGTTAATAGAACCTCTACAAGTTCAAACCAACGGATGTACGACCTTTAAACTAGTGAACAAGTAGCTGATTACCTGTGAAATCTCTGACATCTAAACCAAAGTCAAGTCTCCCTTCAGTCGCTCATGGACGCAATCAGCCAGTGTAAACCAGACTTAATATCACGGCTTGATGCTTCTACTGAAACCATTAATACGGTGGTGATATTAATTATGATCTTTTATATACAGTATATATATATATAATATAAGAGGTAAACACCAAATCACTGCAGTACAACAAAGAGTCAGCTGCAACGAAGACGACATTGAGGACTTAAAAACCTGCATCAGTCACATTGAAAAAGAAAACAGTGAGCTGAAACAGAAGGCGGACTCAATGGAGAATTACAGCAGGTAATGGAGAGAGCTCACTCAGCCCCACACAGATGTATGTGGAAGGTGTCAGCAGCATGTAGGCACCTATGTGCATTTAATGTGGCTCTGTCCAGAAATTCATACATTTTGGGTTAAAATTGGTCACCAAATATCCTCCATAACACAGTGTCCTATTGCGCTCAATCCTGTACAATGCATCCTAGGCCTAGACGCTGCCTCACCAGTATTGAACAGCTATAAGAGAATTCTTAGTCTTCTATCATTCTGTGCACGGTTATTAATCTTACAGTATTGGCTAGACGGCGCACAACCATCTGTTTCAAGTTGGCTTTATGATGTTCTACAACTACTCCCATTGGAGAGGCTCACACATGTTCTCCAAGGAGACATAAATGGGTTCTTCTCTGTTTGGAACCCTGTTATGTATTTTATTGGAGAGGACTATGCCGAAACCATACGAATAGATTTTGCAACGTGGGATCCAAGTGAGCTGGTGAAGGGAAAAGTCCACAATATTTAATATTATTTAATTGTTGTGACAGGTATAATATGGACGATGATGATCTACAACTGTGCTGTTTTCTCAGATAAAAAAAAAAATAACATGGTTTGTTGCTGAGTTTGACTGTCTGTATAGTTAGCCGCAATTAATATTTAATTGTTATTGCAGGGTCAATATGGAGGGTGATGATTTATGTTTGTTTTGGTTTCTTATGTCTCGATTTTTTTTGTGTCTATGAAGCTGAGCATCGACATCAAAAATCAACCACATCAGGCAACACACACTGGTGGCAGATGACGAGCATCAAAACATCCAACTATTGTTTGACACGAAAGAAAGAGAGAGAAAGAGAACTGTCTCTCTCTTTCTTTCTCTTTTTATTGTGAATGTAAACGGTTTCAAACACCACCATTGTTATTTAATCCACTATGGATCACATTTTTCTATTCTCCAAGGTTCTTACAATAGAGTGGAAACACAAACAGCAATTCACAAAAATTACTTGTGGACCCTAGTTTAGTCTCTGAGATTAGTTCCTCTGGTTCCATAGTTCTGGTTAATTTCCTGGTGAAAAAGGGGTTCATGAAATCTGAAATGCTGATGAACAAATTCGAAGATTCAGAAAGAGAGAGGCTGTTTACACTGCATGGAGCTGATAGTTTAGAGACATTTAAATCATTGAAGACAAAATAACTTGATCTGACCTGAGAGTTCCCAGTGTCCAGTGTGGACTCTTCAGTCCAGCAGACAGCAACTTCACTCCTGAATCCTGCAGGTCGTTGTTACTCAGGTCCAGCTCTCTCAGACTAGAGGACTGAGAGCTGAGAACTGAGGAAAGATCTTCACAGCTTCTCTCTGAGAGGTGACAGTCACTCAATCTGAAGAGACAACAATCAACAAGAAGAAAAATAACATTTGTGTTAAAAAGAAATCCTCTTTGATAATGAGTCTGGACTAAAGTACAATCAGAAAGAACAAAGCTAATTTGTTCAGTGAAAGTGGATAAAATTCTTACTGTTCTACTCTAAACACGATAAAAGATTCAGTAAATTGTTCTCTACTGTAGTACTATCAATATCAGGATGAGGGTTAGATATTTAATGTTTTTCATTTGTGTTAAATACAAAGTTAGGCTTTTCTGTCGCCTTCAAGACTCATTTGAGAGAGAGAGAGAGAAAGAGAAAAAGAGAAAAAGAGAAATTCAAGTTCATATTCTGATTTCATGTCGGTTACGTTCTAAAGAAGAAATAAACAACAATCAAACTACCTGAGAGTTTCCAGTTCACAGTGTGGACTATCCAGTCCAGCAAAGAGCAACTTCACTCCTGAATCCTGCAGGTCGTTGTTACTCAGGTCCAGCTCTCTCAGACTAGAGGACGGGGAGCTGAGAACTGAGGACAGAGCTTCACAGCTTCTCTCTGAGAGGTTACAGCCACTCAGTCTGAAGAGACAATGATGAAGAAAAAATGAGCAAGAAGTAGAAAAGATAGCAGCATATTTAAGTTATGATATATGAATCTAACTCTCTCTGTACTTACAGAGCTTTGTTGGAGGCTTCGACCACTGGCAGCAGCCTCAGAAGAGCCTCCTCTGAAGCAGAGTATTTCTCCAGGTCAAACACGTCCAGATATTTTCCTGATGACAGTAAGATGAAGACCAGAGCTGACCACTGAGCAGGAGACAGTTTATCTGTGGAGAGACGTCCTGAACTCAGGGACTGTTGAATCTCCTCCACTAGAGAACCATCATTCAGTTCATTCAGACAGTGGAACAGATTGATGCTTTTCTCTGGAGACACATTCTCACTGATCTTCTTGTTGATGTACTGGACTGTTCTCTGATTGGTCTGTGAGCTACTTCCTGTTTGTGTCAGCAGACCTTGTAGGAGAGTCTGATTGGTCTGCAGTGAAAGACCCAGGAGGAAGCGGAGGAACAAGTCCAGGTGTCCATTTGGACTCTGTAAGGCCTTGTCAACAGCACTCTGGTAGAGACGTGTTGATTTGCCACTGAACACTTCAGACCACCAGGAGGTTGTTTGTTCTGACAGCAGATTGACACCAGAGTTGATGAAGGTCAGATGGACGTGAAGAGCAGCCAGAAACTCCTGAACACTCAGATGGACGAAGCAGAACACCTTGTCCTGGTACAGTCCTCTCTCCTCTCTAAAAATCTGTGTGAACACTCCTGAGTACACTGAGGCTGCTCTGATATCGATGCCACACTCTGTCAGGTCGGATTCATAGAAGATCAGGTTGCCTTTCTGCAGCTGATCAAAAGCCAGTTTTCCCAGAGACTCAGTCATCTTCCTGCTCTCTGGACTCCAGTGTGGATCTGTCTCAGCTCCTCCATCATACTTGACCTTCTTCAGTTTGGACTGAACCACCAGGAAGTGGATGTACATCTCAGTCAGGGTCTTGGGCAGCTCTCCTCCTTCTCTGGTCTTCAAAACATCCTCCAGAACTGTAGCAGTGATCCAGCAGAAGACTGGGATGTGGCACATAATGTGGAGGCTTCGTGAGGTCTTGATGTGGGAGATGATCCTGCTGGCCTGCTCCTCATCTTTGAATCTCTTCCTGAAGTACTCCTCCTTCTGTGGGTCAGTGAACCCTCTGACCTCTGTCACTATTCCAACACACTCAGGAGGGATCTGATTGGCTGCTGCAGGTCGTGTGGTTATCCAGAGGCGAGCAAAGGGAAGCAGTTTCCCCCTGATGAGGTTTGTCAGCAGTACATCCACTGAGGTGGACTCTGTAACATCAGTCAGGATCTCATTGTTGTGGAAGTCCAGAGGAAGTCGACACTCATCCAGACCGTCAAAGATGAACAGAACCAGGAACTCTTCAAACCTGCAGATTCCTGCTTCTTTGGTTTCACTGAAGAAGTGATGAACAAGTTCCACCAAGCTGTACTTTTTCTCTTTCAGCACATTCAGCTCTCTGAAAGTGAATGGAAATGTGAACTGTATGTCCTGGTTGGCTTTGTCTTCAGCCCAGTCCAGAGCGAACTTCTGTGTTAAGACTGTTTTCCCAATGCCAGCCACTCCCTTTGTCATCACTGTTCTGATTGGTTCCTCTCTTCCAGGTGAGGCTTTAAAGATGTCTTCTTGTCTGATGGTTGTTTCTGCTCTGTGCGATTTCCTGGATGCTGTTTCAATCTGTCTGACCTCATGTTCATCATTGACCTCTGCAGTCCCTCCCTCTGTGATGTAGAGCTCTGTGTAGATCTGATTCAGAAGGGTTGGGTTTCCTGCTTTAGCAATCCCCTCAAACATACACTGGAACTTCTTCTTCAGGTTAGATTTGAGTTCACGCTGACAAACTGCAGCAAGAAGTCCTAAATGAACACACAACAAAGAAGATCAATGAGTCAGAGAATAGATTTCAACATGTCATTTCCTCAAAAATGAGTCTATGAATATATTTTAGTCCATCTCTTGAGACATTAGTAAACGTCCCATTTATCCAGCATGTTAAATCTTTAGAGAAATCCTCTTACTGCTCTGCAGACAGTCAGCCAGCTCCTCCTGCTTCATTCTCCTCAGGAAGTGCAGTGTGATCTTCACAAATGCCTCTCTGCTGCTCCTCCTCTGCTCTTCATCCTCACCGTCCAACACCTCCTCATCCTCCCTTTGACTCTCTAAGCATTCTGGGTAATCTGAACTCACAACCTTCTGGATCTTCTTCAGCTCGTTCTTCACAAAAGTGACGATGTTCTCCTCCAGCAGCTGGAACAGAATATTCTATGAATGACACAAACTAAAACCATGGAACCAAACATCAGATCCATGTTGGATAGACTGACAATCCACTGGTCTACAAAGTGCAGCATGGAGATGATTGTGAACAGAATAGATGTAAAAGTAGTTGTACATGTACAGACCATAAATATGGAGTCCAGATTTGTCTGATGCTGCTTGGCAGACTGACCTCTGGGAACTTCTGAGCTCTCCTGGTCCTCTCTGTGGAGAAATCATGAAAGGATCATCTCACATTGTGTCTGTCCACACAGAGAGATAAGGTAAGGTCCATGAAGTGATATCTGGATGTGGATCAGATGAGTCCCTGTAGTGGTAAAAGTTTACTAGTCCTGCTGATCCCACTGAGAATCAACAGCTCAGTCTTTCAGCTCACTGTTTTCTTCACCAGTCAGTTTGGTTTAGTCCCAACAGCTCTCACCAAGCCCTCCATGTAGTTCTCCCTCCCTCACTGTACACTGCTGAAGTGCCCTGGAGCAAGGCACCCAGAACCTGCAGCTGCTCCAGTCTCAGTGTCAGAGTTTGTACTGGGCAGCTCCCAGTATGAAAGAATGACACTAAACCAGTATATTGCTGCTGCTAAGGGCAGACGCCCCTCGATTACAAATCTCCCTGTAGAGTCCAAGCGCCAAAGACTCTGTCAAGACTTTATCATCACATATCATCGGTTAATAAAAAACAATTATCTTTTCTTCATCTAACTTGTCTCTCCTGATTGAACTGCCACAAGTCTGCATACCTTGATAACTTGTTCCCAGGCCTCTGAATGTAGTCCCCAAACCCCTGCAGCTAGTCCCCAGACCTCTGAACCTGGTAATTAGTCTTCTGAAACTACTTCTCATACCTCGAAACCAAAACTCTGGAGCTATTTCCCAGACAACTTCAGCTAGTCCCCAGAGCAGTGAAGCTTTTCTAAAGACATTTGCAGCTAGTCCCATTCCTCTGTCTCCAGAAATCTGCAGCTATCTGAAAATATGACCTCTCCTGGTCGACTCTGTGGAGGAATTAGCTCACATTGTGTTTGCACCAGAAACTGTTTACAGTTAATGACTTACACACAAACACATACAGACCGGTTAGTTAAATATATTGAGTTATGTCATGATTGATCATCATGAAAACAACACTGTAAACAATGCAAGACCAATTCTGTGTTTCATAACTGAGAATCAGAACAGTTCATCATTGGTTTCATTGGTTTTAAGAACTTACTCTGGGTCATAAGAATGGCGTCCATCTTTGAAGTCAATCAGATGACCTGTAGACCGATCACTCTTCATGGACACACAGCTGGGTACAGGAAACTTTTCTCTCTGCTGCTGTGAACTGATAGAAACACTGAGATTTACTGAATATACTCAATTTCTCTTTCTGCTTTCACTGTTTTTATTGGACAGTGAAAGTCATGTTGTTGCCATTGAAACATGTCTTTAATGATGAAGAAGACACAGCTTCTTTATGGTGACTTGTTGTCATTACAATGACACACAATAACTAAAACTATTCGAGTCACATCTTGTAGCAGTTTGACTTGGAGCCGGGGAGCCTGACTGGTAGATATGTGTGATGCACGAGCATGCTTAAAGGCGCTGATCTCCACAATCTGATGTGGTACATGGAGTTTTGTAATTTTATACCAATGCCAGGCTAAGACTTAATACTGTCGACCTGCCACCCCATATGAGCCACGCACTATGTTCCCTGATTGCAATTGCGATTAGCAATCTGGGGCTTTTGCTTTAATGAGGGTATTCCTGGAGTCATCTGCAAAGCAACAGCCTAGTTATCAACAAAGGCTGGGACATATAAGTACAAACATCCAACAGGCAACTCTTTTAAACCACTGACTCTTCATCGAACTGCACTCTACCACCAGAACCCTTGCAGGTAGTGCCAAACATATGAAGCTCTAGTGTAAGTTCAGTCAGGAAGACTATACTCTTGTATGCTTAGGCTAAAAGTTTCTTTCTCACTCATTATTTCCTTGCTGTCACTGTTCGGGGCTGTCAATCATGATATCAGCTGTTTAGATCAGCTGGTCTCTATCCAATATTACATTGAAACAATTGGATCATTATCCTATCATCTTGCTGCTGTCTAATTATGTTTACTCTGCAATTGTTGCATTTTTATCATATTCTACTAAATACCCATATCAATTGTGTTCTGATATGTGGTGTCATATCAGGTAAGTGGTGTTATATCGTCGTATCTGGTAAGTAGAAACCTATTCATTCTATTTTTACAAGTGGTTCATATTCTTGTATTCTCATAATTTAGTCATAGGCTATCTGCTACATTTCCATTACTTCTGTAATTGCTCACAATCATTGTATTCTAATAAGTGACGTCATGGACATCGTATATCGAAGTGGTATCAGATCCATCGCATTACTAATTCTCAGGTCACTGCTGACTTGTTTTGGTTAAATCCATTCAATGTCTTATGAGTGATGTGTGATTCATTTAAAGTGCAGGTAATGGAGACTTACTGCTTGGCAAAATGTATAAAATGTAATGCCTGTCATTCCAGTACACTAGTCTAAGCTCAAACTGTTGCTATTCAGGTCACTGCTGGCCATTAGCCATTGCTGACTAGAGCCTACATTGCAATCAGGGCATTGCTGTCCTCAGGCCATTGCTGGCTAAGATCAAAAAAGTTGATCTCGCAAATGCTCTGGTCAGTGCTGACCTAGTCATTGCAACGTTTTTGTTCACGTTTACTCATTTGTGGTAAATCGCTGATTCTAATCTCTAAACGTCAAATTTCTGTCATGCTCCTTGTTATGCCTCATCTCTTAGCAGCTTATGCAATCTTCATCGATCATTTGTGACCCGTTTCATTCCCGCTTGGTAAGTCAACATTCTTTTGGAGGAAATATTAGGCTGTGGTTTATTTTTTTCCTTTTGGGGGATTTATCTTGCTGCTGCTAAGGGCAGACGCCCCTCAATTACAAATCTCCCTGTAGAGTCCAAGCGCCAAAGACTCTGTCAAGACTTTATCATCACATATCATTGGTTAATAAAAAACAATGATCTTTTCTTCATCTAACTTGTCTCTCCTGATTGAACTGCCACAAGTCTGCATACCTTGATAACTTGTTCCCAGGCCTCTGAATGTAGTCCCCAAACCCCTGCAGCTAGTCCCCAGACCTCTGAACCTGGTAATTAGTCTTCTGAAACTACTCCTCATACCTCGAAACCAAAACTCTGGAGCTATTTCCCAGACAACTTCAGCTAGTCCCCAGAGCACTGAAGCTTTTCTAAAGACATTTGCAGCTAGTCCCATTCCTCTGTCTCCAGAAATCTGCAGCTATCTGAAAATATGACCTCTCCTGGTCGACTCTGTGGAGGAATTAGCTCACATTGTGTTTGCACCAGAAACTGTTTACAGTTAATGACTTACACACAAACACATACAGACCGGTTAGTTAAATATATTGAGTTATGTCATGATTGATCATCATGAAAACAACACTGTAAACAATGCAAGACCAATTCTGTGTTTCAGAACTGAGAATCAGAACAGTTCATCATTGGTTTCATTGGTTTTAAGAACTTACTCTGGGTCATAAGAATGGCGTCCATCTTTGAAGTCAATCAGATGACCTGTAGACCGATCACTCTTCATGGACACACAGCTGGGTACAGGAAACATTTCTCTCTGCTGCTGTGAACTGATAGAAACACTGAGATTTACTGAATATCAGTGATTTAATAAACCTACTGTAATAAGTGTATTTGTATCCTGGTAGTTTTAGGAGACATTTAGTATGAAATCAATGTTTCATGTAGAAATGTTTCAATGTTGATGTTGAAGCTGTATTCAGTGCAGCAAAGACAAGAAATGATGCAGTGAGGTGACCATGATGGTTGAAGAGAAATGCTGTCCAATCAGGATGAAAAGAGCAACCATGTAGTGGAAAAGAGTTTTACCTGAGTGACCTTCTGACATCTTCATCACATTGTTTTCATCATTAGTTTGAAATCCTCACCTTTGATCAACAGTATGCCGTCCATCTTTGAAGACTATAGGTTGATGCATAGACCGGTCACTCTTCATGGACACACAGCTGGGTTCAGGTTCAGGTTCAGAGTTAGTGAATCAAAGACTTTGAGTCATGGGCCATGGACAGTTAGAGATGGTCATATCACCTCTGAGCTTTGGTCTGGCTGTCATGTTCCCCACACAGAGTGGTTTTAGGAAATTTGAGGAACCGATATAGAAGCATTTTAAAGAAAACATGATTTATCTGCCAGGCTTGAACTGTTTGTAGCTCATCTGCTCTGTCAAATACATTGTGGGGAAGTTTTGATCGGGAATCCGCTGTAGCACCCCGGCACAACGAAGCTGCAAAAATACCCAGATACTGGAAACTAGATTGAGCGGAGTTGAGATCTTCAAGAACTGAGTGAATGTAGTGGAGATACGCTTAGGAGGACCAAAGTCTCATGTTTGTTTTGAGGGTTCTGGGATGCGTAGAAGAGCTTTGAGAAGTGAAGTTATAAATTTCGGGCTGATGATGTACTGGTCATGTGGTGGAAGTAGTGGATACTCTTCCAAGCTGACCAGTAGGGTTGAGGGAGATCCAGGTGATCCATGATGAAGTTCTGGGACTCAATGATCAACGGAATTAGGGCGGGAATTACAAGTTGAACGAAAGAGTTGAAAATGGAGGAACCAATGGTGGATGTGTGTCTGCAACAGCTCCTGAACTTCTGGAACATTAAACAAGAAAGTGATGGAGTGACCTGGACGTGAGGACTGTGTGGAGAACATATTGGTGTGTAATAGAGTGCCAGATTAGACAGCGCATGAACAGCATGATGGGTGGGGCGTAGCAGCGTCCTTTGTTGATTAAGTAAATGACTGCAAGGTTTTTAGTGTAAGAAGGATGGACTTGCTGGACCATTCATGGCCCCATAGAATGGCTGCTGCTACTATGGGATAGATTTCATAGAGCAAAGAGGAAACAACTTGGTATTCACTCGAAAGCTCCTGGAGCCGTTCTGCTTTGATCCATCTTCCGTCATGAAAACCCCCCAAAAACCAATAGAAGGTGCGGCTTCACTGTATGGACCATATTCATGTGGGTAAGTGGGTTGATCATCTTAGAAAAGGTGATCCAGTTCCAGTTAGTGAGAACGTTGAGCCAGAGACGTAGTTCAAGTGAGAAAGATTCCAAGAGTGATGTGTCAGAAGGCGAGTCCGAGCTTGGCACTTGGTCCAAGTTCCCCTGCTAAGGCTGGCTGATGTGATTGCTGGGAGTGGAACACTGGGGGCGCTGGCATCCTGATGCCAGATTCCCATCCCACTCGCTGATACGGTGGAGCAGTCGCTCAAAACATAGGAAGCGGGACAACCAATGAGTGAGCGGGAATCATTGTCTTGAACAAAGACACCATGGACTGTTGTGGAGGCGGCCTGGTCGCTACGATGGCTGAACGATACTGAATGAACGGTTCTCTCAAACCGATAACTTCTGTTATCTGCCCAGGAATAACCACAAATTGATGCAGTCATCACACATTTCTGTAACATCGTGAGCCTTTTTTGAAACATGTCTTGCTTATGTTTATTTAACATGGGATACTTGTTGCATTTCGTGCAGATTTTTTTGAACCAGTGTGTTGTTTGTCAGATGTCTTAAGACTTAAGACTGTTGAACTGTCACATCACTCATGTATGTGGTTTGGTCCACTCCTGTCTGATAAACAAACATCCATGTTCTCCTACACAGCTTCTTTAAACTGGCTCCCAGCCTCAGCTCACAGCAGCTCCAGACTCTGGTGCTGGTCTACAGGGAAGTGAAGGGAACTGGTCCTTCCTACTTACGAGCCATGGTCAAACCCTACAATCCTCCTCTACCTCTGGACGTTTGTCCGCCCTGTCCCTCAGAGGACCCTGTGGTCTCTCATCTCGATCATCACTCTTTTCTGTTCTGGTCCCACAGTTGTGGAATGAAGTACTGAAGTCAGGACAGCAGAGTCACTGAACATCTTCCACCACGATCTGAGAGCCATCTGTCACACAACACCTTCACATACCTGACGTACATCTCATTTCGTTAAAATATAAAAATGTAGCTTTCTAACACACTTTCAGTTGTTTATTTGAGAAGAATGTACCTTCATTTTTTCATGACATCTACCTGAAGTTCTTGTTCAGTTTGACTGCTCTGATTGTAAATCACAGTGGACTGTAATAAACGCTGTCCCTCATTGATTGTCTAAACTCAAACACACTGTCCTGGTTGTAGTTTGGAGACATATTAGGTAATAAACCACTTCATGTTTTATCAAGGAAGTGACTGATGACTGATGTAGTTCTGGTTTTTCTACTTCTCGTTACTTTTCAGAAAGCAGAACAAATAGCAGTATCATGACCTGCTCACTTTTCTTTGCAGAGTATATCAGCAGCAGTAGAAGACCAGTTATACAGCTATTAGGTACATTTTACATTTAATTTGTACTTACTCTGCAGCAGAGACATTTCGTCCTTTAAAATCGATGCCATGTTTGTGTGACTGGTTGGTCTCAGGGGACACACAGCTGGGTTCAGGTTCAGGTCCAGGGGACTCTGTTCTCTGATGGATCCTGGCACACAGAGGAAGAGCAGCAGGGAAGGTAATTCAATTTTTAGTCTTCATTCTCAGCAGCTGTTGGAAAAACTAGCAGCTATCAATAAGAAAAGGATCAATACAGCAACGTTTTATTTGAAATCCTGAAGAATGTGTGTGAGTGCTGGGAATCTGAAGATTATGAATAAAGAAGCTATAATTATGTGACACGTAGCATCTTCTAGCACAGCTGGGATTTGAGCTGATGATGTTTAATCAACAAGGTTCACACTGCACCAAGAAGCTAATGCCAGACACAGAGATGCACATCTACAACAAACTATTATATTATTGTAGATTAACAGTTTAACGTACAAATTATTATCCATGATAATTTCTCAGAGCTCAAGATAACGTCTTGAAACAGTTCAAAACCCAAAAATATTCAGTTTACAATGATGCAATAAAGAAAAAAAGTTTAATTGGAGAAAGATCAACTCATAACATTGGAAGAGATGTTCATCTGTAAAACAACGTTAAAAAAGTAATGAGTCTAAATGAATCCCAGCTGAACGTGAAGTATGTTGACTGAGTGTAAACCTCACTGACCACCAGGGGGAGCTCAGCAGCTGATGTAGAAACATAAAGCTCCACCCTCTGGACCTGAACACTGAGCCCTCCCAGACTCCTGTCACTCTGTGATGTGTTCAAGTGCTCTCTATTAATAAGACCGTCACACTGCTGGGTCCAGAGGGTTAACACAAGGACTTCAATCGTTGTCATGGATACAGCAGGACATGTGTCATGTTGAACCTGAGATCATCTCACAATTTGTCTAAAGAGCTCCAGTCAGCTTTTGAATCAACAACTTTATCTAAAATGTTCAGTCTGCTGCTTCAGACAGTAAAACAGACCCATGATGTAATTTACAGTAAATATAGAATACAAATATATAAACTCTTCACACAGTTCATATTAGTCTGACATGAAACCCTCAGCTGATCCTCTTCACACTCACAGATGCTCCTATTTATTTCTGTCGGATTCAATGTGAAGAAAAACTCTGACTTCAGATAACATAGAAATCTAAATGATAAACCTCAATGTATCTACAGCAACATCAATAACTTATAATAACTAATAATTATTAGTTATTGGTTGTAAAATCAGTGAGGTATCAAAGTCTGAACTGAAGTCCAGTATCAGAATTCAATCTAACGACTGTAACTGTTTTATGGATTTATGGGATTATTATGAGTCAATGTTCAAGTGAAAGAGCAGAGAAACAGACCTCTGCAATAGTTCCTAGACCTCTAGAACTCGTCTATAGACCTCTCTGCGTACATTGGTTCTCACTTCATAGACTGATAAGGTCAACATAATAATACATTGTCATTGAGCTTATGAAGTGATTAATTAACAGAGTAGAACTGGTCATTTGATCTATGAGAGCACTTTGACCAACAGAGGCCTCAATAAACATGAAATATGAGCTTCATAAAATACCTGAAGGATCAAAGTCCAGACTTTAGTCCAGTATCAGAACTCAATCTAACGACTGTATCTGTTTTATAGATTTATAGGTTTATTATGAGTCAATGTTCAAGTGAAAGAGCAGAGAAACAGTCAACATCAAGTTAGTAAGAATGAATATGTTGAAGGTAAAACAGGATCAAATGTAATGAGAAGTGTTGAGTGTGATACCTTTTCATGTTGCTGATAAGCTGCAGCCACCTGATGAAGACAGACAGACGGGTTCATCATTAGTCTTCAGTCTCATTTGATTTGTGTCTCATCAGGAAATGGGATCTGTTTCTGCATGTAGACTTTAAAGACAGCCAGCTGTAGTTTCAAGTATCTGTTGTCAGATCAGCTTTGTGCTGTGGACTCATTATCAAAGACAGGAGGTCAACACATGAACCAACAAAGAGCAGCTCGTCTGTCATGAATTAAAGTTCACTTACTCAGTTTCTTCTCATGAACTTCAACACTCTGCAGCTCTCTGCTGTCTGGACCAGGTCTGTGTGGAAAAAGAGTTTTCTGTTGATGTGCGTGAGACGATGAGCTCCATCAGGATTAAATCCTCTTCTTCTTCTTCATCAGTCCTCAGTGTCTTCAGGCTGCTGTCACACTCCAACACTTTAATAAACCAGTCTGAACCTGCAGCACTCAGTTCAAAGATCAGCTGCATCATGTTTATATGACTTTATATGATACGTGTTAAAGTTTAACCCACAGCATCTTCCACACTGGAACAAACCTGAGAACATAAAGCTCCTCATCACTGACAACATCAACACTCCAACACTGTGATTGACTTTAAAAGAGGACATGAATTCACCTCCAGAGCTGTAAATGTGTTTGTACCAATCTCCCCCGGGGATACATGAAGTATCCATCTAGTCACATATTATATACAATGCCTATAAAAAGTATTCACCCCCTTGGATGTTTTCCCATTTTGTTGCTTTTATACATGAAATCATGATCAATAAAAAGCTTCTTTCATGTCAAAGTGAAAACAGATTTTTACAAACTAATGTCAATTAATTAAAGATATATAGTTTAAAATAAGTGTTTGCATAAATATTCACCCCCTTTAAAGTGACTGACCTAATTCAACAGAAGTCCAGCTAGTTGATGCCAGCAGTGTCACACGTAGTGAAATGGAGATGACCTGAGTGCAGTTGATGTGTGTCAAGTGATTGTAGTATAAACACACCTGTGTCTGGGAGGTCCAGTCTCACGTTCATCAGTATTCCTGCTACAATTGCAACATGAAGACAAAAGAACACTCCAAGCTACTCAGAGAAAAGATCATTGAAAAGTACAAGTCAGGAGATGGCTACAAAAAGATTTCCAACTCACTGGACATCCCACAGAGTTCAGTTCAGTCCATCATTAAGAAATGGAAGGAGTATGGGACTTGTTTAAATCTCCTAGAGCTGGCCGTCCTCACACACTGAGTGACAAGAAGAGAACTGATGAGGGAGAACACCAAGACACCTAGGACCACTCTGAAGGAGTTAAAAGCCTCAGTGACTCAGATGGGAGAGACTGTACATACAGCAACTGTTGCCGGGGTTCTTCACCAGTCGAAGCTGTATGGGAGAGTGGCAAAGAGAAAGCCACTGTTAAAAAAAGCTCACATGAAATCTCGCCTGGAGTTCACTCAAAGGCATGTGGGAGACACCAATGTCAATTGGAAGAAGGTTCTTTGGTCTGATGAGACAAAAATTGAGCTTTTTGGCCATCAGACTAGACGCTATGTTTGGTGAACACCAAACACTGCACATCACCACAAACACACCATCTCCACCGTGAAGCATGGTGGTGGCAGCATCATGCTCTGGGAATGCTTCTCAGCAGCAGGCCCTGGAAGGCTTGTAAAGGTAGAGGGGAACATGAATGCAGAAAAATATCACCAAATCCTGGAGGATAATCTGACTCAGTCTGCAAGAGAACTACGACTTGGGAGAAGATTTATTCTCCTGCAAGACAACGACCCCAAGCATACAGCAAAAGCTCCGCAGAATGGTTCAAAGACCACAAGGTGAATGTTCTGGAGTGGAAGTCAAAGCCCAGACCTCAATCCAATCCAGAATCTGTGGCTGGACTTGAAAAGAGCTGATCACGCCCGATCCCTGAGCAACCTGACAGAGCTTGAGCTGTTTTGAAGAAGAATAGAGAAAAATCTTAGTGTCCAGATGTGCCAGCCTGAGTGAGACACATCCACACACACACTCAGTGCTGTGATTGCAGCCAAAGGTGCATCTACTAAATACTGACCTGAAGGGGGTGAATACTTATGCAATCTTTACTTTACCTTATATATTTTTAATTAATTGCCATTATTTTGTAAAAATCTGTTTTCACTTTGATATTAAAGAGTTTTTTTTTCGCAAATTCTTGTCAAAAAAGCCAAATTATATTGACCATGATTTCATGTATAAAAGCAACAAAAGGATGAAACATCCAAGAGGGGTGAATACTTATGCAAGGCACTGTATATATATTCTAAAAAAAGATAATATTTCATACATGCCAAGTTCATTTCGCGTGTGTAAAATGATGGAACCGTCCACGGAGAGGGATCACCTCCATCTCTAAGTGCGTCCTGTGTTTCACTTTTCACGCTGGTGCAGTCCTATAGCTGTGAACCACAAGCTGAACTACAAAGTGGTTCTATATAGTTAGTGGTATGTAGAAATTTGACTCCTACATAATATAAATATCAACAAAAATAGCTTATTGATGGCATACTTGACAGGCTGATGCACCTTGAAAATGTTTCTCTATCTTTATTTGAAATATTTGAACCCCTACTGAATCCTTAAATGATGATGAAACGAGCCCTTCTCAGATTCACCTGCACCGAGCGCATCTTGACTCCACTGTGGTCCAACAGCTCCTCCTCTCTGCCACGCTGAGACCTGCGTCTCATGCACGAAGCAGGGACATTGTACAACCCCCCCCCCCCTTTTCACTTTAATATACTTGTACACACACACACACACACACACACACACACACACACACACACACACACACACACACACACACACACACACACAGTGAGGCTTCCAGCTCATTTGTCTGTCAGTTTGACTGATCTGTCTACAGCATGTTGTGACGTCCTTGGGAGGAAACGGTGAGGCAAGTCCTATTATAAACTTCATATGTGAGTGTTGTTGATAACAGTCTGATTTGTTCCGTCCCCAAGTGTCCCGACAATGAATTCATGCACACACTAACCTGGTAACCTAAGTGCCAATTCCCACTGCATCTCTCCATCGGCCTAAACAACACAACTGTTTGTTTTCATCACCAGCTAAATAAATCAAAGCAGGTCCACACAGCAGCCTCACAGCAGTCATGTTTACTGTGATGAACACATCTGGGCTGAACTATTCAGCTTGACAGCAGCTCCTCTCATGAACATTGAGAAATGACAAATCATGACAAATGACAGTTTATTTATATTTTGTTAAATTTTTGTCATATTTTTCACTTCTATGTTTTTTCTCTCTTGTCATCTGAACACTGTCCACCAAATTTCCCTTCAAAATAAAACTTTGAATACCTTTAAGGCATATTTTGTACTAGTGAAGAATAGTGCTTGGGTTACACCGAACTTAAAACCATAGACTGTATATAAAAAGCTGAATCTCTAGAGGAGAGCCGGGAGCCTCATGCTCTGGCTGACTGCAGGTCAGCAGCTTCGCCCAGAAAGAGACCGAGACCGCTGTAGACGGCATCGTCTGACAAAGGTGCTGCAATCCAGTAACCAAGGTGAGGTGCTGTGAATATCCACATGAGTCTTCCTACTGACACCAGCGTCCCTAGCCCCATTCTCATCCGTCCACCTAAAACAAACAGACAACAAAACAAACAGTATATAATTGTCTTTAAAACTACCACAAACATGTCAGACCTTAATAATTGTAACAGTTTGCCACGTTTGTGTCTTTTGACACTTTCTTGAGAATAAGAACGATTTCTTCCTCGCCACAAATGAGGGGAGACACAAAAACATAGCTGTGTATTAACCGCATGTCTGATAAATTAAAGCTGGCCTTCTGTTCACATTTTACAAGTGTCTCAAAAGTATTTCCATTCGCTGACTGACTGTGATGCTGAACTCTATCGACCAAAGAGAGCTCTTCTTCCTCCCACTAGTCTGAACTAAAGGTAGTGTTGATCATACTGACGTATAGCAGTATGATGGATTAGTGTCTCAGTGTCTAGCCATGTATTTGTAGGAAATATGATCTTTGAATCTATGTTTGAAATGATCAAGCCTGCATTAGTCATTAAGTGAAAGTAGGAATTTTATTTACCTGAGTAACTGGACATATTTTGAATAATATCTGAAGTGGAAATTCTTCATGAAAGGAAAGATTCAAATGTTACAAAGTCTGGTTAAGTTCTGAATCTAAATAGTTATTTTTATATTTTGTTTTTAACCTCCATAGCCCTAGCCCTATTTTTAGCCCTCTGCTCAAAAATTGCATACCCATACCTTTTAGACTGTAGATCTGAAACTACAAGGTCTATTTTAATAATTTTGATGGTATAATACAGGTAAAACCTGTGAGAGACTTGTTCAGATGTGTAAATATTGTGTATATGTTACTGGTTAATAGTGAATGAAGATGGCACACAGCTCAAATTGAAAAGTTCCAGATTCGCCTGAAAAAAAAGTACTTTTATTGAACTTTTTTTTTTAAATAATGCAGATTGAAGCCTAAAAATACTCCACAGTCACAGCACAGGTTTGTGGTCTGTCCAAGCTAATTTTACTTAGCAGGCCAGCATAAATGAGGTCTGAGTACAGAATTTCAAGCCAAATTTTCATTTTTGGAACCAGATTTTGCTCTGCTCTATTCTAATTTTATATATTATATAACTACATATTAACTATATATTCACTTGCTTTATCACTAAGAGTGTTCAATACATCGTAATAAAGCAGTTTGCAATCATTTTCAGCCATGTTCAGTTATTTCCAGATGTCATAGGTCTCATCCAAGAAAAAAACCTGCTCTGACTCAGTGTGTATGTGGGATTTGTAAGGCCTGTGATTGGCGGATTTAATCATATGACACGTTGTTAGGTTTGGAATAGTCCATTGAAACCCGTCAGGGGTGTTATTTGTAAATCTTGATTAGGTGGGCTCAACCCCCATGCGAAAAATAGATTGGTCCAGGCGAAAAATGGCCCCATTTTCTCATGAAAGGTCACAGCACGTTCATTTCAATGCAGGCAGACAGAGCAGGAAATGCACTACAGCGCTGCAGCAACTTTCAATGGATTAACTGTTTTTTTCCGGACGAAAATCGCCAAAAGGTATGTAGATTTTACATTTATTTTCAGGAGAGCAGTGTGTGGGTTCTTGGCGTTTGTCCTGTGACCTTTGAATGCTTTGTCGGAGTTCTATTTGGACACGCTGGGTCGACGCCGTATTGAGCCCTCGTGCGAAATCATGTATCCTTCCGCCATTTTCGCTGCCGGCTTTGTGATAAAAGATGAATTTCTGCTGCATAGTTGGCGGATTTTTTGGAGAAAAATCCTGATATTGTGATAAATCTTCTAGTGTATTGAATTAGTTTGTGTATACTGTGTATCATTGTGTAAAATGGCTTGCATGATGATTTTGCCCGGACTTTTTTTTTTTTTTTTTTTTTTTCGATATTTTACATGTCTGGACCATTTTTCATATTTCTTGATGAAAAGTCCATTCGGAACTTCGGTACCGGTACTCGAACCCCAAATGGGGCTCGCTCGGGCTATAGAGGAGATTTGGTGATTATTCATTACATTCCATCATTGTCTGCAGTCATCAGATCAGTCTTGGTTTTGTACACAGGAATTCACATAAAACAGATTGATATTAGAGATCCTATCAGTTTGTGTAACTTTGAATCACATTTTCTCATCACACTTTTAATTAAATGTTTTAATCCTTTTTATTTTAGTTTGCCAGCAGACACCTTTACTTACCTGTAACGTTTTGATAAGTCACCCTTTATGAAGGGCTAACTAAATGCTTGTGTTTCTCTCACTATAAAAAAGTCATCCAGTCTGTTGAAATGTTAGTAAGTCATTAATAAAGGGTCTTGAGTTTCTCAATTTCTAATATGCCATCAGCAGAATGTGTCCGTCAACTGTAATTATAAATGTAAACACATCATTAATAATACATTTTTATATGTATCAATCAATTATGCATTTGTAAATGTAAATATGTTGTATAATTGATATTGTTTTGCGACTCCCTGCAGCCCTTTTCTTTCTTTGAATTGAAAAAAAAGCATCCAAAATACACATAAAGGTGTTTATTTTAATGCACTTTTGTAATTTATTTCTGTAGATTTCTCCTAAAATCTTTCTTTCTCTTTTTGCATAAAAATAATGCCAATCTCTCAGATATTATGCAGCCATCTAATTTAAAAATAATCACCAAATTTAAAGATATACATGTACATCAGAAAGAGGAGAGTCAGGACTACAGTTGTCTTCCCTAACACGTCTTGTTCTGCTGCGCCCTCAGGTGGTGGAGGTCTGCTACGACGTCCTGAAGGAGCGTATCTTCTCCAAATAATGAGGGAAACAAGGGAAGGTGACCTTTGTTGACTGATTGAAATGTCATTAATACAATAAATGACTTAAGCAGGATTTCCTCTTTGCTCTATTTCTCTAAGATATCCAGTTTATCCTACAACGTTCGGCCTGTTGTGACAGTCAACAACGACAGTATATGGAACATATTTCACTGGGGATGTAACAATATACGGTGACTCAATACATCATACTGAGCAGCTGAAAAGTGGATCACAATGTGGACACATTTTCTTTATTTGAATAATAAAAGAGAGAAAAGTGTCTGGTTTGGGACTACTTTTCTCTCCAACGTTTCTGTGACACTTAAATTGAGTTGTGATGAGGTATACCTCTTAAGCTCGAGCCCTATTTGTAGGCCTCTGCTCGAAAATGGCATACCCATACTAAGGAGACCACAGTTCTGTAACTACAAGGTCTATTTCAGTAATCTTTGATGCTATAATCAGATAACACTTGTGAGATTTATTCAGATGGGTAAATATTGTGTATATGTTGCTGGTTAATATAGTGCATGAAGACATTACACAGCTCAAATTGAAAATAATCAGGTTCGCCTGAAAAAAAAAACACTTTTATTGATATGTTTTTGAAATAATGCAGCTGGCTCCCTAAAAACTCTCCCAAATCATAGCACAACCGATCAGTAGTTGCTGAATAAAGGTTGGCTGGGATAAAGTGAAGAATAAGAGGCTTTAGTACAGAGAGGTCACGCGAGGTCATCATTTTCGAACCAGCTGTTGCAGCTCTTACATTGTACTTTTATATACTATATAACTATATATTTCACTTTTTGTATCACTCATATTATTCAATACATCCAAATACAGCTGTTTAGAATAATTTTGAGAGCCAGGGTGGTCTCAGAGCCTGTCTCTGGCTCTCATCCATAGGATTTTCTCAGTTCATGTGTGTGTATGTGGCAGTAGCTCAGCCTATCATCGGTCGATTTCAGTCAATGAGCCCGCCTTCGACGCGTCAGAGTCTCAGGAATGCTGGCTTCGAAGCGGGTCTTGATTGACAGAAGTTTGAGCGAGTAACGTTGCAAGAAGTGCTGCGTCTCCCCGAGCATACATTTCAGTTCGCCAGAAGTCTGACCGCTCGCCCAAGCTGGATTGACCGCTCTTATACTGGAAACAGCTCGGGAGTAAACAGGATGCAGTAGGCATTAATGATGATAGCTTTGAACCGGATAATCTGCGACGTTATTCTACTCATTTTTCATAAAACGTGACCAAAAACCAACGATTTTTTTCGGCGAACGGCAGTGCCATTGTACAGTTGTCCACTCACAGCTTTCTACTGTTTCCACGGAGAGAAAAAACGAAGGTATTTATGCGTTCGGCGACCAGTGCTAATGTTAAAAAATGCATTGGTTAGCTCGGTAGCCGCTAGCTTCGGCGTGCAAATATTGATTTGCAGTACACATAACGGCGATTTCTGCCCAGGATTTCATGCTTTTATGCCACATTTTCTAGATGCTTATATTACTAGTCTATAGTTGTGTTTGGAGCAGTGGCGGGCCGTCAGGGCCTGCAAGGCCTTCTCTGCTGGCCTAAACAGAATCACAAAGCTATATCTATTTTATAATTTAATAATTTGTCTTGGCTACACTACATGTATTATAATTTATAAAAATATTTCCCCATCATCTTATTTTCTCATTGCACAGCTACTGTCTTCCTCAGTTGCTCTGCTTCCAGTGCAGCTTGTTTTAAGTAGAGCTTTTATCCAATCAGATTTCACCTCTGTGTCTCTAGGTAAGAACAGAGGCCAGAGGCCTGCAGAGTCTCAGGTGCATCCAGTGCAGATTAAAGTAAATGGAGACGATATTGTTTGCTACATGTATATATAACCTCCAACACACACTCAGTTACAGTTTATTTATTTCTTTAAGATTCAAATCGAATTAAATCTATCAACTGAAAGCGTCTCAGTTTATTTCCTTGTTTAATTTACTTAAAGTTTATAATTTGTTTGAATCTTTAGTCCAAACTTGTTCAGTTGTTCAGGACTCTGAGACTTGATGTGCAGGGAGAGGACGCCCCCTGCTGGATGAACAACACCACAGTCTGTGTCCCAAATCCATCATTCTACACACAATGTACTAAATACTGATCATATAGTGAACAAACAATCACCTTTATCATGTTAGAGTCACTGTTATCAACACGTATTGTTGGAAAGTCACAGAGCTCAGTTAAAGTTCATCAGATACAAGTTTTATTTACTACATTTTATTATACACATCTACACCTACATGCATAGATATGCACAAACACACATACACATATACACACACACACACACACACACTCATTTAAAGAATTCCAAATTGTTGGCTACAATGTTTTTCTGATGAAATATAGGCTATATTTTGTGTGTGTGTGTATATATATACAGTATATACTGTATAAAAAACAAATCTGATTATTTTAATATATTATTTTGTTTTTATAATCCTCTGTAATAATAAACAGAATAAACACCTAATGATTATTTCTTTATTGCTTAATCTAATGATTGTTAAGTAATTGATCAACGATGGTAATTATCATATTTTTATGTCCTGATTTATATCATATGTATAATTTTAATAATTTACCCAAAATAAATATTAAAACTTGTCTGATTAATATTTCAACATAGCTCATTATCTGACCATAAACTCCAGACCCTCCAAATGATGAAGGTCTTCATCACCAAGAGAAGAACATTTATCTGGATGCACCATGTTCAGCAGGTACTTTGTGACTTCTGGAGAAATCAAGAGATTGTTGATCAAATATCACTGCAAAGTAGCACATTGTTAGTAGAAGAAGAAAAGACTCATGGACACTTTGAGTTTAAAATAAGGAGAATATTTTTTTTATTTCAGTTCATTTATAGCATTGCTAATAACACATCTATGTTCATTTAGAGATCAGAGAGGGTTGTAATATAGTGAGACTTGCTCTCTCCGGGGAATCCAAGGAATACATGATGTTCTGTTTGGACACATAAGATGTACGACCTTCAAGAATGAGAGTAAGGTTGTTGAAGTTACATCACTCTGTTCAGAGTATTGTTTCATCAACCTCTAGCATACTGGAGAGAGAACACTACAAACACCACCCTGAGGATAAACTCCTAATCACATCCTCCTAACTAACACCAGCTGTGTGTGATCCTGTACACACTGAACTATCTGGTGAGCAGAGAGAAGGTTTCTCTAGCAGGAGGAGACTCTCCCTCCTACAGAGAACACAGAGACACTGAGGAACCAGACCTGGACCTGAACCCAAACGCAGGATAAAGAGGTTCAGTGAATGTGGTGTTGAAGGTGTGGAGGTGGATCAGTGTGTCAGAGGAGACTCTGTAGAAGGACAGAGAGCCAGCAGGACAGTCCACATACACTGCTACTCTACCAGAGGAGGAGGAGGAGGAGGAGGAGATGGGTGCTCTTGTGTTATTGTGACAAACAGAGTAACCACCACCAGAGCACAACAGACTCCAGGACTGATCGTTCCTTCCAAACAAACAGTCTTCACTGTCTCCTCTCCTTCTGATTCCTCTGTAACTCACTGATATAGAAACTCCTCCGCTCCACTCAACCTCCCAGTAACAGCGACCAGTCAGACCAGTTCTACACAGCAGCTGCTCCCAGAAGTCAAACCTGTCTGGATGATCAGGATATGACTGATCCTCCTCCACACGTGTCACCTTCCTGTTGTTGTCAGACAGTTTGAGGTTTCTGTTCACTGTGTTTGTGTCGAGTGTGAGTTCACAGGAATCTGATGGAGAGAACAAGACACAATACAGCTGCAGTTATTAATCTATCATCTGTTTGATGATGACATCAGAGATGTGAATGAGTGATGTCACAGTTTGAAGATGCTTTGTTTTCATGAATCAAATTCAAAGCACACTTACACTTCCTCAGACCTGGTCTGAACCATCGGACTCCAGCAGGCTCCACCCTGAAAGGAGGAGGGGGGTCAGAGCAGCATGAAACATGGACATTACATCGCTCTCACACACAGAGCTTTGTTATTCATGTTCACATGGAGCACTTATTATTAATCAGCTCATACTCTTTTACTTCACTGGAGCTTCTTCTGATTGGCCCATGACGACAGCTCATTATGTTCACTTATTCATGATATATTATTATCAGTATTATATTGACAATCATCATCCATTTCACACTCAGTTTCCTCTTCCAGTCAGTCAGTAAATCAAATGTTTAAACCTGCATCAATTGATTTCTTTGTCCACTTGTGGTTCAGTGAAAACAAGCTGTAAACACAACATCTGACATATTATCAGCTTATAAAGTAGTTGTGTCGGTTCTGGGTCGTGGTCGCACGTGCGTGAGTCGCACTGCATGGGCGGAGTCAGTTTGTTAATAGAACCTCTACAAGTTCAAACCAACGGATGTACGACCTTTAAACTAGTGAACAAGTAGCTGATTACCTGTGAAATCTCTGACATCTAAACCAAAGTCAAGTCTCCCTTCAGTCGCTCATGGACGCAATCAGCCAGTGTAGAACAGACTTAATATCACGGCTTGATGCTTCTACTGAAACCATGAATACGGTGGTGATATTAATTATTATCTTTTATATACAGTATATATATATATATATATATATATATACATATATATATATAATACAAGAGGTAAACACCAAATCACTGCAGTACAACAAAGAGTCAGTTGCAACGAAGACGACGTTGAGGACTTAAAAACCTGCATCAGTCACATTGAAAAAGAAAACAGTGAGCTGAAACAGAAGGCGGACTCAATGGAGAATTACAGCAGGTAATGGAGAGAGCTCACTCAGCCCCACACAGATGTATGTGGAAGGTGTCAGCAGCATGTAGGCACCTATGTGCATTTAATGTGGCTCTGTCCAGAAATTCATACATTATGGGTTGAAATTGGTAACCAAGTATCCTCCATAACACAGTGTCCTATTGAGCTCAATCCTGTACAATGCATCCTAGGCCTAGACGCTGCCTCACCAGTATTAAACAGATATAAGAGAATTCTTAGTCTTCTATCGTTCTGTGCACGGTTATCAATCTTACAGTATTGGCTAGACGGCGCACAACCATCTGTTTCAAGTTGGCTTTATAATGTTCTACAACTACTCCCATTGGAGAGGCTCACACATGTTCTCCAAGGAGACATAAATGGGTTCTTCTCTGTTTGGAACCCTGTTATGGATTTTATTGGAGAGGACTATGCCGAAACCATACGAATAGGTTTTGCAACGTGGGATCCAAGTGAGCTGGTGAAGGGAAAAGTCCACAATATTTAATATTATTTAATTGTTGTGACAGGTATAATATGGACGATGATGATCTACAACTGTGCTGTTTTCTCAGATATGTAAAAAAACAACATGGTTTGTTGCTGAGTTTGACTGTCTGTATAGTTAGCCGCAATTAATATTTAATTGTTATTGCAGGGTCAATATGGAGGGTGATGATTTATGTTTATTTTGGTTTCTTGTGTCTCGATTTTTTTTGTGTCCGAGTCTGATTGTTTGTATAGTTAGCAGGTATGCTATGTTATGTGCTGTTCTTTTTGGGGGTAACATGTGGTGTGTAAACTATATAAACTGAAAATAAAATGATTGAAAGAAAGTAGTTGTGTCTAACATGATATCAACCAGCTGCTTCCACATCCAGCAGTTACACATCAACATGATGATTCATCAGGAGTCTTTGTGTTTGTGTCACCTGATGAATGGAAGTCCAATATTCTCTCTCTTTTAGCTCTGTTTTTGGTCTCCACCACCTCCTGAGGGAAACATCTGTCTCTTTAGCTGCTAAATGCTCCACTATGTTCACCAGCTAGTCTCTAACTGAGTCTGTCTGCTGTTTGCTGCTGAGCAGGTAGTGAACAGTGGCTTCATCACAGCTTGTTGGATGAAAACAGCTGCTGCTGGAAACACTGAGACTGAACCAAACAGGAAATGTGCTACAGAACCAAAACTAGGAGCTAAAAGAGGCTGAAAAGCTCTGTAGAGCTGCAGAGACGGAGACAATTCTCTGTAGGTTCATCACCACCACACGACTCTTCACCGTTACACAGAGTCAGCTGATCTTTTGTCAATATAGAAGTATTGATTGTTGGATGTTTTGGTCCTGACAAGCGACCTCTTGTGTTTGTGTAATAATGACTGTTGTCTCTCAGAAGTAAAGGAGAAAGTAGCCTGAAATCACTTCAACACCACAAACCCTCTAATGAAGGAGGTCGGGTGGATGGTTGGATGTACAAAGTGTCTGACTTTGATATTGCTGTTCACATCCCGTCTCATAGCAACAGTCAACACTGGTTTCTATTATCTGTAATCTGTGGGTGAAAACATTACAGTTCAAGTCCATCTGCAGCCACAGAGCACTGCCTGTGTCCCCTTATAACTTTGGTCCAGTCCTAAATAAACCTCTTTGGGCTCTGACACACCATGTCCACAATCAGCTGTTGGTTCTTCACTGAGCATCTGTGGCCGACTGTCACCTGTAGTTTCAACAAGTCGAGTCTTATCAGCCAGGGAACTGGCTCTCAGTGTAAAACAAACCAAAACCAGGTGAAGCTAAACTCCTTTAAAATAGCAAAACATTCCTATTGTGATGATTTATCAAGATGGTTTAAACAGATTGTTTCTGTCAGTTTGTCTTTTCACAATAATGTCTGGACTAAAGGGCAACACACACGAGCATCAAAACATCATCTATTGTTTGATATGAGCCCACAAACCTGCAGCGTGACGTCGTTGGCGCATGTCAACTCACCATGATGCCCGTCATCGTGTCAGGATACACCACTGTCCTATTTTCTAATGTTGAAACAAGACAACGCTCCAGAAAAACAACAGTTTCATCACCTTCCCTCCCTGTTTTGGCTCATCTTGGCTACTGTTCCCTGACTACTTCTGTCTGTATTGATCGTCTGATGTGGGACACAAACAGTTTGATGAGTCTCTGGTAGTTAGAGATCAGCTGGCTGTGTCAGGGTCATATTAACCAGGCTGACAGTGTGACAGAGAAAACGTTTCCAGTTCTACCTCCTCTATCAGACTGATTTTCTGGGGCTGCAGCAGGCCTCTTCATACCTGAGAGTTTCCAGTCTCCAGTGTGGATCATTCTGTCCAGCAGACAGCAGTTTCACTCCTGAGTCTCCTGGATGATTGTAGCTCAGGTCCAGCTCTCTCAGATGGGAGGGGTTGGAGCTCAGAGCTGAGGCCAGAGAAGCACAGCCTTCCTCTGTGATCAGACAGCCTGACAGGCTGCAAACACACAAAACAACACACATGTCTCATAATGTGAGGAAACTGTGAGGGAACTGTGAGGTCTGGAAGGTTACTCCAGTACTGAGATACTGTCGGCTACTGTGGGGTGACATTAAGATTGTTTCTGATTGTTTTCTAGTCACAACCAAACACCAACAATATGACTCTGAACATTACTGATAACGTTCTCATTACTCTCTGAAATTTCAAGCTATAAAAGCAGAGTGAGAAAAAAACCAATATTAGATATGTTTACAGAAATATATTCAAATTAAATATTTGATTGAAATCATGAAAGCAGACACAATCTTATGAAAGTTACAAGTTTATCCATTCATATAAATAAGGACATTAATTGAATCCTGACCTGAGAGTTTCCAGTTCACAGATTGGACTCGCCAGTCCAGCAGACAGCTGCTTCACTCCTGAATCCTGCAGGTCGTTGTTACTCAGGTCCAGCTCTCTCAGACTAGAGGACTGGGAGCAGAGAACTGACGACAGAGCTTCACAACTTATCTCTGAGAGGTTACAGCCACTCAGTCTGAAGAGACAACGATAAAGAAAAAATTAGCAATAGGTAGAAAAGACAGAGAAAACGTTTCCAGCTCTACCTCCTCTATCAGACAGATTTTCTGTGGCTGCAGCAGGCCTCTTCATACCTGAGAGTTTCCAGTCTCCATTGTGGATCATCCAGTCCAGCAGACAGCAGCGTCACTCCTGAGTCTCCTGGATGATTGTAGCTCAGGTCCAGCTCTCTCAGATGGGAGGGGTTGGAGCTCAGAGCTGTGGCCAGAGAAGCACAGCCTTCCTCTGTGATCAGACATCTTGACAGGCTGCAAACACACAAAACAACAGACATGTCACATAATCTGAGGGAACTGTGAGGGCTGTAAGGTTACTGCAGTACTGAGATAATGTTTGCTACTGTGGGGTTACATTAACATTGCTATTGATTATTTTCTAGTCACAACCAAACACCCACTAATATCCATCAACAACAAACAAAAACAAAAAAACAGTAATATAAATGTTCATGAAAATATACTGAGACTAAAATATTGATTGAAATAATACAAGCAGCATCTTATACAGGTTACGAGTTTATCTATGAATCTAAGTCAGGACTTGAGAGGACATTAATTGAAAATGTTGATGAATTCTGACCTGAGAGTTTCCAGTTCACAGTGTGGACTCTCTAGTCCAGCAGACAGCTGCTTCACTCCTGAATCCTGCAGGTCGTTGTTACTCAGGTCCAGCTCTCTCAGACTGGTGGACTGGGGGCTGAGAACTGAGGACAGAGCTCCACAGCTTCTCTCTGAGAGGTTACAGCCACTCAGTCTGAAGAGACAATGATGAAGAAAAAATAAGCAATATGTAGAAAAGATAAAGTATTTAAGTTATGATATATGAATCTAACTCTCTCTGTACTTACAGAGCTTTGTTGGAGGCTTTGACCACTGGCAGCAGCCTCAGAAGAGCCTCCTCTGAAGCAGAGTATTTCTTCAGGTCAAACACGTCCAGATCTTTTTCTGATGACAGTAAGATGAAGACCAGAGCTGACCACTGAGCAGGAGACAGTTCATCTGTGGAGAGACGTCCTGAACTCAGGGACTGTTGGATCTCCTCCACTAGAGAACGTTCATTCAGTTCATTCAGACAGTGGAACAGATTGATGCTTTTCTCTGGAGACACATTCTCACTGATCTTCTTCTTGATGTACTGGACTGTTCTCTGATTGGTCTGTGAGCTACTTCCTGTCTGTGTCAGCAGACCTTGTAGGAGAGTCTGATTGGTCTGCAGTGAAAGACCCAGGAGGAAGCGGAGGAACAAGTCCAGGTGTCCATTCGGACTCTGTAAGGCCTTGTCCACAGCACTGTGGTAGAAATGTTTTGGTACAGGTTTGTCTCTAATGACTTTAGACAAGCTGGAGGTTGTTTGTTCTTCTGACAGCAGATTGACCCCAGAGTTGATGAAGGTCAGATGGATATGAAGAGCAGCCAGAAACTCCTGAACACTCAGATGTACGAAGCAGAACACCTTGTCCTGGTACAGTCCTCTCTCCTCTCTAAAGATCTGTGTGAACACTCCTGAGTACACTGAGGCTGCTCTGATATCGATGCCACACTCTGTCAGGTCGGATTCATAGAAGATCAGGTTGCCTTTCTGCAGCTGATCAAAAGCCAGTTTTCCCAGAGACTTAGTCATCTTCCTGCTCTCTGGACTCCAGTGTGGATCTGTCTCAGCTCCTCCATCATACTTGACCTTCTTCAGTTTGGACTGAACCACCAGGAAATGGATGTACATCTCAGTCAGGGTCTTGGGCAGCTCTCCTCCCTCTCTGGTCTTCAACACATCCTCCAGAACTGTAGCAGTGATCCAGCAGAAGACTGGGATGTGGCACATGATGTGGAGGCTTCGTGAGGTCTTGATGTGGGAGATGATCCTGCTGGCCTGCTTCTTATCTCTGAATCTCTTCCTGAAGTACTCCTCCTTCTGTGGGTCAGTGAACCCTCTGACCTCTGTCACCATGTCAACACACTCAGGAGGGATCTGATTGGCTGCTGCAGGTCGTGTGGTTATCCAGAGGCGAGCAGAGGGAAGCAGTTTCCCCCTGAAGAGGTTTGTCAGCAGCACATCCACTGAGGTGGACTCAGTAACATCAGTCAGAACCTCATTGTTGTGAAAGTCCAGAGGAAGTCGACACTCATCCAGACCGTCAAAGATGAACAGAACCAGGAACTCTTCAAACCTGCAGATTCCTGCTTTTTTGGTTTCACTGAAGAAGTGATGAACAAGTTCCACCAAGCTGTACTTTTTCTCTTTCAGCACATTCAGCTCTCTGAAAGTGAATGGAAATGTGAACTGTATGTCCTGGTTGGCTTTGTCTTCAGCCCAGTCCAGAGCGAACTTCTGTGTTAAGACTGTTTTCCCAATGCCAGCCACTCCCTTTGTCATCACTGTTCTGATTGGTTCCTCTCTTCCAGGTGAGGCTTTAAAGATGTCTTCTTGTCTGATGGTTGTTTCTGGTCTGTGTGGTTTCCTGGATGCTGTTTCAATCTGTCTGACCTCATGTTCACCATTGACCTCTGCAGTCCCTCCCTCTGTGATGTAGAGCTCTGTGTAGATCTGATTCAGAAGGGTTGGGTTTCCTGCTTTAGCGATCCCCTCAAACACACACTGGAACTTCTTCTTCAGGTTAGATTTGAGTTCACGCTGACAAACTGGAGCAAGAAGTCCTGAATGAACAGACAACAAAGAAGATCAATGAGTCAAAGAATAGATTTCAACATGTAATTTCTTCAAAGAATGAGTCTATGAATATATTCTGGTCCATCTCTTGAGATTTTAGTAAACGTCCCATTTATCCAGCATGTTAAATCTTTAGAGAAATCCTCTTACTGCTCTGCAGACAGTCAGCCAGCTCCTCCTGCTTCATTCTCCTCAGGAAGTGCAGTGTGATCTTCACAAATGCCTCTCTGCTGCTCCTCCTCTGCTCTTCATCCTCACCGTCTAGCACCTCCTCATCCTCCCTCTGACTCTCTAAGCATTCTGGGTAATCTGAACTCACAAACTTCTGGATCTTCTTCAGCTCGTTCTTCACAAAAGTGACGATGTTCTCCTCCAGCAGCTGGAACAGAATATTCTATGAATGACACAAACTAAAACCATGGAACCAAACATCAGATCCATGTTGGACAGACTGACAATCCACTGGTCTACAAAGTGCAGCATGGAGATGATTGTGAACAGAATATATGTAAAAGTAGTTGTACATGTACAGACCATAAATATGAAGTCCAGTTGTGTTTGATGCTGCTGGGCAGACCGACCTCTGGGAACCTCTGAGCTCTCCTGGTCCTCTCTGTGGAGGAATCATGAACAATCAGCTCACATTGTGTTTGCACCAGAAACTGTTTACAGTTAATGACTTACACACAAACACATACAGACCGGTTAGTTAAATATATTGAGTTATGTCATGATTGATCATCATGAAAAAACACTGTAAACAATGCAAGACCAATTCTGTGTTTCATAACTGAGAATCAGAACAGTTCATCATTGGTTTCATTGGTTTTAAGAACTTACTCTGGGTCATAAGAATGGCGTCCATCTTTGAAGTCAATCAGACGACCTGTAGACCGATCACTCTTCATGGACACACAGCTGGGTACAGGAAACTTTTCTCTCTGCTGCTGTGAACTGATAGAAACACTGAGATTTACTGAATATACACAATTTCTCTTTCTGCTTTCACTGTTTTTATTGGACAGTGAAAGTTATGTTGTTGCCATTGAAACATGTCTTTAATGATGAAGAAGACACAGCTTCTTTATGGTGACTTGTTGTCATTACAATGAGACACAATAACTAAAACTATTCGAGTCACATCTTGTAGCAGTTTGACTTGGAGCCGGGGAGCCTGACTGGTAGATATGTGTGATGCAGGAGCGAGCATGCTTAAAGGCGCTGATCTCCACAATCTGATGTGATACATGGAGTTTTGTAATTTTATACCAATGCCAGGCTAAGACAATACTGTCGAGCTGCCACCCCACTTGAGCCCCGCACTATGTTCCCTGATTGCAATTGCGATTAGCAATCTGGGGCTTTTGCTTTAATGAGGGTATTTCTGGAGTCATCTGCAAAGCAACAGCCTAGTTACCAACAAAGGCTGGGACATATACAGTGGGGAAAAAAGTATTTAGTCAGCCACCAATTGTGCAAGTTCTCCCACAAAGATGAGAGATGCCTGTAATTTTCATCATAGGTTCACTTCAACTATGAGAGACAGAATGGGGGGAAAGAATCCAGGAAATCACATTGTAGGATTTTTAATGAATTAATTGGTAAATTCCTCGGTAAAATAAGTATTTGGTCACCTACAAACAAGCAAGATTTCTGGCTCTCACAGACCTGTAACTTATTCTTTAAGAGGCTCCTCTGTCCTCCACTGGTTACCTGTATTAATGGCACCTGTTTGAACTCCTTATCAGTATAAAAGACACCTGTCCACAACCTCAAACAGTCACACTCCAAACTCCACTATGGCCAAGACCAAAGAGCTGTCAAAGGACACCAGAAACAAAATTGTAGACCTGCACCAGGCTGGGAAGACTAAATCTGCAATAGGTAAGCAGCTTGGTGTGAAGAAATCAACTGTGGGAGCAATTATTAGAAAATGGAAGACATACAAGACCACTGATAGTCTCCCTCGATCTGGGGCTCCATGCAAGATCTCACCCCGTGGGGTCAAAATGATCACAAGAACGGTGAACAAAAATCCCAGAACCACACGGGGGGACCTAGTGAATGACCTGCAGAGAGCTGAGACCAAAGTAACAAAGGCTACCATCAGTAACACACTACGCCGCCAGGGACTCAAATCCTGCAGTGCCAGACGTGTCCCCCTGCTTAAGCCAGTACATGTCCAGGCCCGTCTGAAGTTTGCTAGAGAGCATTTGGATGATCCAGAAGAGGATTGGGAGAATGTCATATGGTCAGATGAAACCAAAATAGAACTTTTTGGTAAAAACTCAACTCGTCGTGTTTGGAGGAGAAAGAATGCCGAGTTGCATCCAAAGAACACCATACCTACTGTGAAGCATGGGGGTGGAAACATCATGCTTTGGGGCTGTTTTTCTGCAAGGGGACCAGGACGACTGATCCGTGTAAAGGAAAGAATGAATGGGGCCATGTATCGTGAGATTTTGAGTGGAAACCTCCTTCCATCAGCAAGGGCATTGAAGATGAAACGTGGCTGGGTCTTTCAGCATGACAATGATCCCAAACACACCGCCCGGGCAACGAAGGAGTGGCTTCGTAAGAAGCATTTCAAGGTCCTGGAGTGGCCTAGCCAGTCTCCAGATCTCAATCCCATAGAAAATCTGTGGAGGGAGTTGAAAGTCCGTGTTGCCCAGCGACAGCCCCAAAACATCACTGATCTAGAGGAGATCTGCATGGAGGAATGGGCCAAAATACCAGCAACAGTGTGTGAAAAGCTTGTGAAGACTTACAGAAAACGTTTGACCTCTGTCATTGCCAACAAAGGGTATATAACAAAGTATTGAGATGAACTTTTGTTATTGACCAAATACTTATTTTCCACCATAATTTGCAAATAAATTCTTTAAAAATCAGACAATGTGATTTTCTGGATTTTTTTTTCTCATTCTGTCTCTCATAGTTGAGGTATACCTATGATGAAAATTACAGGCCTCTCTCATCTTTTTAAGTGGGAGAACTTGCACAATTGGTGGCTGACTAAATACTTTTTTCCCCCACTGTAAGTACAAACATCCAACAGGCAACTCTTTTAAACCACTGACTCTTCATAGAACTGCACTCTACCACCAGAACCCCTGCAGGTAGTGCCAAACATATGAAGCTCTAGCGTAAGTTCAGTCAGGAAGACTATACTCTTGTATGCAGTGACGTGCGGTGAGGTTCGTGGCTGGTGAGGCACTGACTCGATCTTTCAGAGTCAGATTTACAAATATATGAACCCAAAATAGAGTATCTTAAATCACCATTCAATTGGCAGCTTGCACATTGACTACTGGTTGCTTTTCATATCAGCATTATTTACACACACATAGGTACGGAACATATTTGAATGCACCAGGAGCGTGTGTGCCGCGATCTGCGACCTGCCCCACCAACCTGTTTCAGAAGCGGAGCGAAAATCGCGAGATCCCGCGATAATCTGTGTAACAACCACGGATTTATAAAGAGAACAACAAACACAGACAAGCTTACTTTACCTGTCCGACGTTGGATTGCTGTTGATTTGGTCACATTTCCCTGTTTTTTGAGAATTGTTTAAGTTTAGATATTTAATCTTAAATGTTTGCGGTCAAAGCAAAATATAAAACGAAGAAGAGAAGTGTAGAAGAAGAGTAACGGAACTACGAGCATAACCCGACCCGTGGGCTCTCTTACGCCCCTTCATTGAGGCAGAGGTACTGTGTGCCTCCCCTCTGTGCTTTTTCACTGCGGTTTCTGTCAAATCAGCAAGACTGAATATGTTCTACACATACGTGAAATACATGAGCTATTCTATGGAAAGAAATTACATATAATACAAGTGTCAACCAGGGACGTGCGGTCAGGGGAGGCACCTGTCATCATGAAAAGTAAAAAACAAATAATGATAAAATAAAATAACAATTAATATTTATCTACTGATCTGTGCTATAAATGTAATTTCTGTATGATTCCCATCATTTCAAGCATTTTTGTAATCAAAATCGCTGAATTTGCGCATTTCCTGTTCAAACAGAGGAGACACGAGGTGAGGCAGCGACGAGCTCTGCCTCACCTCAGATTGCGCAATCCCCACAAACTGGGTTGAGCGCGTGCCTTTTGCTCTAAGGCACGCGCTCAACCCAGCTCGTCGCTGCCTCACCTCGCGTCTCCTCTGTTTGAACAGGAAATGCGCAAATTCAGCGATTTTGATTACAAAAATGCTTGAAATGATGGGAATCATACAGAAATTACATTTATAGCACAGATCAGTAGATACATATTCATTTTTATTTTATTTTATCATTATTTGTTTTTTACTTTTCATGATGGCAGGTGAGCCTCCCCTGACCGCACGTCCCTGCTTGTATGCTTAGGCTAAAAGTTTCTTTCTCACTCATTATTTCCTTGCTGTCACTGTTCGGGGCTGTCAATCATGATATCAGCTGTTTAGATCAGCTGGTCTCTATCCAATATTACAATGAAACAATTGGATCATTATCCTATCATCTTGCTGCTGTCTACTTATGTTTACTCTGCAATTGTTGCATTTTTATCATATTCTACTAATTGCCCATATTAATTGTGTTCTGATATGTGGTGTCATATCAGGTAAGTGGTGTTATATCGTCGTATCTGGTAAGTAGAAACCTATTCATTCTATTTTCACAAGTGGTTCATATTCTTGTATTCTCATAATTTAGTCATAGGCTATCTGCTACATTTCCATTACTTCTGTAATTGCTCACAATCATTGTATTCTAATAAGTGACGTCATGGACATCGTATATCGAAGTGGTGTCAGACCCATCGCATTACTAATTCTCAGGTCCCTGCTGACTTGTTTGGTTAAATCCATTCAATGTCTTATGAGTGATGTGTGATTCATTTAAAGTGCAGGTAATGGAGTCATTCCAGTACACTAGTCTAAGCTCAAACTGTTGCTATTCAGGTCACTGCTGGCCATTAGCCATTGCTGACTAGAGCCTACATTGCAATCAGGGCATTGCTGTCCTCAGGCCATTGCTGGCTAAGATCAAAAAAGTTGATCTCGCAAATACTCAGGTCAGTGCTGACCTAGTCATTGCAGCGTTTTTGTTCATGTTTACTCATTTGTGGTAAATCGCTGATTCTAATCTAAACGTCAAATTTCTGTCATGCTCCTTGTTATGCCTCATCTCTTAGCAGCTTATGCAATCTTCATCCATCATTTGTGACCCGTTTCATTCCCGCTTGGTAAGTCAACATTCTTTTGGGGGAAATATTAGGCTGTGGTTTATTTTTTTTCCTTTTGGGGGATTTATCTTGCTGCTGCTAAGGACAGACGCCCCGCGATTACAAATCTCCCTGTAGAGTCCAAGCGCCAAAGACTCTGTCAAGACTTTATCATCACATATCATCGGTTAATAAAAAACAATTATCTTTTCTTCATCTAACTTGTCTCTCCTGATTGAACTGCCACAAGTCTGCATACCTTGATAACTTGTTCCCAGGCCTCTGAATGTAGTCCCCAAACCCCTGCAGCTAGTCCCCAGACCTCTGAACCTGGTAATTAGTCTTCTGAAACTACTCCTCATACCTCGAAACCAAAACTCTGGAGCTATTTCCCAGACAACTTCAGCTAGTCCCCAGAGCAGTGAAGCTTTTCTAAAGACATTTGCAGCTAGTCCCATTCCTCTGTCTCCAGAAATCTGCAGCTATCTGAACATATGACCTCTCCTGGTCGACTCTGTGGAGGAATTAGCTCACATTGTGTTTGCACCAGAAACTGTTTACAGTTAATGACTTACACACAAACACATACAGACCGGTTAGTTAAATATATTGAGTTATGTCATGATTGATCATCATGAAAACAACACTGTAAACAATGCAAGACCAATTCTGTGTTTCATAACTGAGAATCAGAACAGTTCATCATTGGTTTCATTGGTTTTAAGAACTTACTCTGGGTCATAAGAATGGCGTCCATCTTTGAAATCAATCAGACGACCTTTAGACCGATCACTCTTCATGGACACACAGCTGGGTACAGGAGACTTTTCTCTCTGCTGCTGTGAACTGATAGAAACACTGACATTACATCATCATCATCATTCAATCATGAAGAATCAGCTCACATTGTGTCTGTCCACACAGAGACAAACAAGGTAAAGGTCCATGAAGTGATATCTGGATGTGGATCAGATGAGTCCCTGTAGTGGTAAAGGTTTACTAGTCCTGCTGATCCCACTGAGAATCAACAGCTCAGTCTTTCAGCTCACTGTTTTCTTCACCAGTCAGTTTGGTTTAGTCCCAACAGCTCTCACCAAGCCCTCCATGTAGCTCTCCCTCCCTCACTGTACACTGCTGAAGTGCCCTGGAGCAAGGCACCCAGAACCTCCAGCTGCTCCAGTGGAGCGTCTCAGTGTCAGACTGGTTGTACTGGGCAGCTCCCAGTGTGAAAGAATGACACTAAACCAGTAAAGTTTCTCTGAGTTAACAACAGTTCAAACATGAATCATCACACCCACCTCACTCAGTGATTGGTCAGCTGATTTTATGTGAGAAAGTAGGCGGAGTTTGAACTTGTCTCACAGCTCTCTAAGACGGATGGCTTTTTACAAGAAATAGAAACAATTTCGATTTATTGTTTAGCATAACCCGACTCTTACTGTCAGTTACAGCTTACATCTGATCAGCACATGGAGGTTGTCCTTTAAAGTCAATTAAATGTTGTGTTGACTGGTTGCTCTTGAAGGACAGACAGCTGGCCTCGGGACAGTCTGGTCTCTGCTGCTGGACCCTGAAACAAAAACAGCACAGAAAAATGTGGACGTTGTAGAAAAACTGATGATGAATGTTAAATCTTTAAACACAGAAAATAACTAGAATGGTTAGAAGTTAGAAATGCCTTATCGTCAGTTATAAATTCTTACCTTCCATCAGAAGATTTTCTAAAATCAAGAGGACTCTCCATGGACGCATCACTCTTCAAGGACACACAGCTGGGTTCAGGTCCAGGTTCTGGAGATTCTGGTCTCTGATGGATCCTGAAACAAAAACAGTATTGATACAAGTTGAGGAAACTTTGTCCTTGTCCTAAATGAAGAAAAACATGTCATGTGTCCACTTTATTAGGTACATCTGTGAAGTCTAAAACAATTCAATAAAACAGTGCTGCACTAAATTCTACCTTTACAAAGATGATAATGTTCAGTTTTTGTTTCAGAAGTGTGTTAAATCAGTTCTATGTGTATTACTGAAGTAACAGTTAAAGGTGGTGTTGTACTGGACTACATTATAATAACTCAGTTAAAGGTGGTGTTGTACTGGACTACATGATAGTGAGAGCTGTGTTTGATGGTCAGAATATTAGGAACCCCTCTGAATATAATGAAGTCTGGTACAACACCATCAGTAACTTTGACCTCAGTGATAAAACATAATGAACTGAGTGAACTCCTCTGTGACGGTGTCAGTAAAAAGTGAACACTATGTGTGAACAGTGAGAGATGGTCATCTCACCTCTGAGCTTTGGTCCGGCTGGTTTTAGAGGGAGGGACTCCCTCCTCTCTGTCCTCACACTGATTCATAGCAGAGTCCACACCTTCACACAAACACAACAACATTATTTCTCTTCATCATGACAAACACACACAGCTCATTCACCTCAATACTAAATACACTCATGGGACAGTTTCCATGTTGTCACTTTGAGCTGCAGTCATCTCTAAGAAATGACGTTCACAATGCTCTTTAGTCTGTTGGCTTGTTTGAAGACTAGAGGAAGACACTTTATGTTCTTTGGGGATGACGTCACTCTTCACTTTCTTTGACTGACTTTGAAAACCTCTTCAACGTTTGAAATGTTCCTCTGTTTCCACGTCTACTACATCCAGTCAGAGCATGAAGCAGCTAGTCCAATAATCCAAAATCAGTCATGTGACCTTGTTAGCTGCTGCTGAATTCACATCACTTTGTACCTTCATGTGTAGAGGAACCAGTGAGAGCAGAGCTGAAAGCATCAGTCCAATCATCGATCAGCACATCAGCTCTCATTCATCCTTTACATCATCTCTCCTGTATCAGCTGCTTCTCTCTGTTTCCTATCAGTGTCAGCTGAATCCCTTTGGCTTCTTGTTGCTCACACTAAAGACTGAAGTGAACAAACCTTTAGTTAATTGTGACTTCAGTTGTTTTTACAGTGAAAACTCAAAGCACACGAGGAAACATTCTCTCTCTGCTGCTCAGCTCCTCTTTAACTCAGAAAAGTCTGAAGAGAAAAGTTAGATCGAAAAAGTGTCTCAGACAGTTGAGTTAAGAAAAGGTCGACTACAACCTGCTGATTAATGTGCACACTTTAAAAAACAAATCTTTATAAAATGGTAAAAAGTCTGGCAGCAGAAGTTCCCATTAAATTACAGTAAAATATAAATATATTCTACTGCAATAAAATACCATTAAATACAGATATTAGCTATGGATACATACTCTGTAATTGTACAGCCAGTAAGTAGATATGAGAAAATATGTTAAAGGTATAAGAGAATACTGCTAATTGAATTGAACTAATTGAACTTTGGTTATGTTGTAACCAAATGTTTTGGTTATGTCCATCTGTCTGTTAATGTTTAGATTTCTGGAGATAAAACTAACTTAATGTTTTATCAACATGACAAAAGACGTCATTTTAAATGCTCATCCTATAAATTTACAGTGTTTTACAAGTTAAATATTGTTCATCAACCTCCAACAAATGGAGCTGAGCTGTTTCTCCTCATGATCTCCCTTCAGAGTCCAGAAGTCAGTAAAACACAGAACAGTAAAATGACATGTAAGTGTCCTCATAGAAAACACTGTGGGCACTGTGGGAACATGTGGAAGCTTTCATTTGATAGATTGTTCACTTCACCATTTAATCAGTTAGTAAAAGGTCGACTACAACCTGGTGATCAATGAGAGAAAAAGTGAACACTAAAGAAAACACATTCAAACACTATCAAAAATGGAGTAAATGTGTTGAGAAGCAGATGAAGAAATGAACATGAAGCTTTGTGGACTTAAAGGATTGAAAGCAGCAGGTGAGAGCAAACAGAGAGTAGGCTCGTTCGACATAAGCCAGGCGTGCGCAGAATCGATCACCGGCGATCGGCGCACAATGCATGCTGGGTAGATTTGCGTCCGACTTGCTCTGACGTCATGAAAACGTGGGCAACGATAACCTCACGAGAGCGGGGTGGCCGCAGATTTTAGAGCCAGGCGCTGCAGTTGCTCTCCACTGACTGCGTGACCCCAGTGCATGATGGGAAACTTCTTTCTGTCTTCGGATCAAAGAGCTGATTGGCTCTTAGATTTTCTTTCGTGGAAAAGGTGGGAGATCGTGGCTCACTGGGTTAAGAGGGTTGTCTGGTGCCCACAACGTCGGCTGTTCAAGCCTTGGCCTTTGACCTGTCTCCTGTCAAAGACAGCCCACTGCTCCCCATATATAGGGATGGGTCAAATGCAGAGACAAATTTATCCTTAATTAACAGGATAAATATAGTATAAAAAAATGTAAATCCTAAATTTCTGTCTAATTGTAATACTTAACGCTAGATTGTTGGCTATTAGTCTCATTTTGTGCAATAACAATAATAATATATAAGGTTATTTATTTAGCATCTGTAAATAAAGATATTTATTGAGAAAGCCTACATCCTACTTGATGTCAACATTTTTTCAGTCAGAGCTCTGGAATGTGTCCATCGACTAATGATTGTGAAGCATCACAAAACGTATTAAAAGAAAAGCACAATTGTCACTGATAGAAACTTGCAGCGTTGCTTTTCCTCCGTGTGTAGCCTGTTTATGTAGCTGTGATGTTTGGACAGTTGGTTCAGTTTTTTTATTTCTTAAATTTACGGTTGTATGATTTAGAAATGACGCTATCTTCACATATATTTATTTTAGTGCTGGGCAAGTTAACGCGTTAATTTCGCGTTAACGCCTTCATCAATTAACGCCAACAATTATTTTATCGCTCGTTAACGCATTATTTAAATGTATTATAATTGAAAGACAAGAGACAATACATAGACATAACAACAAGAGGATGACAAGAACAGTGGCATAAAAGGCAGCAAACATCCTATAGTCAGTTGTGTGTGTATGTGTGTGTGTGTGTGTGTGTGTGTGTGTGTGTGTGTGTATGTCTTTGAGCCTTTTTTAAGATGGGGAAAAAAAAAATGATCTCCGTGGTCAGCTCAGCAGACACTTACATGTTAGTGCACCTATATGCTGAAATTCACGGTAAACACATTTAAACGGCACAGATCGGGAGCGAGCGAAGGACTTTGAAAGTTAGCGGAAAGATTAACGTGAGACAACATCCGGTTTCTGCAGACGAACATCCGGTTTTCAGAATAAGATGCCAACAAAGTATGAATTATATTCACATTAAGTATAAAACATGCTACCTGCATCTCGTGAACCAAATGTTATTGCCCTTTTGTTCATATAGCAGTACTTTTAAAATAAAAGTGCGCAATACACTACTTTTGAATTCATTATTGAACTTTGCAATAACAATGCGATTAATCGCGATTAATCGCAAAAAATCCATGCGATTAATCGCGATTAAATATTTTAATCGTTGCCCAGCACTAATTTATTTATATAAATGTTTAAATAAATATGACATCCAAGAACTAAAATATGCCCAATCTTATATCCTCAATTATAATAATAACATAGTTAAATATATAAAAAGACATCCAAACTTAAAGACCAGCAATTTTGGGGTTAAGTGTCTTGCTCAAGGACATATCGACATGCTCCTAGCGGAGCCGGGGATCGAACCGCCGCTCCTCTGATTGAAGGACGGCCCTGCGCTCCACTTAGCCACAGTCGCCCAAGATCAGTTCTAGACTATGGCTGTGTGGCTTAAAGGTCGGCGTCTAAAACATTGTTGGGAAAACTGGATGTAATACAAGCATCAAGAATATGTAGTGGGGTCTTTAAAACAACATCTGCTGGGAACATGACAAAAAAGGCCAACAAAGAGCTTTGGTTGGGTTGTTAAGAAGAAGGCTCGTGAATTAGGTTATAGGAGTTATTCTCCAGCTGTGGTCCAGCTGTTCCTCTTTGGTTACTGCCACAGCCTGGAATAGATCTTGGCCTCCTTGAACTGATGAGACATGAACGTGGGGGAAACTGTAAGATCTTCAAGTCATACATCAGTTAACACAATTAAATACAGATTTATGGATCTAAAGACCCTAAAACTGGTAGAACAGCAGCAGCAGCAGTAATCCCAGAATTCCATTTGTAGTGTGGGAAGAGACTCAGTGATGATTTATTTGTGTTTACATGTGAGATGATGGCCATATAGTTATTGCGTTACAGTGGGTAGAGGATGTCAGGCCAGAGAGAGTGGTGATTGCATCAGACTCATGTGCAGTGCTAACGAGTTTGACATTGTGCCACTCCAGAAACAGAGAGGATTTACTGTTTGAAATTCTACAATCATTTTTAAGAATCGGTTGATTTAGTGTGGGTCCATGTTGGAGTCGATGGCAATGAGAAGGCGGATAAAGCAGCAAAAAGGGCTTTGAAGAGTGGGAAAAATAACGTTAATGTAAATATAAGTAAGTCAGAAGCTAAAGTGGTGATTAAGGAACAAATTAAAAATATATGTCAGAACGAATGTAATAAAGGGAGTAAAGGAAGATATCTTTAAAATAAACCATTGGTTGGGAGTGCAGGTTCTGGTGGATTGATTATGACAAGACTAAGGAATGGCCATACTGGTCTGAACAGTTCCCTCTATGTTATTAGAAAGCATAATAATGGAAAGTGTAAATTTTGTGGAGAAGAAGAAACCGTGGACCATGTTTTATTGTCCTGTCAGAGGTACGAGTCAGAGAGAGAAGTTTTGAAAAAAAGGTCTAAGAGAGATTGGAGAGGAAAGCTTTAGTGACAAATGTTGGAAACTTTTTCTGGAATATTTAGAGTCAACAACACTAATGAATAGAATTTGAGAAAGAAATGTATTATTATTTATTTGTTCTATTTTATTAATTTATTTGTTCTATTTTATTATTTTATTTTTTCTATATATATATATATATATATATATATATATATATATATATATATATATATATATTTATTTATTTATTTATATACATATCTTTATTCATTTACACACATATGTATGTATGTGTGTGTATATATGTATATGTATTTCTTTTTGTTTGGTTGTCGTATTAGAGTCCTTAGTCCACACTCCAGATTAGTGGGAGGCGGTAATGCACCCGAAAGCTGTTTGCCAACCGCCAAAAAAAGCAAAAGAAAGAAGAAGAAGAAGAAGCAGGCGGCTGAAAACGGTCCGACTTGAACGCAGTTTTTTGTCAACGCCCCTTTCTACGTCCGCCTGCTCTCGTCTGCTTTCCAGGCGAGGCGCAGTTCAACTCGAACGAGCCTATTCTCTCAGGTGTGTTTCAGTGCAGGAACAAAGGCCCAGGTGAGCTCTCTGGTCCCTGCTGGGTCCTAGTGCTCCATATCAGTAACAGTACTGACAGACCCCAGATCAGACTGAACTCATCTTCTTCATCACAGTGTCATCATTCAAAGCAACACTTCATCTGGACTTCAACATTCAAACTAACAGCAGCTTCTCTCTGCCTGCTCACACATCTTGTTTCCCAGCTGACGTTTGTGTTTGAAAGCAGCTTTAAACAATCACACATTCACAACAATCAATGACGTCATTTCAACCAATCACAGCTCCACTTACTGAACTTTTAGCATGAACTTCATCAGTGTGCAGCTCTCTTCTGTCCTCAGCAGGTCTGTGTAGAAAAGGAGCTCCGTGCTTCACTTCAACTTCAACTTCCATCAGACGAAGTGAAGTGACGCAGCTTGTTATGCTTCATCAGAGAGAGGGTGTGTCCTCACGTCACCATCACAGTATGCAGTCTGACTGGTTGGACTGAGTCTCAGTCTGAGCTGCGTTCACAGGATCAAATGTCATTGTGAACAGAAACCTCCTCACAGCTCAAACAAGAGTCTTTCAGGATCAAACTCAGCATCTGTAGAAAAATCATTTCAACTTGTAAAGAGTTGCTTTGACATCAGACTGGATTCTGTTGTTTAGACCAGATAGTTTAGAGGATCCATGCACGCCCCTCTTTGTCACCTTGTCTTCTTGTATGTAGACTAGTAGGGAACAGATGATCAAGCAGAAACCTTTGCAGCAAATGTTGTGTAGAGTTTATCTTGAATAAATACATTCACTAAGACAACAGAGTCTGACCTGAGAGTGTTTTTATTCTTCACTCCACTTTGTGGATCTGGTTGAACCTGTTGGGGCGGGACAACTTACCCACCTATCAGTCTCAAGCTGCGTTCTAAATCATTTACTTTTTCTTTTTACTTTTAGGACATACTGCAGCTTCCTTACAAAGTACATACTGATGCATGCAGTCTGCATTCAACTGGGACATACTGCTTCCTTATAACATGGCACCTTGAACTTTGACCCTCTTGCTCAAATATCTGCTGTGCAAAGGATTGTGGGTCAGAATAGTCAGGAAAGCATGCTGGCTTGCATGCTGCAAAATTTGACCGAATATAGAACACAAACTGTAATTCCTGCAGCAAACACCCCCAAGGTGGATACAGCACGACCACTGTCAACAACAACCTGCAGGAAAGTCAAAATATCCTCAAGAGAGCAGGAAGGTGGAGCGAGGCCCTTGATCTTGCATCAGTCAACCACAAACAAGTCAAGTAAGCCTCTTACAGGGGGGGTTATGTGCATTGTGATACGTCTAGACCAGACCTGGGCATTGTACGGCCCGCGGGCCGGATCCGGGCGGGAGGTCATTGGGAAATTAGGAATAAAACGTAAATAAGTGTACATCATGCACAGAATAGAGCTGCATTGCTTTTATTTTGAAGGCGACTTTTGTTGTTTTTTTTCTTCTCAATTTAAGTACGTTAGTGAATGTGTGTGAGCAGCAGCGTCACTGCAATGTGTTGGCGAACTGAGTTTACCGGAGATGTGAGTTAGCTGTTAGCCCTCAAAAATGCCAGCCTGTGTTAAAAAAAGAAAGACTGACACAGAGTGTAGAGTTTTTAACAAAACATGGACTTTAAAGTGTTTCTTTACTGAAGTCAAAGGTAAAGCCGTGTGCTTAGTTTGTGGAGAACAAGTCGCAGTGTTTAAGGATTACAATTTGAATCGTCATTACGAGAGGAAACACGCGGAGAAATACGAAAGATTGACGGATGCAGAGCGGGAACGGACGTCTGAGGCTTTGCTAGCTAAGCTGCAAAAGCAACAAGGCCTTTTTACACATCCAGCTTCACACATCAGGGATGCAGCCGCCAAGACCAGCTTTGTGATATCCCACAAAATGGACTCCAAGTGCACCGTAACGAGGAGGATCGAGGGCATCGCGGGAAATCTGGAGCTTCAGCTGCAAAAAAAAGCAGATCATTTCGAATTGTTCGCCTTGGCTCTGGACGAGAGCTGCGATGTCCGCGACACAGCCCAGTTACTCACCTTTGTACGAGATTACAGAGGAGCTGGCAGCAATGCAGTCAATGAAAGGGACGACGACGGGGAGTGATTTGTTCACGGAGGTAGATGCATGCTTCCTCAAGCTGGGACTGAAATGGGACAAACTGGCACGTGTCACAACTGATGGTTGTCCAAATCTGACGTGGAGAAATGTCGGACTTTTAAAGCGGATGCAAGATAAAGTGACTGAAATAAACCCAGAACTGAAATGTGTATTTTTGCATTGCATTAAACATCAGAATGTGCTCAAACTTAACCATGTTATTGATGTTGTAACTAAAATAGTTAACGTCATCAGGGCAAGAGCATTGAATCACAGACAGTTTGTTGCACTCTTGGAGGAGCATGAGACTGAACACAGTGACATAGGCTAACACACAGCTGGCAGGTGGCTCAGCCTGGGCAAAGTGCTTCAAAGAGTTAAGAGTTCGGGACCTGAGAGCAGAGATTCAAGAGTTTTGTGAGAAGAAAGGCGAGGACATCCCAGAGCTCTCTGATGTAAACTGGATGAGAGATTTTGCATTTGCTGTTGATGTGACTGCACTAATGAATGATCTGAATACCAAACTGCAAGGCAAGGGCCTCTTTGCACATCACATGTGCAGCCTGGTGAAGGCTTTCATGACAAAGTTGCAGTTTCTTTCAAGCCAGATGCAGGTAACACTCTCACCCACCTGCACACCCTGAAAGAAGCCACACCATCAGTTGAACATCTCCACAGGTATCATCCATGTTAGGGCCACTGCATGGTGAGTTTTCAAGACTTCAAAACAGTTGAGAGTGAAATGCACATGATTTCTTCTCCCTTCACGTGCAGTGTGGATAATGCTCCCAAAACTTTGCAAAAACATGATCCCCGTCAGTGTTCTACTATTATATATGGATATTACAAATGTATATGTGGTTTGGATTAATCCTGCTGCAGATGTTTAAGGTGGAGCTCATTTTAACTCCTTTATACTCTGTTGTTCAGTTTGGGTAGTTAGGAAAGGTTTGACAAATTATAATGTGCAAAGTAACTAGTAACTAAAGCTGGCAGACAAATGTAGTGGAGTAAAAAGTACAATATTTCCCTCTGAGATGTAGTGGAGTGGAAGTACAAAGTTGAATAAAATAGAAATACTCAAGTAAAGTACCTTGAATTTGTACATAAGTATAGTACTTAAGCAAATATACTTAGTTACATTCCACCACTGATCACAACATTTACTCTTACCACTCACAGCTCATCAACACCATACAATGTACTGCTTGTTATAAAGAGGTGGAATAATATTGAGCAGGATTGAGTTCAGTCTATTGGTCCGGCCCTCCACAACAGTCCCTGTTTCTCATGTGGCCCCTTGGGAAAAATAATTGCCCACCCCTGGTCTAGACAATAGGGGGTGGTAGACCCAGGTCGCTCAATATCATCCCTGAAACCTCCAGACCATGAGGTGTTGCCCCAGAATCGGGCATGAGAGGATGGAGCCCTCTGCTTGATGCAGAGCCATGGGCAGGTCTGGTAACCGCTCGTGATGCAAGGTGCAGGAACCACCTGGTGCCCGGACTCTCCAGAGCTACCAGTAACATGGACAGGTCCTGCTTACCAGTAACATGGACAGGTGCTGCTTTGAATCCTGTTGAAGTGTCCACTCCCAACGGGGGACATTGGGTGTTTTCTCTATTTGTGAATAAGAGAGAAAAGGTGATGATCTGTCCACATCAGAACAGACACTGCTGCCCTGTGAAGGGCCGGGGATCTGACAACCTCCTGTCTGTTGAGGTTCACCTCCACAGTGGTGTTGTCCGACCTCAACATGACCTGCTTCCCCCTCATTTGTGGAGCGAAATGGTTCAGAATCTTCTCGACAGCAACAAGCTGCAGCAGGTTGATGTGATGAGGAGTCCAGTCATGTGCCTCCCACCCTGACTTCTTGATGGTCCCGCCCTGCAGGGTGCTTTACAACAAAACATGAACAAGGATACCGTTTAAGTTAACCATGATTAAAGGACAAGTTAGAAGGACGGGTCTAATATTATAATATATATATATATATATATATATATATATATATATATATATATATATATATATATATATATATATATATATATACAAATAATAGTAATCACAAATACACAACATATTATTTTAAAAGATATTTGTCACAAATTGTGCTTCAGTGTTAATTTCAGGTTAAATTTTCCTGAATAGAAATCTTATGCTTCAAAGTTCACAAAATATCAGTAAATATATATTTTATAAATAACATAATCAAAATGAAACACAAATGTTTGTGATAGAAAGGTATTTTGGTTTCATTTCACTGGAGTCTCATATTGTTATACGGTGTTTATTTTATTTCAGAGTCAGGCAGAGTGAACAAAACAAACTTCCTTAATAATATGAGGAACTCTGATACTATAGGACCCCAGAATGACTGCAGCTTTTAGAAAAGATCACTTGATCAAGGCCGAGGTTGACCTCAAAAGCTAAGGGTCATAGATCTTTTTTTAGTACCAAACTTGGTTGAACAGTAAATATAATCATAGTTGGATTATGAGACAATCGGCACCTAAAATACCTCACCACCTCTCCTTCATAGGAGCAAGATACAACGACTTTAGTTTAGCCTCCTTTTGTAGCTTTTATCTCTTTGTAGTCACTTTCAGTCTCTTATACAGTTGTTTTGAGTCTATTTGTAGTTGTTTTGTGTAACTTTCACTGGTTCAGGCAGACTTGAATCAAAAAGCCTCACAATGAGACAGTTGAAGGAAAGTTCAGTTTACTTATCAGGTCGGGTGAGATCAAAACAGGGAGATCAGTCACTCAGGATACCAAATCTGAAAAGGTTCAGGTAGAAAATCCAAAGTCCAAGAAGCAGACAAGCAGAGTCAGAACAGGCAGATCAGATAACACGGACTAGGAAACACTGGAGAGTTTGACAGAAACATACAAGTCAATCTGACAAGGACAGAGTGAAAGTAGACTTGTAACAATACTGAGGGACTAATGAGAGGATGAGCTGCAGGTGAGGAGACGGTCGGGGAAGACCAGAGGTCTCATTTATGAACCAGAGTGTAGGATCCACACTGAATGTTTGCATACGTTGAATTGTACATACGCTAAAAAATATTATGATTTATAAAACCTAGTGTACTCCTGTTAGTGAGCTATTTCCTGTTTTAAATCTCAAATCAAGCTGTAAATGTGAGCAGCTGGTTCAGCCTCACATCCCTCCCTCTACACGCCCACACTCAACCATTAATGGTCAATGCAAAGCACCTTATGAATGTTGATGTATAGAAATGAGCTGCTGATCAATGAGTCTTTACAGTGAATCACGGACCAAGAGGAAGACCAAGAAAATAAATTCTAAATTAAGGTTCATGTGGATGAGGTGATCCCTGAACACTAGTTCCATCCTTGTGACGCACACAAAATGTATCGTCACATTTTTTGTTTATTTGACAGAACGAATTTCTGTGATTTTGCTAATCATAATAAAACGTCCTCAGAAGTGTATTCCTATCTATGCCCAGGTAGCAGTTCAGCGCTGTGGTTTCAGCTCGCGACAAGGGACTTGTATGTACGCATGCAGCGTATTCTCATAGCTGGAGAATACGTTACATGAGGGAAGCCACACGTTTAGTCATTTCCTGTTTTTCTCAGGTTAGTGACATGTAAAGTGCACCAAATATGACATATGAAGTGGGGACCAATGTGTACTGAACATTTTTATAGATTATTTAGTGTTTCATGTAGTTGTTTGGTAGCTACATGAGTGTTGTTTTAAGACTGACTGTCGAGTGCTTGCTAAACGGAAATTGTGTTTCGCAAGACAGAAGGAAAGGTTATGCTGGGTGCCCCACAGTCGAAAGACAAGAAGGTTAGGCTAACTGAAAACTCTGAAGACAATATGGACAGCTGTCTGTCTTTATACGTCAGCCCCGTAAAAGTCTGTTCATTATCACCTATCATACACACAGTTTCACTCAATGACAATGATACAACAATGGGCCCGGGACAGCAGCTCGTATTGGGACATGAAGGGGACCCATGGGTCTGTTTAAAGTTGGGAATTCTAAAATGAGACAGATCTGAAATGTGCCTGGTCCTGGCTCGAGATCTTGACTTAAATGTTGGATAGCATCGGCCTGAGTCAAGTGTCGAGTGTCATTTGGCCTCTATTTCCCCTTTACTTCCTGTCATCCTGACTTTAAAGAAGGGGTGTCCTCGAAAAATACCAAGTATTTTCATAGCGTCAACTGATTGTCAAATCACGTTTTTTTTTGCCCAATCATCAAGCTCTGTTTGAGCTAAAGTACAGTACAGAAACAAACTAATACGAATACAATTAGAAAACAGCCGTGACCGGGTCGATCGGCCGCAGGGACCTCTGAGCGACGGGGCAACCAATCGCCCCGAGGCAGCAGAGCGAAGAGGTCGGGCGGGGGTGTAGGGCTTGACCATGGCCTGGAGATAGGAAGGAGCTGTTCCTTTCACTGCCCTGTAGGCTGCACCAGAGTCTTACACTGGATGTGAGCTCTTACAGGGAGCCAAAGTAGTGTTGGGGGCCTTAATCTCTCTTGTTTTGACATGTTTTGCTCGAAAAGTCTTGAAATAAGTGAACGTGCTTTAGAATCAAGCATTGCTATGTCATTTCATTGGCCAGAACTTGTCTCTTATTGTATCAAGAACATTTCTAGTAGCCTTGCATTACATCCCTTTATTTTTCTGGCTCCTGTCGTACTTTCTGTTTATAATGAAGCGAATCGACTCTTTATGTTCTAGTAGGTTGTGAATAGCTTATGAATAGGGTATTTTAGTATTGTTACTATTTATTTATTTATTTGGTTTATTTAGTGAAGTCTGGTTCAACCACACAGCTACTTTCATTTGCTGTCTAATTAGGCCTCTTGTCAGGACTTTGTAGATGTGTACTGACTGAGCTCTCTTTACACCTTCTGACTCTCCTGGTGTGTTACTTCTGTTAAGGTGGTACGATTCACATCTTAATGATTTATTAACTCTCTTTTTATTGTGGAAAAAATAACACCCATTATGTTATGTGTCAAAATGCCCGACACTGTTTATTAACACTCACAAACAAGTTCAGATTAGTAATATTTTATTTTGTCTTGTCAGAGTATTCAGATAGAAGAAATGGTAATAATAATAATAATAATAATATAGTTTATATATCATTTGATTTGATTTCTTTTTTTCTGCTTTCTTTTTTTATAATTCATGGTATTTTGACAATTTTCACCTCTCATAGATAATCCTACATTTCTTAAAGGCAGCTCTAAATATCAACAGTGAAACCAAATGTCACAAACTGTAAGAGAAATATTAGTTTTCAAGGTGAACACAACGAGGTATTTTAGTAAACTAACATTGTTTGAAATCTGTTTAAGAAGTTCTAGATTTCGTTCTAACTTCTACGAATATATCAAATATTCTGTCAGTTAATCATTCTTTTGTGAATTTCAGGTGAGTTTTGAGACTCATTTAACAGTTATGTTCAGATTTCAGTGACAATTATTTTATGTAAGCAATTGGTATTACAATATAATGAACCATAGCTATTTAATCCAGCACATCCACACCTGGATCAGTGGGTAATGGTTTTTACTGTTTTAATTCTAATCATAGAGAGGGCCATGTGACTCATCTGAGACACTTGTAGAAAAAGATCCATAAAAAACTCATCATAACTTTCCCCAATTCGTGTGAACGAGGTTCTGTGGAGAATTTTAAGCCACACACAATGCATGCTGGGAAGTGTGCTTACAACTTCTCTAAACAAGTTAGTTTGATGAGTTTAGGTAAACAAAGATAATGTGTTGTGTGAATATATCATACAGCTCCAGACCTCCATTAAAAATCAAAACATTTGAGTTTATTCCTCAAATATTATTCTCAGATGTTATATTACAATTATTTTATAAAACATCCGGTTTCAACTTAATGAAAACAGGTTTAATCATTTCTAACATGCATTTAAAATCAGATGAACTAAATATACATGAACAGCCATTGAAACAGCTCATATTGTGCATTACACTGATAACAGTACCTTGAGTGCAAAGCATATTCACATAACACTGCAACATTTGACAAGTGAAATAAAATGTTACATGAAGCTCAACACAAATACACTAGCTGCAGATTGCAGAAACATGAATATGCGCATGACGGGATGGTTATAGTCAAAATCAATGTAATTAACACAATGACAAGAACAAACTCACAAGAACCAGTCACATATATAATATGACAACAAAGCAACAAATCAATCCAGCAAACCTGCGGCGCTAAAACACGTATATTCCACCGCACACTGAAGAGCACGGGCCATTCAAAAAGTATTCACATCAGAGGGAACAATATTAACCATATCATAAAAACGACACCATAGACAAATGAACTCAGTAGTAACGCTACTGCAGATGTAAAACAACAAAAGCAGTTCACTTATCAAAGCTGCTGTTCACTATTTAAATACAAAGTCCATCCTCCTTTCTTTGATTACAAAGAGTTTAATACCGCGGTTGTACAGAACATCAGTGCGGTACAGTTCTAGCCAGAGGTCGTCTTGCGAACGTGTTCGTTGAGTTGTAGATGCACTCGGGTTGAAAAGGTTTTCAAAAGCACCGTAGCTTGTAAGTGTCCTGCCGTGCTATGGTGTCGTGTTGCTGCCTTGGTTAGCCACCTCAGGTGAGCAAATCCAGCGTAGCTCCAAACACCAAGACGCTCAGTCGCAAATAAAACGCATTCATAGCCATAAAATGTGCAACGCTTCTCCGACGCTGTCAGCCAGAAATACCGTTCGTAGTTGCTGGACTGAAAGTGGCGCACAAATCCTTTTCCTGGCTGGGTTAGGGCTGATCTCCAGCTTTTCTTGAAATGTCCTTCTCAAGAAATCCGTTTCTCCTCCTCCTTCAGCCATTGAGTGTTAAAAAAACAAAGCTAGGTAAATAAAAGAATCTACACCAAGCAAAACGCTGAAAATGTCATGTCAATGTCATAACTTCTTACATATCTTTCAACTTGAACTCTTACTACTACTAACTTCTGCTAGCTGCTTCATGTATAAAAGCAACAAAAGGATGAAACATCCAAGGGGGGTGAATACTTATGCAAGGCACTGTACATGTACATCAGAAAGAGGAGTCAGGACTACAGTTGTCTTCCCTAACACGTCTTGTTCTGCTGCGCCCTCAGGTGGTGGAGGTCTGCTACGACATCCTGAAGGAGCGCATCTTCTCCAAATAACGAGGGAAACAAGGGAAGGTGACCTTTGTTGACTGATTGAAATGTCATTAATACAATAAATGACTTAAGCAGGATTTCCTCTTTGCTCTATTTCTCTAAGATATCCAGTTTATCCTACAACGTTCGGCCTGTTGTGACAGTCAACAACGACAGTATATGGAACATATTTCACTGGGGATGGAACAATATACGGTGACTCAATACATCATACTGAGCAGCTGAAAAGCGGATCACAATGTGGACACATTTTCTTTATTTGAATAATAAAAGAGAGAAAAGTGTCTGGTTTGGGACTACTTTTCTCTCCAACGTTTCTGTGACACTTAAATTGAGGTGTGATGAGGTTTAAAAAGCCCTTTAACCTTTTGTTTCTGTATTCTGAACTTGTTCGACTGGTAATATGTTGATAATATCTGAGCCTTTGGTTTTCTTTAGTGAAGCCTGGTTCACCCACACAGCTGCTTCCACTTGTGGCCTAATTAGAGCTCTTGTCAGGACTGTGTGGATGTGAACAGACCGAGATCTATTAACACCTTCTGACTCTCCTGTTCTCTAACTTCTGTTAAGCTGCTGCAGCTCACAGCTTTATGATTTATTAGTCATTGATTATATGAGTTGTTTGTTCAAATGAATAATATTCTAACATTTCTTTTCAGGGAATTCAGAAAGAGCAAATATAAGATTATTTGATATTTACACAATGTTTAACAACTATTTGAACCTTTTTTTTTAACAAACTATGAGATTCTAACAATTCTTCTGTTAACATGAAGCAACTTTGAACCTTTTCGAGACATCGAGGTGAAATCTGATTGGATAAAAGCTCTCCTTAAAACAAGCTGCACTGGAAGCAGCGCTGCAGGCTGGAAGCAGAGCAACAGAGGAGGACAGTAGCTGTGCAATGAGAAAATAAGCTAATGGGAAAAATAATTAGAATACATGTGGTGTATTTATGAAAAATGATTAAATAATAAAATAGCTATAACTTTGTGATTCTGTTTAGGCCCTGACGGCCCACCACTGCCATTCATAACATTGCTGATGTCTTCCTGCTCACCAATCTCAACACAGATCTCCTCCACGCTCCATGAAAACAAAAGAGGGAATAACTCAGGTTATAGAGCTCCTCTTTAAACCATCCATCTGCTGAGTCCATATTTTCGGTTGGTTCCTTCTGTCAAGTTAAGGCAAAAAGGTAGCAGGAGATGGACCCAAACACAGAGACACGGGGAGCAGAAGGATGAAGAAATGGTGATTTTAATAAAGAAAATGTCACACACATGTATACTACATGTGTATATAACCTCCAACACACACTCAGTCACAGTTTATTTCTTTCTTTAAGATTAAAATCTAATTAAATCTAACGACTGAATGCGTCAGTTTATTTCCTTGTTAAATTTAATTAAAGTTTATAATTAGTTTGAATCTTTAGTCCAAACTTGTTCAGGACTGAGACTTGATGTGCAGGGAGAGGACGCCCCCTGCTGGATGAACAACACCACAGTCTGTGTCCAAAATCCATCATTCTACACACAATGTACTAAATACTGATCATATAGTGAACAATCAATCACCTTTATCATTTTAGAGTCACTGTTATTAACACGTATTGTTGGAAAGTCACAGAGCTCAGTTAAAGTTCATCAGATACAACTTTTATTTACTACATTTTATTATACACATATACACCTACACACATACATATGCACAAACACACACACACTTACACACACATATATACACACACACACACACACACGCTCAGTTAATAAATTCCAAAAAGACACACAAAAGACACACAAACACATGCATAAACACACAGCCACATATACACACGCACACGCACACACACACACACACACACACACACACACACACTTACACACATATATATACACGCACACACGCTCAGTTAATAAATTCCAAAAAGATGATTGTTGGCTGCAATGTTTTTCTGATGGAATGTAGGCTATATTTTATGTGTGTGTGTGTGTGTGTGTGTATATATTAAAAAAATCGAATGATTATTTTAATATTATATTATTTTGTTTTTATAATCCTCTGTAATAATAAACAGAATAAACACCTAATGATTATTTCTTTATCGCTTAATTTAATGATTGTTAAGTAATTGATCAACTATGGTAATTATCATATTTTTATGTCCTGATTTATATCATATGTAATTAATAATTTACCCAAAATAAATATTAAAACTTGTCTGATTAATATTTCAACATAACGCATTATCTGACCATGAACTCCAGACCCTCCAGATGATGAAGGTCTTCATTACCAAGAGAAGAACATTTATCTGGATGCACCATGTTCAGCAGGTACTTTGTGACTTCTGGAGAAATCAAGAGATTGTTGATCAAATATCACTGCAAAGTAGCACATTGTTAGTAGAAGAAGAAAAGACTCATGGACACTTTCAGTTTAAAATAAGGAGAATATTTTATTTCAGTTCATATATAGCATTGCTAATAACACATCTATGTTCATTTAGAGATCAGAGAGGGTTGTAATATAGTGAGACTTGCTCTCTCCGGGGAATCCAAGGAACACATGATGTTCTGTTTGGACACATAAGATGTACGACCTTCAAGAATGAGAGTAAGCTTGTTGAAGTTACATCACTCTGTTCAGAGTATTGTTTCATCAACCTCTAGCATACTGGAGAGAGAACACTACAAACACCACCCTGAGGATAAACTCCTAATCACATTCTCTAACTCACACCAGCTGTGTGTGATCCTGTACACACTGAACTATCTGGTCAGCAGAGAGAAGGTTTCTCTAGCAGGAGGAGACTCTCCCTCCTACCGAGAACACAGAGACGCTGAGGAACCAGAACCAGAACCGAACCAGAACCCAAGGCCAGGACAAAGAGGTTCAGTGAATGTGGTGTTGAAGGTGTGGAGGTGGATCAGTGTGTCAGAGGAGACTCTGTAGAAGAACAGAGAGCCAGCAGGACAGTCCACATACACTGCTACTCTACCAGAGGAGGAGGAGGAGGAGGTGGTGATGGATGTTCTTGTCTTATTGTGATAGACATAGTAACCACCATCAGAGCACTCCAGACTCCAGGACTGATCATTCCTTCCAAACAAACAGTCTCTACTGTCTCCTTTCCTTCTGATTCCTCTGTAACTCACTGATATATCAACTCTTCCTCTCCACTCGACCTCCCAGTAACAGCGACCAGTCAGACCAGTTCTACACAGCAGCTGCTCCCAGACATCAAACCTGTCTGGATGATCAGGATATGACTGAACCTTCTTCACACGTGTCACCTTCCTGTTGTTATCAGACAGTTTGAGGTTTCTGTTCACTGTGTTTGTGTCGAGTGTGAGTTCACAGGAATCTGATGGAGAGAACAAGACACAATACAGCTGCAGTTATTAATCTATCATCTGTTTGATGATGACATCAGAGATGTGAATGAGTGATGTCACAGTTTGAAGATGCTTTGTTTTCATGAATCAAATTCAAAGCACACTTACACTTCCTCAGACCTGGTCTGAACCATCGGACTCCAGCAGGCTCCACCCTGAAAGGAGGAGGGGGGTCAGAGCAGCATGAAACATGGACATTACATCGCTCTCACACACAGAGCTTTGTTATTCATGTTCACATGGAGCACTTATTATTCATCAGCTCATACTCTTTTACTTCACTGGAGCTTCTTCTGATTGGCCCATGATGACAGCTCATTATGTTCACTTATTCATGATATATTATTATCAGTATTATATTTACAATCACCCATTTCAGACTCAGGTTCCTCTTCCAGTCAGTCAGTAAATCACATGTTTAAACCTGCATCAATTGATTTCTTTGTCCACTTGTGGTTCAGTGAAAACAAGCTGTAAACACAACATCTGACATATTATCAGCTTATAAAGTAGTTGTGTCGGTTCTGGGTCGTGGTCGCACGTGCGTGAGTCGCACTGCATGGGCGGAGTCAGTTTGTTAATAGAACCTCTACAAGTTGAAACCAACGGATGTACGACCTTTAAACTAGTGAACAAGTAGCTGATTACCTGTGAAATCTCTGACATCAGTTCACCATCTCAGTAAGGATGTGATGTTTTTCTTAAGTCTTGAAAAAATGAAATATGCACTTAGAGGATGTATTGACAATTTTGCTAAGAAATGGCAACCTTTCATTTCATATTTTCAGAATCTATTAGTGTTGCCCACCGAATGAGATATGTCTGGTAATGTGTACTGATTCATCTGGTCCTCTGTCCTTCCCTTATCTGTCTGATTAATTGCAATTTAACCTAACTACTGAACTATAGTTTTACAATACTATACTACATACATTTTACGTAAATAAATGTGAAGGCCTTGTCTGTGGGTGGGTTTGTGGGTGGATGTTTTGATTTAAGTAGCTCTTTGTTTTCTGTTTTTGTTTTTTTCTGTTTCTTGCTTTTCATTCTTGTTATTTTCTCCTTTACTACTGTAAACTGAGTAACACGTGCACAGAAAATGAAAATACTTGCTCTTTGATTATTATGTCATATGGTGCATTCTCATCAATAAAGTATATATTAAAAAAAGAAAAAAGAAAATGCTTTTTAAAGTGCAGGAACTGATCAATTTGCCCCAGAAAATATCTCATCATAAAGAGTGTTTGTTGTTGCTTTGGCTGAACATTTCTTTGAGTACATTGTTCTATAGGATCACTTCTGTATTTAAAGAATGCATTTGCAGCTAATATCTAGACATATTAACCCTGGGGGCAGTCACACTGCAACCGTCTGGTACTTACTATAAAATAAAAACAAATTGTGGTATGTTTAAAAAAAAGAAAAAAAAAGAAAAAAAAAAGAAGAAATCTCTGACATCTAAACCAAAGTCAAGTCTCCCTTCAGTCGCTCATGGACGCAATCAGCCAGTGTAAACCAGACTTAATATCACGGCTTGATGCTTCTACTGAAACCATTAATACGGTGGTGTTATTAATTATTATCTTTTATATACAGTATATATATATATATATAATATAAGAGGTAAACACCAAATCACTGCAGTACAACAAAGAGTCAGCTGCAACGAAGACGACATTGAGGACTTAAAAACCTGCATCAGTCACATTGAAAAAGAAAACAGTGAGCTGAAACAGAAGGCGGACTCAATGGAGAATTACAGCAGGTAATGGAGAGAGCTCACTCAGCCCCACACAGATGTATGTGGAAGGTGTCACCAGCATGTAGGCACCTATGTGCATTTAATGTGGCTCTGTCCAGGAATTCATACATTTTGGGTTGAAATTGGTAACCAAGTATCCTCCATAACACAGTGTCCTATTGAGCTCAATCCTGTACAATGCATCCTAGGCCTAGACGCTGCCTCACCAGAATTAAACAGATATAAGAGAATTCTTAGTCTTCTATCATTCTGTGCACGGTTATCAATCTTACAGTATTGGCTAGACGGCGCACAACCATCTGTTTCAAGTTGGCTTTATGATGTTCTACAACTACTCCCATTGGAGAGGCTCACACATGTTCTCCAAGGAGACATAAATGGGTTCTTCTCTGTTTGGAACCCTGTTATGGATTTTATTGGAGAGGACTATGCCGAAACCATACGAATAGGTTTTGCAACGTGGGATCCAAGTGAGCTGGTGAAGGGAAAAGTCCACAATATTTAATATTATTTAATTGTTGTGACAGGTATAATATGGATGATGATGATCTACAACTGTGCTGTTTTCTCAGATTTAAAAACAAAACATGGTTTGTTGCTGAGTTTGACTGTCTGTATAGTTAGCCGCAATTAATATTTAATTGTTATTGCAGGGTCAATATGGAGGGTGATGATTTATGTTTGTTTTGGTTTCTTGTGTCTCGATTTTATGTTTGTGTGTCTGAGTCTGATTGTTTGTATAGTTAGCAGGTATGTTATGTTATGTGCTGTTCTTTTTGGGGGTAACATGTGGTGTGTAAACTATATAAACTGAAAATAAAATGATTGAAAGAAAGTAGTTGTGTCTAACATGATATCAACCAGCTGCTTCCACATCCAGCAGTTACACATCAACATGATGATTCATCAGGACTCTTTGTGCTTGTGTCACCTGATGAATGGAAGTCCAATATTCTCTCTCTTTTAGCTCTGTTTTTGGTCTCCACCACCTCCTGAGGGAAACATCTGTCTCTGTAGCTGCTAAATGCTCCACTATGTTCACCAGCTAGTCTTTAACTGAGTCTGTCTGCTGTTTGCTGCTGAGCAGGTAGTGGAACAGAACAGTGGCTTCATCACAGCTTGTTGGATGAAAACAGCTGCTGCTGGAAACACTGAGACTGAACCAAACAGGAAATGTGCTGCAGAACCAAAACTAGGAGCTAAAAGAGGCTGAAAAGCTCTGTAGAGCTGCAGAGACGGAGACAATTCTCTTTGGGTTCATCACCACCACACGACTCTTCACCATTACACAGAGTCAGCTGATCTATTGTCAATATAGAAGTATTGATTGTTGGATGTTTTGGTCCTGACAAGCGACCTCTTGTGTTTGTGTAATAATGACTGTAAGAGCCATTTTGTTGTTTTTGTTTTTGTACAACCTCCCACCACATGGGGGCGTAGTGCCGGTGTGATCCTGGCCACAGGTAATATAATCAGTGGGCACTGTTGCCAACTTAGCAACTTAGTTGCTAGATTCAGCAACTTTTCAGGCTACCCTAGCAACTGTTTTTCAAACAGCACCTAGCAACAAATTTAGCAACTTATGAAAATATATTTGGCACTTTTAGCAACTTTTTTAAAGTGACTCAAATGCTAAAATGCACGCAGGCATTTTCCCTCTAAATGACACAAAAAAGATTTTCTCCGTCACACACAGCCACACCCACAACACACGTTCCTGGCTGCAAAAGTGCATTGTGGGTGACGTCAACAGCATGTGCTCAGCTCGTGCACAGGAGGGGGCAGCAGCCGAGTGAGCCGAGCCGAGTCAGCCGACAGCCCGACAGTCACACGCAGCAAATCATTGTTGGCTGACTGCAGCAGCAGCAGTATGTCTCAGTCAAAATTGTACAGCCAGAAGTACAGAAAAGAGTGGGAGTCTGTACCTGAATTTAAAGGGTGGCTAAAGCCAGTAATTGGGGATGATTGTCGGGCATACTGTGCGTACTGCAAATCAGATATGCTTGCAAAAATCGATGACATCAGAAAACATTGTGCTACAGCAAAGCATATAAATAAATCAAAACTGCACAACCCTGCAACGCAATCTACATTACCACAGTTGGTTAAGAAAGTGGATAAATGCAAAAGCGCAGAAGCTACTATGGCAATGGCCATTGCAGAGCATTGTTCGCTGCTAGCATGTGACCATTTAGGTATGGCTTGCAAAGCTGCCTTTTCAGATTCTGTGGCAGCAACAAACTTCCAAATGCACCGCACTAAGTGCACAGAAATGATTAGGGGAGTATTGGCTCCTTATTTTCTCAAAAGAGTAACATCAGATGTGGGGGATGAGAAGTTCAGTCTCCTTTTGGATGAGTCCACTGATGTCAGTGTCTCGAAATACTTGGGTGTGGTGATTCGGTATTTCAGTGCTATAAAAAGAACCGTTGTGTCCACATTTCTCAGGCTGGTTGAATTGGAGGGGAGCGATGCCAAATCAATAGCAAAGGCAGTAGTTGAGTTACTTAAGAAGTGTAACCTTAAAAAAGAGAATCTTCACGGTATTGGCACTGATAATGCGTCCGTGATGACTGGGGTGCACAACGGGGTACACAAGATTTTAAAGGCAGAATGTGCATTGCCCAATTTGGTACTCATCCGCTGTGTGTGCCATTCTTTACAATTGGCTGTCAGTGCAGCATCCAAAGAAACCATCCCTAGGAGTGTTGAGTACCTAATCAGGGAAACCTACAACTGGTTTTCGATTTCCCCAAAAAGGCGCGAGGCATACAAAGCAGTGTATGCCACAATTAATTGTGGCCAGAAACCCTTGCAGATCACCAAAGTGTGTGCCACACGTTGGCTATCGATTGAGCCTGCGGTAACTCGTATATTGAGCCAGTGGGATGAATTGAAACTCCACTTTGAGTTGACCAAGGCCAGTGAGCATTGCTACATGTACGTGGACAAGACCAACTATGTCTACCTGACATTCTTGAAATCAATCCTGTCTGACGTACAAGTTGCATTGAAGTCATTTGAGGGAGAGCAAACAGATCCTGTCAAGCTTTTGGACAATCTGGTAGACCTCTTAACATCAATTTGCAGCAGATTAGTCCACCCTATGGCAAAAATTGATGTCCTGAAGGATGCCATTGATGGACATATCAGTCTATCACCATACCTTGGGTACCTTTTCGAGAGCACAGTGTCCCGACTCAGTCTTGCGCCAGACGACGAAAAGGTCATTCGTAGACGGTGCATCAACTACATTGTTGCTTTAAGCAAGGAGCTGCAAGGAAGGCTCCCAGACAACCTAGAAGCCTTGCGAAACATGGCCTTGTTCAGTGTTAAGGACACGCTAAACCACAATAAAGGCACCACTGAAATTATTAAAGTAGCTGAGCTACTGGGGTACCATCCCCAAACAATTGACAAAATTGTTTCCCAATGGAGAATCATCCATCTGTTTAGGTGGGACTCAGCTGAAAATACAGTTGAGTTTTGGAGTGAAGTGAAAAACTACAGGGACTCTTCCGGGTCAAATCCATTTGAAGAACTGTGCAAAGCTGCACTCGCTGCCCTCTCCTTGCCACACTCAAATGCGGAGGTTGAACGGCTGTTCAGCCAAATGAGTGTGGTCAAGTCAAAGCTGAGAAATAGGATGTTACTGCACACTCTCAACTCCATACTCCTGGTGCGGTATGGACTGAAGCTGGCTGGAGATACCTGTTACCAGCACAAACTACCAAGTGAAGTTCTGGAGCAGTTTGGCACCAAAACAGCATACGGCTTTAAGGCCACTCCATCCTCTTCTGCTGGTTTCAGCTCCGTGACAATGCAGTTGGACAGTGAAGATGAAGAGGTTTTCTTTTCCACTTTTTGATTCATCATATTTACAGTATGTATGCAAGGAGTGGACTTTCTGGAACTGGCGGAGACACACAGCTGATGGTGGCAGTGTGCACTGCCGTGTGAACGAGAACAGTGGCAATATCTGGAGGAAACCATTGAGCAGCTAGCCAGCCAAGCAGCACAACAGCCTGGAGACAGCTGGAAAGAGATGCCCAGTGCACACATCATTATTTGAGTTAAGTTGCTTGTTCAAGATATCATATATACCTTGTTATTAGCTTGTACCTATAATTATTGATCAGTTTGGTTGCATGTTAACTAACTACCAGTACACTGCTTAAATTGTTCAGAATGTGTAGGTTTACTAGTTAATAAGAAAAGAAAAAAAAGTAATTGTTCAATAATGTGTAATTGTTCAATAATTCAATGTGTTGTGTTTAAAACTATCTGATCATATAAAATGTGTTGTGTTTAAATTACTTCTACAAATAAAAATGTGATAATAAACAAAAAATCTTAATTAACAGATGTCAAATCATATTATTTGTCGAAATGGACAGTCAATTTGAGTAACGTTATTAGGCTCGTTCGAGTTGAACTGCGCCTCGCCTGGAAAGCAGACGAGAGCAGGCGGACGTAGAAAGGGGCGTTGACATAAAACTGCGTTCATGTCGGACCGTTTTCAGCCGCCTGCTTCTTCTTCTTCTTTCTTTTGCTTTTTTGGCGGTTGGCAAACAGCTTTCGGGTGCATTACCGCCTCCCACTAATCTGGAGTGGACTAAGGACTCTAATACCACAACCAAACGAAAAGAAAACATATACATATATACACACACATACATATACATATGTGTGTAAATGAATAAAGATATGTATATAAATAAATAAATATATATATACACATATAGAAAAAATTTAATAATAAAATAGAAAAAATAAATAATAATACATTTCTTTCTCAAATTCTATTCATTAGTGTTGTTGACTCTAAATATTCCAGAAAACGTTTCCAACATTTGTCACTAAAGCTTTCTTCTCCAATCTCTCTTAGACCTTTTTTCAAAACTTCTCTCTCTGACTCGTACCTCTGACAGGACAATAAAACATGGTCCACGGTTTCTTCTTCTCCACAAAATGTACACTTTCCATTATTATGCTTTCTAATAACATAGAGGGAACTGTTCAGACCAGTATGGCCATTCCTTAGTCTTGTCATAATCGTCTCCTCTTTTCTAGTTCGTCCACTAGATCCTGCACTCCCAACCAATGGTTCCTCTTTAAACAGATATCTTCCTTTCCTCCCTTTATTACATTCGTTCTGACATATCTTTTTGATTTGTCCCTTAATCACCACTTTAGCTTCTGACTTACTTATATTTACATTAACGTTATTTCTCCCACTCTTCAAAGCCCTTTTTGCTGCTTTATCCGCCTTCTCATTGCCATCGACTCCAACATGGACCCACACAAAATTAACCGCTATCCGCATTTGATGGATTCTTAAAAATGATTGTAGAATTTCAAACAGTAAATCCTCTCTGTTTCTGGAGTGGCACAATGTCAAACTTGTTAGCACTGCACATGAGTCTGATGCAATCACCACTCTCTCTGGCCTGACCTCCTCTATCCACTGTAAGGCAATAACTATATGGCCATCATCTCACATGTAAACACAGATAAATCATCACTCAGTCTCTTCCCACACTCATAATGGAATTCTGGGATCACTGCTGCTGCTGCTGTTCTACCAGTTTTAGGGTCTTTAGATCCATAAATCTGTATTTAATTGTGGTAACTGATGTATGACTTGAAGATCTTACAGTTTCCCCCACGTTCATCTATCATCAGTTCAAGGAGGCCAAGATCTATTCCAGGCTGTGGCACTAACCAAAGAGGAACAGCTAACCACAGCTGGAGAATAACTCCTATAACCTAATTCACTAGCCTTCTTCTTAACAACCCAACCAGAGCTCTTTGTTGGCCTGTTGTCATGTTCCCAGTTAGCTCAATTGCACTTATTGTTGGATGGTTGTTATGTCCTTGTAAACTGACCCAATATGTCATCATGATCTGGATTCTTCTCAACTCCAACGGCATTTCCCCCATTTCTACCTGCAATGCCGGCACAGATGTTGTTTTAAAGACCCCACTACATATTCTTGACGCTTGTATTACATCCAGTTTTCCCAACAAGGTTTTAGACGCCGACCTATAAGCCACACAGCCATAGTCTAGAACTGATCTTGGGCGACTGTGGCTAAGTGGAGTGCAGGGCCGTCCTTCAATCAGAGGATCGGAGGTTCGATCCCCGGCTCCTCTAGGAGTGTGTCGATGTGTCCTTGAGCAAGACACTTAACCCCAAAATTGCTGGTCTTTAAGTTTGGATGTCTTTTCATATATTTAACTATGTTATTATTATAATTGCGGATATAAGATTGGGCATATTTTAGTTCTTGGATGTCATATTTATTTAAACATTTATATAAATAAATATATGTGAAGATAGTGTCATTTCTAAATCATACAACCGTAAATTTAAGAAATAAAAAAACTGAACCAACTGTCCAAACATCACGGCTACATAAACAGGCTACACACGGAGGAAAAGCAACGCTGCAAGTTTCCATCAGTGACAATTGTGCTTTTCTTTTAATACGTTTTGTGATGCTTCACAATCATTAATCAATGGACACATTCCAGTGCTGTGACTGAAAAAATGTTGACATCAAGTAGGATGTAGGCTTTCTCAATAAATATCTTTATTTACAGATGCTAAATAAATAACCTTATATATTATTATTGTTATTGCACAAAATGAGACTAATAGCCAACAATCTAGCGTTAAGTATTACAATTAGACAGAAAATTAGTATTAAAATTTGTTTATACTATATTTATCCTGTTAATTAAGGATAATTTTGTCTCTGCATTTGACCCATCCCTATATATGGGGATGTCTTTGACAGGCGACACGTCAAAGGCCAAGGCTCGAACAGCTGACCTTGTGGTCACCAGCCAACCCTCTTAACCCTCTTAACCCAGTGAGCCACGATCGCCCACCTTTTCCACTAAAGAAAATCTAAGAGCCAATCAGCTCTTTGATCCGAAGACAGCAAGAAGTTTCCCATCATGCCCTGGGGTCACACAGTCAGTGGAGAGCAACTGCAGCGCCTGGCTCTAAAATCTGCGGCCACCCCGCTCTCGTGAGGTTATCGTTGCCCACGTGATCATGACGTCAGCGCAAGTCCCATCATGCCCTGGGGTCATGCAGTCGGTGGAGAGCAATTCTGCATAGCCTGGCTCTAAAATCTGCGTCGTCACGTAATGACGTCACAACGTCATTTAGCAACTTTTAGCAACTAATCGACCTGCCTCTAGCAACTTCCCCGGAAAAATAGTTGGCAACAGTGTCAGTGGGTTCATTGGACACAGGTTGTTGCTAATAGGTGGAAGCAAACAGTTTTTGACCGTGAAGATTTAACGTGAAGATTTAACGAATGCAAATGTTATGATTTATTGGTATGAGGAGAAATGGATAACTGAAGAGAAAGTGGTGAACTCTGATTACGTGAGAAATAAAATGCCTATATTCGAAACTGGACTTTGTTATTTATGGCACGCGTCAGAACAAGCATTACAGCAACCGTAGTGACTTTTTTATTGGGAAGCAACGGTCACTACAATGACTGTTGTCTCTCAGAATTTAAGGAGGAAGTAGCCTGAAATCACTACAGCGCCACAAACCCTCTGATGGAGGAGGTCGGGGGGGATGGTTGGATGTACAAAGCTGTTCACATCCTGTCTCCTAGCAGCAGTCAACACTGGTTTCTATTATCTGTAATCTGGGGGTGAAAATATTACAGTTCAAGTCCGTCTGCAGCCACAGAGCACTGCCTGTGTCCCCCTATAACTTTGGTCCAGTCCTAAATAAACCTCTTTGGGCTCTGATACACCATGTCCACAATCAGCTGTTGGTTCTTCACTGAGCGTTTGTGGCTGACTGTCGCCTGTAGTTTCAACAAGTCGACTCTGATCAGCCAGGGAACTGGCTTTCAGTGCAAAACAAAACAAAACCAGGTAAAGCTGAACTCCTTTAAAACAGAAAAACATTCCTATTGTGATGATTTATCAATCTGTTTAAACAGATTGTTTCTGTATGTTTGTCTTTTCACAATCATTTCTGGACTAAAGGGCAACAAACACTGGTGGCAGATGACGAGCATCAAAACAATCTATTGTTTGATATAAGCCCACAAACCTGCAGCGGGACGACGTTGATGCATGTCAACCCAACGTGTCAGGATACACCACTGTCCTATTTTCTAATGTTGAAACAAGACAACGCTCCAGCAAAACAACAGTTTCTTCACCTTCCCTCCCTGTTTTGGCTCATCTTGGCTACTGTTCCCTGACTACTTCTGTCTGTATTGATGGTCTGATTTGTGGGACACAAACAGTTTGATGAGTCTCTGGTAGTTTGAGGTCAGCTTGGTGTGTCAGGGTCATATTAACCAGGCTGACAGTGTGACAGAAAAAAAGTTTCCAGCTCTGCCTCTATCTGACTGATTGTCTGTGGCTGCAGCAGGTCTCCTCATACCTGAGAGTTTCCAGTCTCCAGTGTGGATCATCCAGTCCAGCAGACAGCAGCTTCACTCCTGAGTCTCCTGGATGATTGTAGCTCAGGTCCAGCTCTCTCAGATGGGAGGGGTTGGAGCTCAGAGCTGAGGCCAGAGAAGCACAGCCTTCCTCTGTGATCAGACAGCTTGACAGGCTGCAAACACACAAAACAACATACATGTCTCATAATGTGAGGGAACTGTGAGGTCTGGAAAGTTACTCCAGTACTGAGATACTGTCGGCTACTGTGGGGTTACATTAACATTGTTACTGATTGTTTTCTAGTCACAACCAAACACCCATTAAAGTCTATCAACAATATGACTCTGAACATTACTGATAACTTTCTCCTTACTCTCTGAAATTTCAAGTTATAAAAGCAGAGTGAGAAAAAAAACAATATTAGATATGTTGATAGAAATATATTCAAATTAAATATTTGATTGAAATCATGAAAGCAGAGACAATCTTATGAAGGTTACAAGTTTATCCATTAATAAAAATAAGGACATTAACTGAATCCTGACCTGAGAGTTTCCAGTTCACAGTGTGGACTCTCCAGTCCAGCAGACATCAGCTTAACTCCTGAATCATGCAGGTTGTTTTTACTCAGGTCCAGCTCTCTCAGATTAGAGGACTGGGAGCTGAGTACTGACGACAGAGCTTCACAACTTATCTCTGAGAGGTTACAGTCACTCAGTCTGAAGAGACAATGATGAAGAAAAAATAAGCAATAAGTAGAAAAGATAAAGTATTGAAGTTATGATCTATGAATCCAACTCTCTCTGTACTTACAGAGCTTTGTTGGAGGCTTTGACCACTGATAGCAGCCTCAGAAGAGCCTCCTCTGAAGCAGAGTATTTCTTCAGGTCAAACACATCCAGATCTTTTTCTGATGACAGTAAGATGAAGACCAGAGCTGACCACTGAGCAGGAGACAGTTCATCTGTGGAGAGACGTCCTGAACTCAGGGACTGTTGCATCTCCTCCACGAGAGAACCATCATTCAGTTCATTCAGACAGTGGAACAGATTGATGCTTTTCTCTGGAGACACATTCTCACTGATCTTCTCCTTGATGTACTGGACTGTTTTCTGATTGGTCTGTGAGCTACTTCCTGTCTGTGTCAGCAGACCTTGTAGGAGAGTCTGATTGGACTCCAGTGAAAGACCCAGGAGGAAGCGGAGGAACAAGTCCAGGTGTCCATTTGTACTCTGTAAGGCCTTGTCAACAGCACTCTGGTAGAGACGTGTTGATTTGCCACTGATCACTTCAGACCACCAGGAGGTTGTTTGTTCTTCTGACAGCAGATTGACTCCAGAGTTGAAGAAGGTCAGATGGACATGAAGAGCAGCCAGAAACTCCTGAACACTCAGATGGACGAAGCAGAACACCTTGTCCTGGTACAGTCCTCTCTCCTCTCTAAAGATCTGTGTGAACACTCCTGAGTACACTGAGGCTGCACTGATATCGATGCTACACTCTGTCAGGTCGGATTCATAGAAGATCAGGTTGCCTTTCTGCAGCTGATCAAAAGCCAGTTTTCCCAGAGACTGAGTCATCTCCCTGCTCTCTGGACTCCAGTGTGGATCTGTCTCAGCTCCTCCATCATACTTGACCTTCTTCAGTTTGGACTGAACCACCAGGAAGTGGATGTACATCTCAGTCAGGGTCTTGGGCAGCTCTCCTCCCTCTCTGGTCTTCAACACATCCTCCAGAACTGTAGCAGTGATCCAGCAGAAGACTGGGATGTGGCACATGATGTGGAGGCTTCGTGAGGTCTTGATGTGGGAGATGATCCTGCTGGCCTGCTCCTCATCTCGGAATCTCTTCCTGAAGTACTCCTCCTTCTGTGGGTCGGTGAACCCTCTGACGTCTGTCACCATGTCGACACACTCAGGAGGGATCTGATTGGCTGCTGCAGGTCGTGTGGTTATCCAGAGGCGAGCAGAGGGAAGCAGTTTCCCCCTGATGAGGTTTGTCAGCAGCACATCCACCGAGGTGGACTCTGTAACATCAGTCAGGATCTCATTGTTGTGAAAGTCCAGAGGAAGTCGACACTCATCCAGACCGTCAAAGATGAACAGAACCAGGAACTCTTTAAACCTGCAGATTCCTGCTTCTTTGGTTTCACTGAAGAAGTGATTAACAAGTTCCACCAAGCTGTACTGTTTCTCTTTCAGCACATTCAGCTCTCTGAAAGTGAATGGAAATGTGAACTGTATATCCTGGTGGTCTTTGTCTTCAGCCCAGTCCAGAGTGAACTTCTGTGTTAAGACTGTTTTCCCAATGCCAGCCACTCCCTTTGTCATCACTGTTCTGATTGGTTCCTCTCTTCCAGGTGAGGCTTTAAAGATGTCTTCTTGTCTGATGGTTGTTTCTGGTCTGTGTGGTTTCCTGGATGCTGTTTCAATCTGTCTGACCTCATGTTCATCATTGACCTCTGCAGTCCCTCCCTCTGTGATGTAGAGCTCTGTGTAGATCTGATTCAGAAGGGTTGGGTTTCCTGCTTTAGCGATCCCCTCAAACACACACTGGAACTTCTTCTTCAGGTTAGATTTGAGTTCATGCTGACAAACTGGAACAAGAAGTCCTGAATGAACACACAACAAAGAAGATCAATGAGTCAAAGAATAGATTTCAACATGTCCTTTCCTCAAAGAATGAGTCTATGAATATATGTTGGTCCATCTCTTGAGACATTAGTAAACGTCCCATTTATTCAGCATGTTAAATCTTTAGAGAAATCCTCTTACTGCTCTGCAGACAGTCAGCCAGCTCCTCCTGCTTCATTGTCCTCAGGAAGTGCAGTGTGATCTTCACAAATGCCTCTCTGCTGCTCCTCCTCTGCTCTTCATCCTCACCGTCCAACACCTCCTCATCCTCCCTTTGACTCTCTAAGCATTCTGGGTAATCTGAACTCACAACCTTCTGGACTTTCTTCAGCTCGTTCTTCACAAAAGTGACGATGTTCTCCTCCAGCAGCTGGAACAGAATATTCTATGAATGACACAAACTAAAAACATGGAACCAAACATCAGATCCATGTTGGACAAACTGACAAGTCACTGGTCTAAAAAGTGCAGCATTGTGAACAGAATAGATGTAAAAGTAGTTGTACATGTACAGACCATAAATATGGAGTCCAGATTTGCCTGATGCTGCTTGGCAGACTGACCTCTGGGAACTTCTGAGCTCTCCTGGTCCTCTCTGTGGAGGAATCATGAAGAATCAGCTCACATTGTGTCTGTCCACACAGAGATAAACACAAGGTAAAGGTCCATGAAGTGATATCTGGATGTGGATCAGATGAGTCCCTGTAGTGGTAAAGGTTTACTAGTCCTGCTGATCCCACTGAGAATCAACAGCTCAGTCTTTCAGCTTACTGTTTTCTTCACCAGTCAGTTTGGTTTAGTCCCATCCGCTCTGACCAAGCCCTCCATGTAGTTCTCCCTGACTCACTGTACACTGCTGAAGTGCCCTGGAGCAAGGCACCCAGAACCTCCAGCTGCTCCAGTGGAACGTCTCAGTGTCCGACTGGTTGTACTGGGCAGCTCCCAGTGTGAATGTGTTTCAATGAAGAAGAGTGTTGGTGCTCAGAGAACTTCATCTGAGGTTTAAAAACTGGAGATCTCACAACAGAGAGTCTGATAGAAACACATCATCGCTTTGTTTTCATCATCAGTTTGAAATCCTCACCTTTGATCAACAGAGTGGCGTCCATCTTTGAAGACTATAGGAATACCCATAGACTGGTCACTCTTTATGGACAGACAGCTGGGTTCAGGTCCAGGTCCAGGTTGTTCCAGCTTCCTCCTGATAGAAACACCAAATAAATTCTGCACTGAGACAAAACCTATCAGTGATTTAATAAACCTACTGTAATAAGTGTGTTTGTATCCTGGTAGTTTTAGGATACATTTAGTATGAAATCAATGTTTCATGTAGAAATGTTGATGTTGAAGCTGTATTCGGTGCAGCAAAGACAAGAAATGATGCAGTGAGGTGACCATAATGGTTGAAGAGAAATGCTGTCCAATCAGGATGAAGAGAGCAACCATGTGGTGTAAAAGAGTTTTACCTGAGTGACCTTCTGACATCATCATCACGTTGTTTTCATCATTAGTTTGAAATCCTCACCTTTGATCAACAGTATGCCGTCCATCTTTGAAGACTATAGGTTGACGCATAGACCAGTCACTCTTCATGGACACACAGCTGGGTTCAGGTTCAGAGTTAGTGAATCAAAGACTTTGAGTCATGGGCCATGGACAGTTAGAGATGGTCATCTCACCTCTGAGCTTTGGTCTGGCTGTCATGTTCCCCACACAGAATGGTTTTAGGAAATTTGAGGAACCGATATTGAAGCATTTTAAAGAAAACATGATTTATCTGCCAGGCTTGAACTGTTTGTAGCTCATCTGCTCTGTCAAATACATTGTGGGGAAGTTTTGATCGGGAATCCGCTGTAGCACCCTTGCACAACGAAGCCACAAAAATACCCAGATACTGGAAACTAGATTGAGCGGAGTTGAGATCTCCAAGAACTGAGTGAATGTAGTGGAGATACGCTTAGGAGGACCAAAGTCTCATGTTTGTTTTGAGGGTTCTGGGATGCGTAGAAGAGCTTTGAGAAGTGAAGTTACAAGCTCGGGCTGATGATGTACTGGTCATGTGGTGGAAGTAGTGGACACTCTTCCAAGCTGACCAGTAAAAAGAAAGGGTTGAGGGAGATCCAGGGTATCCATGATGAAGTTCTGGGACTCAATGATCAACAGAATTAGGGCAGGAATTACAAGTTGAATGACAGAGTTGAAAATGGAGGAACCAATGGTGGATGTGTGTCTGCAAGAGCTCCTGAACTTCTGGAACGTTAAACGAGAAAGTGATGGAGTGACCTGGACGTGAGGACTGTGTGGAGAACATATTGGTGTGTAATAGAGTGCCAGATTAGACAGCGCATGAACAGCATGATGAGTGGGGCGTAGCAGCGTCCTTTGTTGATTAAGTAAATGACTGCAAGGTTTTCAGTGTAAGAAGGATGGACTTGCTGGACCATTCATGGCCCCATAGAATGGCTGCTGCTACTATGGGATAGATTTCATAGAGCAAAGAGGAAACGACTTGGTATTCACTCGAAAGCTCCTGGAGCCGTTCTGCTTTGATCCATCTTCCGTCATGAAAACCCCCCAAAAACCGACAGAAGGTGCGGCTTCACTGTACGGACCATATTCATGTGGGTAAGTGGGTTGATCATCTTAGAAAAGGTGATCCTGTTCCAGTTAGTGAGAACGTTGAGCCAGAGACTTAGTTCAAGTGAGAAATATTCCAAGAGTGATGTGCCAGAAGACGAGTCCGATCTTGGCACTTTGTCCAAGTTACCCTGCTAAGGCTGGCTGATGCGATTGCTGGGAGTGGAAAACTGGGGGCGCTGGCATCCTGATGCCAGATTCCCATCCCACTCGCTGATACGGTGGAGCAGTCGCTCAAAACATAGGAAGAGGGACAACCAATGAGTGAGCGGGAATCATTGTCTTGAACAAAGACAACATTGAGTGTAGTCGAGGCGGCCTGGTCGCTACGATGGCTGAACGATACTGAATGAACGGTTCTCTCAAACTGGGACTTCTGTTATCTGCCCAGGAATAACCACAAATTGATGCAGTCATCACACATTTCTGTAACATTGTGAGCCTTTTTTGAAACATGTCTTGCTTATGTTTATTCAACATGGGATACTTGTTGTATTTCGTGCAGATTTTTTGAACCAGTGTGTTGTTAGTCAGATGTCTTAAGACTTAAGACTGTTGACCTGTCACATCACTCATGTATGTGGTTTGGTCCACTCCTGTCTGATAAACAAACATCCATGTTCTCCTACACAGCTTCTTTAAACTGGCTCCCAGCCTCAGCTCACATCAGCTCCAGACTCTGGTGCTGGTCTACAGGGAAGTGAAGGGAACTGGTCCTTCCAACTTACTACCTCTGGACGTTTGGTCGCCCTGTCCCTCAGAGGACCCTGTGGTCTCTCATCTCGATCATCACTCTTTTCTGTTTTGGTCCAACAGTGGTGGAATGAACTATTGAAGTCGGGACACCAGAGTCACTGAACATCTTCCACCACGATCTGAGAGCCATCTGTCACACAACACCTTCACACACCTGACACACATCTCATTTCTTTAAAATATAAAAATGTAGCTTTCTAACACAGTTTCAGTTGTTTATTTGAAAAGGATGTGCCTTCATTTTTTCATGACATCTACCTGATGTTCTTGTTCAGTTTGACTGCTCTGATTGTAAATCACTGTGGACTGTAATAAACTCTGTCCCTCATTGATTGTCTAAACTCAAACACACTGTCGTGGTTGTAGTTTGGAGACATATTAGGTAATAAATCACTTCCTGTTTTATCCAGGAAGTGACTGATCACTGATGTAGTTCTAGTTTTTCTACTTCTCGTTACTTTTCAGAACAAATAGCAGTATCATGACCTGCTCACATTTCTTTGCAGAGTATATCAGCAGCAGTAGAAGACCAGTTATACAGCTATTAGGTACATTTTACATTTAATTTGTACTTACTCTGCAGCAGAGACTTTTCGTCCTTTAAAATCGATGCCATGTTTGTGTGACTGGTTGGTCTCAGGGGACACACAGCTGAGTTCAGGTTCAGGTCCAGGGGACTCTGGTCTCTGATGGATCCTGGCACATAGAGGAAGACCAGCAGGGAAGGTAATTCAGTTTTTAGTCTTCATTCTCAGCAGCTGTTGGAAAACTAGCAGCTATCAATAAGAAAAGGATCAATACAGGAACGTTTTATTTGAAATCCTGAAGAATGTGTGCGAGTGCTGGGAATCTGAAGATTATGAATAAAGAAGCTATAATTATGTGACACGTAGCATCTTCTAGCACGGCTGGGATTTGAGCTGATGATGTTTAATCAACAGGGTTCACACTGCACCAAGAAGCTAATGCCAGACACAGAGATGCACATCTACAACAAACTATTATATTATTGTAGATTAACAGTTGAACGTACAAATGATTATCCATGGTAATTTCTCAGAGCTCAAGATAACGTCTTGAAACAGTTCAAAACCTAAAAATATTCAGTTTACAGTGATTCAAACAAGAAAAAAAGTTTAATTGGAGAAAGATCAACTCATAACATTGGAAGAGATGTTCATCTGTAAAACAATGTTAAAAAAGTAATTTCTCTAAATGAATCCCAGCTGAACGTGAAGTCTGTTGACTGAGTGTAAACCTCACTGACCACCAGGGGGAGCTCAGCAGCTGATGTAGAAACATAAACCTCCACCCTCTGGACCTGAACACTGAGCCCTCCCAGACTCCTGTCACTCTGTGATGTGTTCAAGTGCTCTCTGGTAATAAGACCGTCACACTGCTGGGTCCAGAGGGTTAACACAAGGACTTCAATCGTTGCCATGGATACAGCAGGACATGTGTCATGTTGAACCTGAGATCATCTCACAGTTTGTCTAAAGAGCTCCAGTCAGCATTTGAATCAACAACTTTATCTAAAATGTTCAGTCTGCTGCTTCAGACAGTAAAACAGACCCATGATGTAATTTACAGTAACTAAAGATAGAATACAAATATATAAACTCTTCACACAGTTCATATTAGTCTGATATGAAACCCTCAGCTGATCCTCTTCACACTCACAGATGCTCCTATTTGTTTCTGTTGGATTCAATGTGAAAGAAAACTCACTGACTGCAGATAACATAGAAATCTAAATGATAAACCTCAATGTATCAATACAGCAACATCAATAACTTATAATGACTAATAAGTATTAGTTATTGGTTGTAAAATCAGTGAGGTATCAAAGTCTTAACTGAAGTTCAGTCTCAGAATTTAATCTAATGACTGAATCTGTTTTATGGATTTATGGGATTATTATGAGTCAATGTTCAAGTGAAAGAGCAGAGAAACAGACCTCTGCAACTATAGGCCCTAAACATCAAGTAGTCTCCAGATCTCTGCAACTAGTCCCTAAACCTCTGTAACTAGTCCCTTAGAGTGATCATTGAGGATTTAAGGGCAACAAAATCAGCTAGAACAAGTACACACTAACCCACAGTGGCTCATGATTGTGGCTCTGAACAGGTTGGAAGAGTACTGATCCTCAATGTGTGTTGGAGCTGTTTCCATGATATGGGAGCACTGACTGGAAAGGCTGACTTCCCAAGAGCAGAAGTTGTTCATTGGAGCGTGTTACATTAGATCCAAAGTTCTGATCCAGATTCATCGTGATGTAAGCTGGTAGTTTACCAATTTGGGTTTCATAGACAAACTAATACTATTTTGTATTACTTCTCTCTGCAGGGAAGTTCTACCAACTTTTCGTACAGGAAGGAGGGATGAGTGCTATAAACACCACCAGTAAAAAACCTAAGTGCTGAAAAATAAACCTCATCCAAGGGTTTAAGAGAAGAGGCAGAGGCAATCCCCCAGTCCCTCAAGACCTCCACTCGTTCCCCATACAGCAAAGAATCCAGTTCAAGGTTCTCCTCATCACATACAGTACAAAGCCCTTCATAACCCTGAACCTCTTCATACCTTTAGACCTCCTGCATTGACATGCTCCACCCGTCACCTCAGATCCACTGACGCCAACCTCCTTGCAAGCATCAGACCTGGGGGGACAGGGTCTTCTCCATAGCTGCCCCCTCCCTCTGGAACTCTCTCCCCCGGCACCTCAGACATTCTCCGTCACTTAAAACTCACCTATTTAAATCTGCTGTTAACCCGTGAAGCTAGTTATATATGTTTTTGTTTTTGTTCCTTACTGTTATGTCATCTCTTTTGTTCATATTGTAATTGCTTTTATTCTTTCTGTTTTTACCATATAAAGTTCCTTTGAGTATGAGAATTTGTCATCTATCCGAACACTGAAGTAGTGCTTTCAATATGAGTTTTAGATCACTGAGTGCAACTTGGAGAGCGTTAAAGCAATTTTGCAGGTTTAGTGTGGGCAATACAACACAATATTGTATAATCTGCATACAGATGTGCATGGCAGTTAGTTAAAGACTAGTCACTAGACCTCTGAAAGTAGTCCCTAGACTCCTGCAACTTGTCCCTATCTGCAAAAAGTCAGTAGACATTTGCTATCAATCCCCAGATTGTTGCAACTAGTCCCCAGATCTCTGCTGCTATTCATTAATTAATTTATTCATATATATCAGAGTTGTCAATGAGGATTTAAGGATTAAAAAACAAAGAAAAAAAAACAAAATTAGCTAAAACCAGTACACACTGACGGACTGTGGCCCATGATCATGGCCCTGAACTGTCCATAGTCCATGTTTGAAGGTTACTTACCAATAATCCTTTTACCATAAAACATAGGGAAATTATTTGTTGTAATGTATTGACAAGATTGTTGAAAGGATATGTGAATGTGAGTTTTCCATCTCCAAATACGGAGGTATTTATATTCTGTAACCCTCATATATTTGAATCCTTCTGGAGAACAACATCAACAATGTCCTCTAGAACTAGTCCCTAGTCCTCTTCAACTAGTTCCTAGACCTCTAGAACTAGTCTATAGACCTCTCTGCATACATTGGTTCTCACTTCATATACTGATAAGTTCAACATAATAATACATTGTCATTGAGCTTATGAAGTGATTCATTAACAGAGTAGAAATGGTCATTTGATCTATGAGAGCACTTTGACCAACAGAGGCCTCAATAAACATGAAATATGAGCTTCATAAAATACCTGAAGGATCAAAGTCCAGACTTTAGTCCAGTATCAGAATTCAATCTAACGACTGTATCTGTTTTATAGATTTATAGGTTTATTATGAGTCAATGTTCAAGTGAAAGAGCAGAGAAACAGTCAACATCAAGTTAGTAAGAATGAATATGTTGAAGGTAAAACAGGATCAAATGTAATGAGAAGTGTTGAGTGTGATACCTTTTCATGTTGCTGATAAGCTGCAGCCACCTGATGAAGACAGACGGGTTCATCATTAGTCTTCAGTCTCATTTGATGTGTGTCTCAGCAGGAAATGGGATCTGTTTCTGCATGTAGACTTTAAAGACAGCCAGCTGTAGTTTCAAGTATCTGTTGTCAGATCAGCTTTGTGCAGTGGACTCATTATCAAAGACAGGAGGTCAACACATGAACCAACAAAGAGCAGCTCGTCTGTCATGAATTAAAGTTTCACTTACTCAGTTTCTTCTCATGAACTTCAACACTCTGCAGCTCTCTGCTGTCTGGACCAGGTCTGTAGAAAAAAGTTTTCTGTTGATGTGAGTGAGACGATGAGCTCCATCAGGACTAAATCCTCTTCTTCTTCATTAGTCCTCAGTGTCTTCAGGCTGCTGTCACACTCCAACACATTATTAAACCAGTGTGAACCTGCAGCACTCAGTTCAAAGATCAGCTGCATCATGTTTATATGACTTTATATGATACGTGTTAAAATTTAACCCACAGCATCTTCCACACTGGAACAAACCTGAGAACATAAAGCTCCTTATCACTGACAACATCAACACTCCAACACTGTCACACGTAGTGAAATGGAGATGACCTGAGTGCAGTTGATGTGTGTCAAGTGATTGTAGTATAAACACACCTGTGTCTGGGAGGTCCAGTCTCTGGTTCATCAGTATTCCTGCTACAATTGCAACATGAAGACAAAAGAACACTCCAAGCTACTCAGAGAAAAGATCATTGAAAAGTACAAGTCAGGAGATGGCTACAAAAAGATTTCCTACTCACTGGACATCCCACAGAGTTCAGTTCAGTTCATCATTAAGAAATGGAAGGAGTATGGCACTTGTTTAAATCTCCTAGAGCTGGCCGTCCTCACACACTGAGTGACCGGGCAAGAAGAGGACTGATGAGGGAGAACACCAAGACACCTAGGACCACTCTGAAGGAGTTCAAAGCTTCAGTGACTCAGATGGGAGAGACTGTACATACAGCAACTGTTGCCGGGGTTCGTCACCAGTCGAAGCTGTATGGGAGAGTGGCAAAGAGAAAGCCACTGTTAAAAAAAGCTCATATGAAATCTCACCTGGAGTTCACTCAAAGGCATGTGGGAGACTCCAATGTCAATTGGAAGAAGGTTCTTTGATCTGATGAGACAAAAATTGAGCTTTTTGGCCATCAGACTAGACGCTATGTTTGGTTAACACCAAACACTGCACATCACCACAAACACCATCTCCACCGTGAAGCATGGTGGTGGCAGCATCATGCTCTGGGGATGCTTCTCAGCAGCAGGCCCTGGAAGGCTTGTAAAGGTAGACGGGAACATGAATGCAGAAAAATATCGCTAAATCCTGGAGGATAATCTGACTCAGTCTGCAAGAGAACTACGACTTGGGAGAAGATTTATTCTCCTGCAAGACAACGACCCCAAGCATACAGCAAAAGCTCCACAGAAATGGTTCAAAGACCACAAGGTGAATGTTCTGGAGTGGAAGTCAAAGCCCAGACCTCAATCCAATCCAGAATCTGTGGCTGGACTTGAAAAGAGCTGTTCACGCCCGATCCCTGAGCAACATGACAGAGCTTGAGCTGTTTTGAAGAAGAATAGAGAAAAATCTTAGTGTCCAGATGTGCCAGCCTGAGTGAGACACATCCACACACACACTCAGTGCTGTGATTGCAGCCAAAGGTGCATCTACTAAATACTGACCTGAAGGGGGTGAATATTTATGCAATCATTTACTTTAACTTATATATTTTTAATTAATTGCCATTATTTTGTAAAAATCTGTTTTCACTTTGATATTAAAGAGGTTTTTTTTCGCAAATTCTTGTCAAAAAAGCCAAATTATACTGACCATGATTTCATGTATAAAGGCAACAAAAGGATGAAACATCCAAGAGGGGTGAATACTTATGCAAGGCACTGTATATATATTCTAAAAAAAGATAATATTTCATACATGCCAAGTTCATTTCGTGTGTGTAAAATGATGGAACCGTCCACGGAGAGGGATCACCGCCATCTCTACGTGCGTCCTGTGTTTCACTTTTCACGCTGGTGCAGTCCTATAGCTGTGAACCACAAGCTGAACTACAAAGTGGTTCTATATAGTTAGTGTTATGTGGAAATTTGACTTCCAAATAATATAAATATCAACAAAAATAGCTTATTGATGGCATACTTGACAGGCTGATGCACCTTGAAAACGTTTCTCTATCTTTATTTGAAATATTTGAACCCCTACTGAATCCTTAAATGATGATGAAACGAGCCCTTCTCAGATTCACCTGCACCGAGCGCATCTTGACTCCACTGTGGTCCAACAGCTCCTCCTCTCTGCCACGCTGAGACCTGCGTCTCATGCACGAAGCACGGACATTGTACAACCCCCGCCCCCTTTTCACTTTAATATACTTGTACACACACACACACACACACACACACACACACACACACACACACACACACACACAGTGAGGCTTCCAGCTCATTTGTCTGTCAGTTTGACTGATCTGTCTACAGCATGTTGTGACGTCCTTGGGAGGAAACGGTGAGGCAAGTCCTATTATAAACTTCATATGTGAGTGTTGTTGATAACAGTCTGATTTGTTCCGTCCCCAAGTGTCCCGACAATGAATTCATGCACACACTAACCTGGTAACCTAAGTGCCAATTCCCACTGCATCTCTCCATCGGCCTAAACAACACAACTGTTTGTTTTCATCACCAGCTAAATAAATCAAAGCAGGTCCACACAGCAGCCTCACAGCAGTCATGTTTACTGTGATGAACACATCTGGGCTGAACTATTCAGCTTGACAGCAGCTCCTCTCATGAACATTGAGAAATGACAAATCATGACAAATGACAGTTTATTTATATTTTGTTAAATTTTTGTTATATTTTTCACTTCTATGTTTTTTTTCTCTTGTCATCTGAAACACTGTCCACCAAATTTCCCTTCAAAATAAAACTTTGAATACCTTTAAGGCATATTTTGTACTAGTGAAGAATAGTGCTTGGGTTACACCGAACTTAAAACCATAGACTGTATATAAAAAGCTGAATCTCTAGAGGAGAGCCGGGAGCCTCATGCTCTGGCTGACTGCAGGTCAGCAGCTTCGCCCAGAAAGAGACCGAGACCGCTGTAGACGGCATCGTCTGACAAAGGTGCTGCAATCCAGTAACCAAGGTGAGGTGCTGTGAATATCCACATGAGTTTTCCTACTGACACCAGCGTCCCTAGCCCCATTCTCATCCGTCCACCTAAAACAAACAGACAACAAAACAAACAGTATATAATTGTCTTGAAAACTACCACAAACATGTCAGACCTTAATAATTGTAACAGTTTGCCACGTTTGTATCTTTTGACACTTTCTTGAGAATAAGAACGATTTCTTCCTCGCCACAAATGAGGGGAGACACAAAAACATAGCTGTGTATTAACCGCATGTCTGATAAATTAAAGCTGGCCTTCTGTTCACATTTTACAAGTGTCTCAAAAGTATTTCCATTCGCTGACTGACTGTGATGCTGAACTCTATCGACCAAAGAGAGCTCTTCTTCCTCCCACTAGTCTGAACTAAAGGTAGTGTTGATCATACTGACGTATAGCAGTATGATGGATTAGTGTCTCAGTGTCTAGCCATGTATTTGTAGGAAATATGATCTTTGAATCTATGTTTGAAATGATCAAGCCTGCATTAGTCATTAAGTGAAAGTAGGAATTTTATTTATCTGAGTAACTGGACATATTTTGAATAATATCTGAAGTGGAAATTCTTCATGAAAGGAAAGATTCAAATGTTACAAAGTCTGGTTAAGTTCTGAATCTAAATACTTATTTTTATATTTTGTGGAGATTTGGTGATTATTCATTACATTCCATCATTGTCTGCAGTCATCAGATCAGTCTTGGTTTTGTACACAGGAATTCACATAAAACAGATTGATATTAGAGATCCTATCAGTTTGTGTAACTTTGAATCACATTTTCTCATCACACTTTTAATTAAATGTTTTAATCCTTTTTATTTTAGTTTGCCAGCAGACACCTTTACTTACCTGTAACGTTTTGATAAGTCACCCTTTATGAAGGGCTAACTAAATGCTTGTGTTTCTCTCACTATAAAAAAGTCATCCAGTCTGTTGAAATGTTAGTAAGTCATTAATAAAGGGTCTTGAGTTTCTCAATTTCTAATATGCCATCAGCAGAATGTGTCCGTCAACTGTAATTATAAATGTAAACACATCATTAATAATACATTTTTATATGTATCAATCAATTATGCATTTGTAAATGTAAATATGTTGTATAATTGATATTGTTTTGCGACTCCCTGCAGCCCTTTTCTTTCTTTGAATTGAAAAAAAAGCATCCAAAATACACATAAAGGTGTTTATTTTAATGCACTTTTGTGATTTATTTCTGTAGATTTCTCCTAAAATCTTTCTTTCTCTTTTTGAATAAAAATAATGCCAATCTCTCAGATATTATGCAGCCATCTAATTTAAAAATAATCACCAAATTTAAAGATATACATGTACATCAGAAAGAGGAGAGTCAGGACTACAGTTGTCTTCCCTAACACGTCTTGTTCTGCTGCGCCCTCAGGTGGTGGAGGTCTGCTACGACGTCCTGAAGGAGCGTATCTTCTCCAAATAACGAGGGAAACAAGGGAAGGTGACCTTTGTTGACTGATTGAAATGTCATTAATACAATAAATGACTTAAGCAGGATTTCCTCTTTGCTCTATTTCTCTAAGATATCCAGTTTATCCTACAACGTTCGGCCTGTTGTGACAGTCAACAACGACAGTATATGGAACATATTTCACTGGGGATGTAACAATATACGGTGACTCAATACATCATACTGAGCAGCTGAAAAGTGGATCACAATGTGGACACATTTTCTTTATTTGAATAATAAAAGAGAGAAAAGTGTCTGGTTTGGGACTACTTGTTTCTCCAACGTTTCTGTGACACTTAAATTGAGTTGTGATGAGGTATACCTCTTAAGCTCGAGCCCTATTTGTAGGCCTCTGCTCGAAAATGGCATACCCATACTAAGGAGACCACAGTTCTGTTACTACAAGGTCTATTTCAATAATTTTTGATGCTATAATCAGATAACACTTGTGAGATTTATTCAGATGGGTAAATATTGTGTATATGTTGCTGGTTAATATAGTGCATGAAGACATTACACAGCTCAAATTGAAAATAATCAGGTTCGCCTGAAAAAAAAAGCACTTTTATTGATATTATGTTTTTGAAATAATGCAGCTGGCTCCCTAAAAACTCCCAAATCATAGCACAACCGATCAGTAGTTGCTGAATAAAGGTTGGCTGGGATAAAGTGAAGAATAAGAGGCTTTAGTACAGAGAGGTCACGCGAGGTCATCATTTTCGAACCAGCTGTTGCAGCTCTTACATTGTACTTTTATATACTATATAACTATATATTTCACTTTTTGTATCACTCATATTATTCAATACATCCAAATACAGCTGTTTAGAATAATTTTGAGAGCCAGGGTGGTCTCAGAGCCTGTCTCTGGCTCTCATCCATAGGATTTTCTCAGTTCATGTGTGTGTATGTGGCTGTAGCTCAGCCTATCATCGGTCGATTTCAGTCAATGAGCCCGCCTTCGACGCGTCAGAGTCTCAGGAAGGCGTGTGTCGAATTTGGTGTTGATTGACGGAAGTTTCAGCCAGTAAAGTGCTGCGTCTCCCCGAGCGTAAATTTCCGTTCGCCGGAAGTCTGACCGCTCGCCCAAGCGGGATTGACCGCTCTTATACTGGAAACAGCTCGGCAGTAAACAGGATGCAGTTGGCAACAATGATGGTAGCTTTGAACCGGATAATCTGCGACGTTATTCTACTCATTTTTCATAAAACGTGACCAATAACCAACGATTTTTTTCGGCGAAGGGCAGTGCCATTGTACAGTTGTCCACTCACAGCTTTCTACTGGTTAAACGGAGAGAAAAACCGAAGGTCTTTATGCGTTCGGCGACGAATGCTAATGCTAAAAAATGCATTGGTTAGCTCGGTAGCCGCTAGCTTCGTGGTGCAAATATTGATTTGCAGTACACATAACGACGATTTCTGCCCAGGATTTCATGCTTTTATGCCACATTTTCTAGATGCTTATATTAGTAGTCTATAATTGTGTTTGGAGTGTGTAAAAAGTGACTTATATGATAGTGTTGCCCATACGTTGCTGTTTAATCCGGTAAAAAAAATGTACAAATCCACAATATTACCGAAGAATAAGGCTATTTTTCGAACAATATTTTCAGGGGTGCTGAGCCCGAGAGCCCCCGAATTCGGGGGCGTCGTGATTATTAACAAACCATGAGATTCTAACTTCATCTGTTAACATGAAGCAACTTTGAACCTTTTGGAGACATCGAGGTGAAATCTGATTGGATAAAAGCTCTCCTTAAAACAAGCTGCACTGGAAGCAGCGCTGCAGGCTGGAAGCAGAGCAACAGAGGAGGACAGTAGCTGTGCAATGAGAAAATAAGATAATGGGAAAAATAATTAGAATACATGTAGTGTATTTATGAAAAAATATTAAATAATAAAATAGCTATAACTTTGTGATTCTGTTTAGGCCCTGACGGCCCACCACTGCCATTCATAACATTGCTGATGTCTTCCTGCTCACCAATCTCAACACAGATCTCCTCCACGCTCCATGAAAACAAAAGAGGGAATAACTCAGGTTATAGAGCTCCTCTTTAAACCATCCATCTGCTGAGTCCATATTTTCGGTTGGTTCCTTCTGTCAAGTTAAGGCAAAAAGGTAGCAGGAGATGGACCCAAACACAGAGACACGGGGAGCAGAAGGATGAAGAAATGGTGATTTTGATAAAGAAAATGTCACACACATGTATACTACATGTGTATATAACCTCCAACACACACTCAGTCACAGTTTATTTCTTTCTTTAAGATTAAAATCTAATTAAATCTAACGACTGAATGCGTCAGTTTATTTCCTTGTTAAATTGAATTAAAGTTAATAATTAGTTTGAATCTTTAGTCCAAACTTGTTCAGTTGTTCAGGACTCTGAGACTTGATGTGCAGGGAGAGGACGCCCCCTGCTGGATGAACAACACCACAGTCTGTGTCCCAAATCCATCATTCTACACACAATGTACTAAATACTGATCATATAGTAAACAAACAATCACCTTTATCATGTTAGAGTCACTGTTATTAACACGTATTGTTGGAAAGTCACAGAGCTCAGTTAAAGTTCATCAGATACAACTTTTATTTACTACATTTTATTATACACATATACACCTACACACATACATATGCACACATTTAAGTAAGCTCATGTAATTAATATTTTACCCAAAATAAATATTAAAACTTGTCTGATTAATATTTCAACATAGCTCATTATCTGACCATAAACTCCAGACCCTCCAGATGATGAAGGTCTTCATCACCAAGAGAAGAACATTTATCTGGATGCACCATGTTCAGCAGGTACTTTGTGACTTCTGGAGAAATCAAGAGATTGTTGATCAAATATCACTGCAAAGTAGCACATTGTTAGTAGAAGAAGAAAAGACTCATGGACACTTTGAGTTAAAATAAGGAGACTTTTTTATTTCAGTTTATTTATAGTATTGCTAATAACACATCTATGTTCATTTAGAGATCAGAGAGGGTTGTAATATAGTGAGACTTGCTCTCTCCGGGGAATCCAAGGAACACATGATGTTCTGTTTGGACACATAAGATGTACGACCTTCAAGAATGAGAGTAAGGTTGTTGAAGTTACATCACTCTGTTCAGAGTATTGTTTCATCAACCTCTAGCATACTGGAGAGAGAACACTACAAACACCACCCTGAGGATAAACTCCTAATCACATCCTCCTAACTAACATCAGCTGTGTGTGATCCTGTACACACTGAACTATCTGGTCAGCAGAGAGAAGGTTTCTCTAGCAGGAGGAGACTCTCCCTCCTACAGAGAACACAGAGACACTGAGGAACCAGAACTGAACCAGAACCTGAACCCAGGATAAAGAGGTTCAGTGAATGTGGTGTTGAAGGTGTGGAGGTGGATCAGTGTGTCAGAGGAGACTCTGTAGAAGGACAGAGAGCCAGCAGGACAGTCCACATACACTGCTACTCTACCAGAGGAGGAGGAGGAGGAGGAGGAGGTGATGGGTGTTCTTGTCTTATTGTGATAGACATAGTAACCATCATCAGAGCACAACAGACTCCAGGACTTATCATTCATTCCAAACAAACAGTCTCTACTGTTTCCTCTCCTTCTGATTCCTCTGTAACTCACTGATACATCAACTCTTCCTCTCCACTCAACCTCCCAGTAACAGCGACCAGTCAGACCAGTTCTACACAGCAGCTGAGGCCAGACATCAAACCTGTCTGGATGATCAGGATATGACTGAACCTCCTTCACACGTGTCACCTTCCTGTTGTTGTCAGACAGTTTGAGGTTTCTGTGTACTGTGTTTATGTCGAGTGTGAGTTCACAGGAATCTGATGGAGAGAACAAGACACAATACAGCTGCAGTTATTAATCTATCATCTGTTTGATGACATCAGAGATGTGAATGAGTGATGTCACAGTTTGAAGATGCTTTGTTTTCATGAATCAAACTCAAAGCACACTTACACTTCCTCAGACCTGGTCTGAACCATCGGACTCCAGCAGGCTCCACCCTGAAAGGAGGAGGGGGGTCAGAGCAGCATGAAACATGGACATTACATCGCTCTCACACACAGAGCTTTGTTATTCATGTTCACATGGAGCACTTATTATTCATCAGCTCATACTCTTTTACTTCACTGGAGCTTCTTCTGATTGGCCCATGACGACAGCTCATTATGTTCACTTATTCATGATATATTATTATCAGTATTATATTGACAATCATCATCCATTTCAGACTCAGTTTCCTCTTCCAGTCAGTCAGTAAATCAAATGTTTAAACCTGCATCAAATAATTTCTTTGTCCACTTGTGGTTCAGTGAAAACAAGCTGTAAACACAACATCTGACATATTATCAGCTTATAAAGTAGTTGTGTCGGTTCTGGGTCATGGTCGCACGTGCGTGAGTCGCACTGCATGGGCGGAGTCAGTTTGTTAATAGAACCTCTACAAGTTCAAACCAACGGATGTACGACCTTTAAACTAGTGAACAAGTAGCTGATTACCTGTGAAATCTCTGACATCTAAACCAAAGTCAAGTCTCCCTTCAGTCGCTCATGGACGCAATCAGCCAGTGTAGAACAGACTTAATATCACGGCTTGATGCTTCTACTGAAACCATGAATACGGTGGTGATATTAATTATGATCTTTTATATACAGTATATATAATATAAGAGGTAAACACCAAATCACTGCAGTACAACAAAGAGTCAGCTGCAACGAAGACGACGTTGAGGACTTAAAAACCTGCATCAGTCACATTGAAAAAGAAAACAGTGAGCTGAAACAGAAGGCGGACTCAATGGAGAATTACAGCAGGTAATGGAGAGAGCTCACTCAGCCCCACACAGATGTATGTGGAAGGTGTCAGCAGCATGGAGGCACCTATGTGCATTTAATGTGGCTCTGTCCAGAAATTCATACATTTTGGGTTGAAATTGGTAACCAAGTATCCTCCATAACACAGTGTCCTATTGAGCTCAATCCTGTACAATGCATCCTAGGCCTAGACGCTGCCTCACCAGAATTAAACAGATATAAGAGAATTCTTAGTCTTCTATGGTTCTGTGCACGGTTATCAATCTTACAGTATTGGCTAGACGACGCACAACCATCTGTTTCAAGTTGGCTTTATAATGTTCTACAACTACTCCCATTGGAGAGGCTCACACATGTTCTCCAAGGAGACATAAATGGGTTCTTCTCTGTTTGGAAGCCTGTTATGGATTTTATTGGAGAGGACTATGCCGAAACCATACGAATAGGTTTTGCAACATGAGATCCAAGTGAGCTGGTGAAGGGAAAAGTCCACAATATTTAATATTATTTAATTGTTGTAACAGGTATAATATGGACGATGATGATCTACAACTGTGGTGTTTTCTCAGATTTAAAAAAAAATATATATGGTTTGTTGCTGAGTTTGACTGTCTGTATAGTTAGCCTCAATTAATATTTAATTGTTATTGCAGGGTCAATATGGAGGGTGATGATTTATGTTTGTTTTGGTTTCTTGTGTCTCGATTTTTTTTGTGTCTGAGTCTGATTGTTTGTATAGTTAGCAGGTATGTTATGTTATGTGCTGTTCTTTTTGGGGGTAACATGTGGTGTGTAAACTATATAAACTGAAAATAAAATGATTGAAAGAAAGTAGTTGTGTCTAACATGATATCAACCAGCTGCTTCCACATCCAGCAGTTACACATCAACATGATGATTCATCAGGAGTCTTTGTGTTTGTGTCACCTGATGAATGGAAGTCCAATATTCTCTCTTGTTTAGCTCTGTTTTTGGTCTCCACCACCTCCTGAGGGAAACATGTCTCTTTAGCTGCTAAATGCTCCACTATGTTCACCAGCTAGTCTCTAACTGAGTCTGTCTGCTGTTCAGGTAGTGAACAGTGGCTTCATCACAGCTTGTTGGATGAAAACAGCTGCTGCTGGAAACACTGAGAAAACTAGGAGCTAAAAGAGGCTGAAAAGCTCTGTAGAGCTGCAGAGATGGAGACAATTCTCTGTGGGTTCATCACCACCACACGACTCTTCACCATTACACAGAGTCAGCTGATCCGTTGTCAATATAGAAGTATTGATTGTTGGATGTTTTGGTCCTGACAAGTGACCTCTTGTGTTTGTGTAATAATGACTGTTGTCTCTCAGAAGTAAAGGAGAAAGTAGCCTGAAATCACTACAGCGCCACAAACCCTCTGATGGAGGAGGTCGGGGGGGATGGTTGGATGTACAAAGTGTCTGACTTTGACACTGCTGTTCACATCCCGTCTCCTAGCAACAGTCAACACTGGTTTCTATTATCTGTAATCTGAGGGTGAAAATATTACAGTTCAAGTCCGTCTGCAGCCACAGAGCACTGCCTGTGTCCCACTATAACTTTGGTCCAGTCCTAAATAAACCTCTCTGGGCTCTGACACACCATGTCCACAATCAGCTGTTGGTTCTTCACTGAGCTATAGATGCAGCATGCCTCTTCATACCTGAGAGTTTCCAGTCTCCAGTGTGGATCATTCAGTCCAGAAGACAGCAGCTTCACTCCTGAGTCTCCGGGATGATTGTAGCTCAGGTCCAGCTCTCTCAGATGGGAGGGGTTGGAGCTCAGAGCTGAGGCCAGAGAAGCACAGCCTTCCTCTGTGACCAGACAGCCTGACAGGCTGCAAACACACAAAACAACACACGTCACATAATCTGAGGGAACTGAGGGCTGGAAGGTTACTGCAGTACTGAGATACTGTCGGTTACTGTGGGGTTACATTAACATTGTTACTGATTGTTTTCTAGTCACAACCAAACACTCACTAATTATCAACAATCTGACAACATTACTGCTAATTCTTTGATTCTTCTCTGAAATTTCAAGTTATAACAGCAGAGTGAGAAAAAAAAGATCATAAAACATGTTTAATTGATATTTTTAAAATAGAAACAAATTAAACACAATTGGTTTAAAACCATGCAAGCACAGACACAATCTTATGCAGGTTAAGAATGTATCCATTAATGTAAATCAGGATTAAGGTGGTCATCAGTGGAACAAATTGATGAATCCTGACCTGAGAGTTTCCAGTTCACAGTGTGGACTCTCTAGTCCAGCAGACAGCAGATTCACTCCTGAATCCTGCAGGTCGTTGCTACTCAGGTCCAGCTCTCTCAGACTAGAGGACTGGGAGCTGAGAACTGAGGACAGAGCTTCACAGCTTCTCTCTGAGAGGTTACAGTCACTCAGTCTGAAGAGACAATGATGAAGAAAAAATGAGCAATAAGTTGAAAAGATAACAGCATATTTAAGTTATGATATATGAATCTAACTATCTCTGTACTTACAGAGCTTTGTTGGAGGCTTTGACCACTGGCAGCAGCCTCAGAAGAGCCTCCTCTGAAGCAGAGTATTTCTTCAGGTCAAACACGTCCAGATCTTTTTCTGATGACAGTAAGATGAAGACCAGAGCTGACCACTGAGCAGGAGACAGTTCATCTGTGGAGAGACGTCCTGAACTCAGTGACTGTTGGATCTCCTCCACTAGAGAACGATCATTCAGTTCATTCAGACAGTGGAACAGATTGATGCTTTTCTCTGGAGACACATTCTCACTGATCTTCTCCTTGATGTACTGGACTGTTCTCTGATTGGTCTGTGAGCTACTTCCTGTCTGTGTCAGCAGACCTCGTAGGAGAGTCTGATTGGTCTGCAGTGAAAGACCCAGGAGGAAGCGGAGGAACAAGTCCAGGTGTCCATTTGGACTCTGTAAGGCCTTGTCCACAGCACTGTGGTAGAGACGTTTTGGTTTAGGTTTGTCTCTAATGACTTTAGACAACCGGTAGGTTGTTTGTTCTTCTGACAGCAGATTGAAACCAGAGTTGAAGAAGGTCAGATGGACATGAAGAGCAGCCAGAAACTCCTGAACACTCAGATGTACGAAGCAGAACACCTTGTCCTGGTACAGTCCTCTCTCCTCTCTAAAGATCTGTGTGAACACTCCTGAGTACACTGAGGCTGCTCTGATATCGATGCCACACTCTGTCAGGTCGGATTCATAGAAGATCAGGTTGCCTTTCTGCAGCTGATCAAAAGCCAGTTTTCCCAAAGACTCAGTCATCTTCCTGCTCTCTGGACTCCAGTGTGGATCTGTCTCAGCTCCTCCATCATACTTGACCTTCTTCAGTTTGGACTGAACCACCAGGAAGTGGATGTACATCTCAGTCAGGGTCTTGGGCAGCTCTCCTCCCTCTCTGGTCTTCAACACATCCTCCAGAACTGTAGCAGTGATCCAGCAGAAGACTGGGATGTGGCACATGATGTGGAGGCTTCGTGAGGTCTTGATGTGGGAGATGATCCTGCTGGCCTGATTCTTATCTCTGAATCTCTTCCTGAAGTACTCCTCCTTCTGTGGGTCAGTGAACCCTCTGACCTCTGTCATCATGTCAACACACTCAGGAGGGATCTGATTGGCTGCTGCAGGTCGTGTGGTTATCCAGAGGCGAGCAGTTTCCCCATGAAGAGGTTTGTCAGCAGCACATCCACTGAGGTGGACTCTGTAACATCAGTCAGGATCTCATTGTTGTGGAAGTCCAGAGGAAGTCGACACTCATCCAGACCGTCAAAGATGAACAGAACCAGGAACTCTTCAAACCTGCAGATTCCTGCTTCTTTGGTTTCACTGAAGAAGTGATGAACAAGTTCCACCAAGCTGTACTGTTTCTCTTTCAGCACATTCAGCTCTCTGAAAGTGAATGGAAATGTGAACTGTATGTCCTGGTTGGCTTTGTCTTCAGCCCAGTCCAGAGCGAACTTCTGTGTTAAGACTGTTTTCCCAATGCCAGCCACTCCCTTTGTCATCACTGTTCTGATTGGTTCCTCTCTTCCAGGTGAGGCTTTAAAGATGTCTTCTTGTCTGATGGTTGTTTCTGGTCTGTGTGGTTTCCTGGATGCTGTTTCAATCTGTCTGACCTCATGTTCATCATTGACCTCTGCAGTCCCTCCCTCTGTGATGTAGAGCTCTGTGTAGATCTGATTCAGAAGGGTTGGGTTTCCTGCTTTAGCGATCCCCTCAAACACACACTGGAACTTCTTCTTCAGGTTGGATTTGAGTTCACGCTGACAAACTGCAGCAAGAAGTCCTGAATGAACACACAACAAAGAAGATCAATGAGTCAAAGAATAGATTTCAACATGTCATTTCCTCAAAGAATGAGTCTATGAATATATTTTGGTCCATCTCTTGAGACATTTGTAAACGTCCCATTTATCCAGCATGTTAAATCTTTAGAGAAATCCTCTTACTGCTCTGCAGACAGTCAGCCAGCTCCTCCTGCTTCATTCTCCTCAGGAAGTGCAGTGTGATCTTCTCAAATGCCTCTCTGCTGCTCCTCCTCTGCTCTTCATCCTCACCGTCCAACACCTCCTCATCCTCCCTCTGACTCTCTAAGCATTCTGGGTAATCTGAACTCACAACCTTCTGGATCTTCTTCAGCTCATTCTTCACAAAAGTGACAATGTTCTCCTCCAGCAGCTGGAACAGAATATTCTTTGAATGACACAAACTAAAACCATGGAACCAAACATCAGATCCATGTTGGACAGACTGACAATCCACTAGTCTACAAAGTGCAGCATGGAGATGATTGTGAATAGAATAGATGTAAAAGTAGTTGTACATGTACAGACCATAAATATGGAGTCCAGGTGTGTTTGATGCTGCTGGGCAGACTGACCTCTGGGAACCTCTGAGCTCTCCTGGTCCTCTCTGTGGAGGAATCATGAAGAATCAGCTCACATTGTGTCTGTCCACACAGAGACCAACACAAGGTAAAGGTCCATGAAGTGATATCTGGATGTGGATCAGATGAGTCCCTGTAGTGGTAAAGGTTTACTAGTCCTGCTGATCCCACTGAGAATCAACAGCTCAGTCTTTCAGCTCACTGTTTTCTTCACCAGTCAGTTTGGTTTAGTCCCAACAGCTCTCACCAAGCCCTCCATGTAGCTCTCCCTCCCTCACTGTACACTGCTGAAGTGCCCTGGAGCAAGGCACCCAGAACCTCCAGCTGCTCCAGTGGAGCGTCTCAGTGTCAGACTGGTTGTACTGGGCAGCTCCCAGTATGAAAGAATGACACTAAACCAGTAAAGTTTCTCTGAGTTAATAACAGTTCAAACATGAATCATCACACCCACCTCACTCAGTGATTGGTCAGCTGATTTTAGGTGAGAAAGTAGGCAGAGTTTGAACTTGTCTCACAGCTCTCTAAGACGGATGGCTTTTTACAAGAAATAGAAACAATTTAGATTTATTTTTAAGCATAACCCGACTCTTACTGTCAGTTACAGCTTACATCTGATCAGCACATGGAGGTTGTCCTTTAAAGTCAATTAAACGTTGCTTTGACTGGTTGCTCTTGAAGGACAGACAGCTGGCCTCGGGACAGTCTGGTCTCTGCTGCTGGACCCTGAAACAAAAACAGCACAGAAAAATGTGGACGTTGTAGAAAAACTGATGATGAATGTTAAATCTTTAAACACAGAAAATAACTGGAATGGTTAGAAGTTAGAAATGCCTTATCGTCAGTTATAAATTCTTACCTTCCATCAGAAGATTTTCTAAAATCAAGAGGACTCTCCATGGACGCATCACTCTTCAAGGACACACAGCTGGGTTCAGGTCCAGGTTCTGGAGATTCTGGTCTCTGATGGATCCTGAAACAAAAACAGTATTGATACAAGTTGAGGAAACTTTGTCCTTGTCCTAAATGAAGAAAAACATGTCATGTGTCCACTTTATTAGGTACATCTGTGAAGTCTAAAACAATTCAATAAAACAGTGCTGCACTAAATTCTACCTTTACAAAGATGATAATGTTCAGTTTTTGTGTCAGAAGTGTGTTAAATCAGTTCTATGTCTATTACTGAAGTAACAGTTAAAGGTGGTGTTGTATTGGACTACATTAGACTGACTCAGTTAAAGGTGGTGTTGTGCTGGACTACATGATAGTGAGAGCTGTGTTTGATGGTCAGAATATTAGGAACCCTCTGAATATAATGAAGTCTGGTACAACACCATCAGTAACTTTGACCTCAGTGATAAAACATAATGAACTGAATGAACTCCTCTGTGACGGTGTCAGTAAAAAGTGAACACTGTGTGAACAGTTAGAGATGGTCATCTCACCTCTGAGCTTTGGTCCGGCTGGTTTTAGAGGGAGGGACTCCCTCCTCTCTGTCCTCACACTGATTCATGGCAGAGTCCACACCTTCACACAAACACAACAACATTATTTCTCTTCATCATGACAAACACACACAGCTCATTCACCTCAATACTAAAGACACTCATGGGACAGTTTCCATGTTGTTGTCACTTTGAGCTGCAGAGTCATCTCTAAGAAATGACGTTCACAATGCTCTTTAGTCTGTTGGCTTGTTTGAAGAGAGGAAGACACTTCATATTCTTTGGGGATGACGTCACTCTTCACTTTCTTTGACTGACTTTGAAAAGCTCTTCAACGTTTGAAATGTTCCTCTGTTTCCACGTCTACTACATCCAGTCAGAGCATGAAGCAGCTAGTCCAATAATCCAAAATCAGTCATGTGACCTTGTTAGCTGCTGCTGAATTCACATCACTTTGTACCTTCATGTGTAGAGGAACCAGTGAGAGCAGAGCTGAAAGCATCAGTCCAATCATCGATCAGCACATCAGCTCTCATTCATCCTTTACATCATCTCTCCTGTATCAGCTGCTTCTCTCTGTTTCCTATCAGTGTCAGCTGAATCCCTTTGGCTTCTTGTTGCTCACACTAAAGACTGAAGTGAACAAACCTTTAGTTAATTGTGACTTCAGTTGTTTTTACAGTGAAAACTCAAAGCACACGAGGAAACATTCTCTCTCTGCTGCTCAGCTCCTCTTTAACTCAGAAAAGTCTGAAGAGAAAAGTTAAATAGAAAAAGTGTCTCAGACAGTTGAGTTAAGAAAAGGTCGACTACAACCTGCTGATTAATGTGCACACTTTAAAAAACAAATCTTTATAAAATGGTAAAAAGTCTGGCAGCAGAAGTTCCCATTAAATTACAGTAAAATATAAATATATTCTACTGCAATAAAATACCATTAAATACAGATATTAGCTATGGATACCTACTCTGTAATTGTACAGCCAGTAAGTAGATATGAGAAAATATGTTAAAGGTATAAGAGAATACTGCTAATAGAATTGAACTAATTGAACTTTGGTTATGTTTTAACCAAATGTTTTGGTTATGTCCATCTGTCTGTTAATGTTTAGATTTCTGGAGATAAAACTAACTTAATGTTTTATCAACATGACAAAAGACGTCATTTTAAATGCTCATCCTATAAATTTACAGTGTTTTACAAGTTAAATATTGTTCATCAACCTCCAACAAATGGAGCTGTGCTGTTTCTCCTCATGATCTAGCTTCAGAGTCCAGAAGTCAGTAAAACACAGAACAGTAAAATGACATGTAAGTGTCCTCATAGAAAACACTGTGGGCACTGTGGGAACATGTGGAAGCTTTCATTTGATGGATTGTTCACTTCACCATTTGATCAGTTAGTAAAAGGTCGACTACAACCTGGTGATCAATGAGAGAAAAAGTGAACACTAAAGAAAACACATTCAAACACTATCAAAAATGGAGTAAATGTGTTGAGAAGCAGATGAAGAAATGAACATGAAGCTTTGTGGACTTAAAGGATTGAAAGCAGCAGGTGAGAGCAAACAGAGAGTAGGCTCGTTCGACATAAGCCAGGCGTGCGCAGAATCGATCACCGGCGATCGGCGCACAATGCATGCTGGGTAGATTTGCGTCCGATTTGCTCTGACGTCATGAAAACGTGGGCAACGATAACCTCACGAGAGCGGGGTGGCCGCAGATTTTAGAGCCAGGCGCTGCAGTTGCTCTCCACTGACTGCGTGACCCCAGTGCATGATGGGAAACTTCTTTCTGTCTTCGGATCAAAGAGCTGATTGGCTCTTAGATTTTCTTTAGTGGAAAAGGTGGGCGATCGTGGCTCACTGGGTTAAGAGGGTTGTCTGGTGCCCACAACATCAGCTGTTCAAGCCTTGGCCTTTGACCTGTCTCCTGTCAAAGACAGCCCACTGCTCCCCATATATAGGGATGGGTCAAATGCAGAGACAAATTTATCCTTAATTAACAGGATAAATATAGTATAAAAAAATGTAAATCCTAATTTTCTGTCTAATTGTAATACTTAACGCTAGATTGTTGGCTATTAGTCTCATTTTGTGCAATAACAATAATAATATATAAGGTTATTTATTTAGCATCTGTAAATAAAGATATTTATTGAGAAAGCCTACATCCTACTTGATGTCAACATTTTTTCAGTCAGAGCGCTGGAATGTGTCCATCGACTAATGATTGTGAAGCATCACAAAACGTATTAAAAGAAAAGCACAATTGTCACTGATAGAAACTTGCAGCGTTGCTTTTCCTCCGTGTGTAGCCTGTTTATGTAGCTGTGATGTTTGGACAGTTGGTTCAGTTTTTAAATTTCTTAAATTTACGGTTGTATGATTTAGAAATGACGCTATCTTCACATATATTTATTTTAGTGCTGGGCAAGTTAACGCGTTAATTTCGCGTTAACGCATTCATCAATTAACGCCAACAATTATTTTATCGCTCGTTAACGCATTCTTTTAATTTATTATAATTGAAAGACAAGAGACAATACATAGACATAACAACAAGAGGATGACAAGAACAGTGGCATAAAAGGCAGCAAACATCCTATAGTCAGTTGTGTATGTGTGTGTATGTGTGTGTGTGTGTGTGTGAACGTGTGTGTGTGTGAACGTGTGTGTGTGTGTGAACGTGTGTGTGTGTGAACGTGTGTGTATGTCCTTGAGCCTTTTTTAAGATGGGAAAAAAAAAGATCTCCGTGGTCAACTCAGCAGACACTTACATGTTAGTGCACCTATATGCTGAAATTCACGGTAAACACATTTAAACGGCACAGATCGGGAGCGAGCGAAGGACTTTGAAAGTTAGCGGAAAGATTAACGTGAGACAACATCCGGTTTCTGCAGACGAACATCCGGTTTTCAGAATAAGATGCCAACAAAGTATGAATTATATTCACATTAAGTATAAAACATGCTACCTGCATCTCGTGAACCAAATGTTATTGCCCTTTTGTTCATATAGCAGTACTTTTAAAATAAAAGTGCGCAATACACTACTTTTGAATTCATTATTGAACTTTGCCATAACAATGCGATTAATCGCGGTTAAATATTTTAATCGTTGCCCAGCACTAATTTATTTATATAAATGTTTAAATAAATATGACATCCAAGAACTAAAATATGCCCAATCTTATATCCTCAATTATAATAATAACATAGTTAAATATATAAAAAGACATCCAAACTTAAAGACCAGCAATTTTGGGGTTAAGTGTCTTGCTCAAGGACACATCGACATGCTCCCAGCGGAACCGGGGATCGAACCGCCGCTCCTCTGATTGAAGGACAGCCCTGCACTCCACTTAGCCACAGTCGCCCAAGATCAGTTCTAGACTATGGCTGTGTGGCTTAAAGGTCGGCGTCTAAAACCTTGTTGGGAAAACTGGATGTAATACAAGCATCAAGAATATGTAGTGGGGTCTTTAAAACAACATCTGTGCCGGCATTGCAGGTAGAAATGGGGGAAATGCTGTTGGAATTGAGAAGAATACAGATAATGATGACATATTGGGTCAGTTTACAAGGACATAACAACTATCCAACAATAAGTGCAATTGAGCCATGCTGGGAACATGACAAAAAGGCCAACAAAGAGCTCTGGTTGGGTTGTTAAGAAGAAGGCTAGTGAATTAGGTTATAGGAGTTATTCTCCAGCTGTGGTTAGCTGTTCCTCTTTGGTTACTGCCACAGCCTGGAATAGATCTTGGCCTCCTTGAACTGATGAGACATGAACGTGGGGGAAACTGTAAGATCTTCAAGTCATACATCAGTTAACACAATTAAATACAGATTTATGGATCTAAAGACCCTAAAACTGGTAGAACAGCAGCAGCAGCAGTAATCCCAGAATTCCATTTGGAGTGTGAAGAGACTCAGTGATGATTTATTTGTGTTTACATGTGAGATGATGGCCATAGTTATTGCGTTACAGTGGGTAGAGGATGTCAGGCCAGAGAGAGTGGTGATTGCATCAGACTCATGTGCAGTGCTAACGAGTTTGACATTGTGCCACTCCAGAAACAGAGAGGATTTACTGTTTGAAATTCTACAATCATTTTAAAGAATCGGTTGATTTAGTGTGGGTCCATGTTGGAGTCGATGGCAATGAGAAGGCGGATAAAGCAGCAAAAAGGGCTTTGAAGAGTGGGAAAAATAACGTTAATGTAAATATAAGTAAGTCAGAAGCTAAAGTGGTGATTAAGGAACAAATTAAAAATATATGTCAGAACGAATGTAATAAAGGGAGTAAAGGAAGATATCTGTTTAAAATAAACCATTGGTTGGGAGCAGGTTCTAGTGGATTGATTATGACAAGACTAAGGAATGGCCATACTGGTCTGAACAGTTCCCTCTATGTTATTAGAAAGCATAATAATGGAAAGTGTAAATTTTGTGGAGAAGAAGAAACCGTGGACCATGTTTTATTGTCCTGTCAGAGGTACGAGTCAGAGAGAGAAGTTTTGAAAAAAAGGTCTAAGAGAGATTAGAGAGGAAAGCTTTAGTGACAAATGTTGGAAACTTTTTCTGGAATATTTAGAGTCAACAACACTAATGAATAGAATGTGAGAAAGAAATGTATTATTATTTATTTGTTCTATTTTATTATTTTATTTTTTCTATATGTATATATATATATATATATATATATATATATATATATATATATATATATATATATTTATTTATATACATATCTTTATTCATTTACACACATATGTATGTATGTGTGTGTATATATGTATATGTTTTCTTTTCGTTTGGTTGTCGTATTAGAGTCCTTAGTCCACACTCCAGATTAGTGGGAGGCGGTAATGCACCCGAAAGCTGTTTGCCAACCGCCAAAAAAAGCAAAAGAAAGAAGAAGAAGAAGCAGGCGGCTGAAAACGGTCCGACTTGAACGCAGTTTTTTGTCAACGCCCCTTTCTACGTCCGTCTGCTTTCCAGGCGAGGCGCAGTTCAACTCGAACGAGCCTATTCTCTCAGGTGTGTTTCAGTGCAGGAACAAAGGCCCAGGTGAGCTCTCTGGTCCCTGCTGGGTCCTAGTGCTCCATATCAGTAACAGTCCTGACAGACCCCAGATCAGACTGAACTCATCTTCTTCATCACAGTGTCATCATTCAAAGCAACACTTCATCTGGACTTCAACATTCAAACTAACAGCAGCTTCTCTCTGCCTGCTCACACAGGCAGCCATCTTGTTTCCCAGCTGACGTTTGTGTTTATAAGCAGCTTTAAACAATCACACGTTCACAACAATCAATGACGTCATTTCAACCAACCACAGCTCCACTTACTGAACTTTTAGCATGAACTTCATCAGTGTGCAGCTCTCTTCTGTCCTCAGCAGGTCTGTGTAGAAAAGGAGCTCCGTGCTTCACTTCAACTTCAACTTCCATCAGACGAAGTGAAGTGACGCAGCTTGTTATCCTTCATCAGAGAGAGGGTATGTCCTCACGTCACCATCACAGTATGCAGTCTGACTGGTTGGACTGAGTCTCAGTCTGAGCTGCGTTCACAGGATCAAATGTCATTGTGAACAGAAACCTCCTCACAGCTCAAACAAGAGTCTTTCAGGATCAAACTCAGCATCTGTGATAAAATAATTTCAACTTGTAAAGAGTTGCTTTGACATCAGACTGGATTCTGTTGCTTAGACCAGATAGTTTAGAGGATCCATGCATGCCCCTCTGTCACCTTGTCTTCTTGTATGTAGACTAGTAGGGAACAGATGATCAAGCAGAAACCTTTGCAGCAAATGTTGTGTCGAGTTTATCTTGAATAAATACATTCACTAAGACAACAGAGTCTGACCTGAGAGTGTTTTTATTCTTCACTCCACTTTGTGGATCTGGTTGAACCTGTTGGGGCGGGACAACTTACCCACGTATCAGTCTGAAGCTGCGTTCTAAATCATTTACTTTTTCTTTTTACTTTGAGGACATACTGCAGCTTCCCTACAAAGTACATACTGATGCATGCAGTCTGCATTCAACTGGGACATACTGCTTCCTTATAACATGGCACCTTGAACTTTGACCCTCTTGCTCAAATATCTGCTGTGCAAAGGATTGTGGGTCAGAATAGTCAGGAAAGCATGCTGGCTTGCATGCTGCAAAATGTGACCGAATATAGAACACAAACTGTAATTCCTGCAGCAAACACCCCCAAGGTGGAAACAACACGACCACTGTCAACAACAACCTGCAGGAAAGTCAAAATATCCTCAAGAGAGCAGGAAGGTGGAGCGAGGCCCTTCATCTTGCATCAGTCAACCACAAACAAGTCAAGTAAGCCTCTTACAGGGGGGGTTATGTGCATTGTGATAGTCTAGACCAGACCTGGGCATTGTACGGCCCGCGGGCCGGATCCGGGCGGGAGGTCATTGGGAAATTAGGAATAAAACGTAAATAAGTGTACATCATGCACAGAATAGAGCTGCATTGATTTTATTTTGAAGGCGACTTTTGTTGTTTTTTTTCTTCTCAATTTAAGTACGTTAGTGAATGTGTGTGAGCAGCAGCGTCACTGCAATGTGTTGGCGAACTGAGTTTACGGGAGATGTGAGTTAGCTGTTAGCCCTCAAAAATGCCAGCCTGTGTTAAAAAAAGAAAGACTGACACAGAGTGTAGAGTTTTTAACAAAACATGGACTTTAAAGTATTTCTTTACTGAAGTCAAAGGTAAAGCCGTGTGCTTAGTTTGTGGAGAACAAGTCGCAGTGTTTAAGCATTACAATTTGAATCGTCATTACGAGAGGAAACACGCGGAGAAATACGAAAGATTGACGGATGCAGAGCGGGAACGGACGTCTGAGGCTTTGCTAGCTAAGCTGCAAAAGCAACAAGGCCTTTTTACACATCCAGCTTCACACATCAGGGATGCAGCCGCCAAGACCAGCTTTGTGATATCCCACAAAATTGACTCCAAGTGCACCGTATTTTTCGCCTTGGCTCTGGACGAGAGCTGCGATGTCCGCGACACAGCCCAGTTACTCATCTTTGTATGAGATTACAGAGGAGCTGGCAGCAATGCAGTCAATGAAAGGGACGACGACGGGGAGTGATTTGTTCACGGAGGTAGATGCATGCTTCCACAAGCTGGGACTGAAATGGGACAAACTGGCACGTGTCACAACTGATGGTTGTCCAAATCTGACGGGGAGAAATGTCGGACTTTTAAAGCGGATGCAAGATAAAGTGACTGAAATAAACCCAGAACTGAAATGTGTATTTTTGCATTGCATTAAACATCAGAATGTGCTCAAACTTAACCACGTTATTGATGTTGTAACTAAAATAGTTAACGTCATCAGGGCAAGAGCATTGAATCACAGACAGTTTGTTGCACTCTTGGAGGAGCATGAGACTGAACACAGTGACATAGGCTAACACACAGCTGGCAGGTGGCTCAGCCTGGGCAAAGTGCTTCAAAGAGTTAAGAGTTCGGGACCTGAGAGCAGAGATTCAAGAGTTTTGTGAGAAGAAAGGCGAGGACATCCCAGAGCTCTCTGATGTAAACTGGATGAGAGATTTTGCATTTGCTGTTGATGTGACTGCACTAATGAATGATCTGAATACCAAACTGCAAGGCAAGGGCCTCTTTGCACATCACATGTGCAGCCTGGTGAAGGCTTCCATGACAAAGTTGCAGTTTCTTTCAAGCCAGATGCAGGTAACACTCTCACCCACATGCACACCCTGAAAGAAGCCACACCATCAGTTGAACATCTCCACAGGTATCATCCATGTTAGGGCCACTGCATGGTGAGTTTTCAAGACTTCAAAACAGTTGAGAGTGAAATGCACATGATTTCTTCTCCCTTCACGTGCAGTGTGGATAATGCTCCCATAATTATGCAAAAACATGATCCCCGTCAGTGTTCTACTATTATATATGGATATTACAAATGTATATGTGGTTTGGATTATTCCTGCTGCAGATGTTTAAGGTGGAGCTCATTTTAACTCCTTTATACTCTGTTGTTCAGTTTGGGTAGTTAGGAAAGGTTTGACAAATTATAATGTGCAAAGTAACTAGTTGCTAAAGCTGGCAGACAAATGTAGTGGAGTAAAAAGTACAATATTTCCCTCTGAGATGTAGTGGAGTGGAAGTACAAAGTTGAATAAAATAGAAATACTCAAGTAAAGTACCTTGAATTTGTACATAAGTATAGTACTTAAGAAAATATACTTAGTTACATTCCACCACTGATCATAACATTTACTCTTACCACTCACAGCTCATCAAAACCATACAATGTACTGCTTTTTATAAAGAGGTGGAATAATATTGAGCAGGATTGAGTTCAGTCTATTCGTCCGGCCCTCCACAACAGTCCCTGTTTCTCATGTGGCCCCTTGGGAAAAATAATTGCCCACCCCTGGTCTAGACAATAGGGGGTGGTAGACCCAGGTCGCTCAATATCATCCCTGAAACCTCCAGACCATGAGGTGTTGCCCCAGAATCGGGCATGAGAGGATGGAGTCCTCTGCTTGATGCAGAGCCATGGGCAGGTCTGGTAACCGCTCGTGATGCAAGGTGCAGGAACCACCTGGTGCCCGGACTCTCCAGAGCTACCAGTAACATGGACAGGTGCTGCTTACCAGTAACATGGACAGGTGCTGCTTTGAATCCTGTTGAAGTGTCCACTCCCAACGGGGGCCATTGGGTGTTTTCTCTATTTGTGAATAAGAGAGTAAAGGTGATGATCTGTCCACATCAGAACAGACACTGCTGCCCTGTGAAGGGCCGGGGATCTGACAACCTCCTGTCTGTTGAGGTTCACCTCCACAGTGGTGTTGTCCAACCTCAACATGACGCGCTTCCCCCTCATTTGTGGAGCGAAATGGTTCAGAACCTTCTCGACAGCAACAAGCTGCAGCAGGTTGATGTGATGGGAGGAGTCCAGCCATGTGCCTCCCACCCTGGCTTCTTGATGGTCCCGCCCTGCAGGGTGCTTTACAACAAAACATGAACAAGGATACCGTTTAAGTTAACTATAACTAAAGGCCAAGTTAGAAGGACGGGTCTAATATTATAATATATACATATATATATATATATAAATAATAGTAATCACAAATACACAACATATTATTTTAAAAGATATTTGTCACAAATTGGGTTTCAGTGTTAATTTCAGGTTAAATTTTCCTGAAATCTTAAGCTTCAAAGTTCACAAAATATCAGTAAATATATATTTTATAAATAACATAATCAAAATGAAACACAAATGTTTGAGATAGAAAGGTATTTTGTTTCATTTCACTGGAGTCTCATATTGTTATACGGTGTTTATTTTATTTCAGAAGCAGGCAGAGTGAACAAAACAAACTTCCTTAATAATATGAGGAACTCTGATACTATAGGACCCCAGAATGACTGCAGCTTTTAGAAAAGATCACTTGATCAAGGTCGAGGTCAGACCACTGTTGACCTCAAAAGCTAAGGGTCATAGATCTTTTTTTAGTACCAAACTTGGTTGAACAGTAAATATAATCATAGTTGGATTATGAGACAATCGGCACCTAAAATACCTCACCACCTCTCCTTCATAGGAGCAAGACACAACGACTTTAGTTTAGCCTCCTTTTGTAGCTTTTATCTCTTTCTAGTCACTTTCAGTCTCTTATACAGTTGTTTTGAGTCTATTTGTAGTTGTTTTGTGTAACTTTCACTGGTTCAGGCAGACTTGGATCAAAAAGCCTCACAATGAGACAGTTGAAGGAAAGTTCAGTTTACTTATCAGGTCCGGTGAGATCAAAACAGGGAGATCAGTCACTCAGGATACCAAATCTGAAAAGGTTCAGGTAGAAAATCCAAAGTCCAAGAAGTAGACAAGCAGGGTCAGAACAGGCAGATCAGATAACACGGACTAGGAAACACTGGAGAGTTTGACAGAAACATACAAGTCAATATGGCAAGGACAGAGTGAAAGTAGACTTGTAACAATACTGAGGGACTAATGAGAGGATGAGCTGCAGGTGAGGAGACGGTCGGTATAATACAATAAGTGCTGAGTGGAAGGCTCAGGGTAGTACTTCTTGAAGAGGTGAGTTTTCAGCCTGCGCCGAAAGATTGGCAGCGACTCTGCTGTCCTGACGTCAGTGGGGAGTTCATTCCACCACTGAGGGGCCAGGACAGAAAACAGCCGTGACCGGGTCGATCGGCCGCAGGGACCTCTGAGCGACGGGGCAACCAATCGCCCCGAGGCAGCAGAGCGAAGTGGTCGGGCGGGGGTGTAGGGCTTGACCATGGCCTGGAGATAGGAAGGAGCTGTTCCTTTCACTGCCCTGTAGGCTGCACCAGAGTCTTAAGCTGGATGTGAGCTCTTACAGGGAGCCAAAGTAGTGTTGGGGGCCTTAATCTCTCTTGTTTTGACATGTTTTGCTCGAAAATTCTTGAAATAAGTGAACGTGCTTTGGAATCAAGCATTGCTATGTCATTTCATTGGCCAGAACTTGTCTCTTATTGTATCAAGAACATTTCTAGTAGCCTTGCATTACATCCCTTTTTTTCTGAGTTTATTCCTCAAATATTATTCTCAGATGTTATATTACAATTATTTTATATAACATCCGGTTTCAACTTAATGAAAACAGGTTTAATCATTTAAAATCAGATGAACTAAATATACACGAACAGCTATTGAAACAGCTCATATTGTGCATTACACTGATAACAGTACCTTGAGTGCAAAGCATATTCACATAACACTCCAACATTTGACAAGTGAAATAAAATGTTACATGAAGCTCAACACCTACAAATACACTAGCTGCAGATTGCAGAAACATGAATACGCGCATGACGGGATGGTTATAGTCAAAATCAATGTAATTAACACAATGACAAGAACAAACTCACAAGAACCAGTCACATATATAATATGACAACAAAGCAACAAATCAATCCAGCAAACCTGCGGCGCTAAAACACGTATATTCCACCGCACACTGAAGAGCACGGGCCATTCAAAAAGTATTCACATCAGAGGGAACAATATTAACCATATCATAAAAATGACACCATAGACAAATGAACTCAGTAGTAACGCTACTGCAGATGTAAAACAACAAAAGCAGTTCACTTATCAAAGCTGCTGTTCACTATTTAAATACAAAGTCCATCCTCCTTCCTTTGATTACAAAGAGTTTAATACCGCGGTTGTACAGAACATCAGTGCGGTTCAGTTCTAGCCAGAGGTCGTCTTGCGAACGTGTTCGTTGAGTTGTAGATGCACTCGGGTTGAAAAGGTTTTCAAAAGCACCGTAGCTTGTAAGTGTCCTGCCGTGCTATGGTGTCGTGTTGCTGCCTTGGTTAGCCACCTCAGGTGAGCAAATCCAGCGGAGCTCCAAACACCAAGACGCTCAGTCGCAAATAAAACGCATTCATAGCCATAAAATGTGCAACGCTTCTCCGACGCTGTCAGCCAGAAATACCGTTCGTAGTTGCTGGACTGAAAGTGGCGCACAAATCCTTTTCCTGGCTGGGTTAGGGCTGATCTCCAGCTTTTCTTGAAATGTCCTTCTCAAGAAATCCGTTTCTCCTCCTCCTTCAGCCATTGAGTGTTAAAAAAACAAAGCTCGGTAAATAAAAGAATCGACACCAAGCAAAACGCTGAAAATGTCATGTCAATGTCATAACTTCTTACATATCTTTCAACTTGAACTCTTACTACTACTAACTTCTGCTAGCTGCTTCATGTATAAAAGCAACAAAAGGATGAAACATCCAAGGGGGGTGAATACTTATGCAAGGCACTGTACATGTACATCAGAAAGAGGAGAGTCAGGACTACAGTTGTCTTCCCTAACACGTCTTGTTCTGCTGCGCCCTCAGGTGGTGGAGGTCTGCTACGACGTCCTGAAGGAGCGTATCTTCTCCAAATAATGAGGGAAACAAGGGAAGGTGACCTTTGTTGACTGATTGAAATGTCATTAATACAATAAATGACTTAAGCAGGATTTCCTCTTTGCTCTATTTCTCTAAGATATCCAGTTTATCCTACAACGTTCGGCCTGTTGTGACAGTCAACAACGACAGTATATGGAACATATTTCACTGGGGATGTAACAATATACGGTGACTCAATACATCATACTGAGCAGCTGAAAAGCGGATCACAATGTGGACACATTTTCTTTATTTGAATAATAAAAGAGAGAAAAGTGTCTGGTTTGGGACTACTTTTCTCTCCAACGTTTCTGTGACACTTAAATTGAGGTGTGATGAGGTTTAAAAAGCCCTTTAACCTTTTGTTTCTGTATTCTGAACTTGTTCGACTGGTAATATGTTGATAATATCTGAGCCTTTGGTTTTCTTTAGTGAAGCCTGGTTCACCCACACAGCTGCTTCCACTTGTGGCCTAATTAGAGCTCTTGTCAGGACTGTGTGGATGTGAACAGACCGAGATCTATTAACACCTTCTGACTCTCCTGTTCTCTAACTTCTGTTAAGCTGCTGCAGCTCACAGCTTTATGATTTATTAGTCATTGATTATATGAGTTGTTTGTTCAAATTAATAATATTCTAACATTTCTTTTCAGGGAATTCAGAAAGAGGAAATATAAGATTATTTGATATTTACACAATATTTAACAACTATTTGAACCTTTTTTTTTTTAACAAACTATGAGATTCTAACAATTCAGGTTAATTCAGGCTAACTCAGGTTATAGAGCTCCTCTTTAAACCATCCATCTGCTGAGTCCATATTTTCGGTTGGTTCCTTCTGTCAAGTTAAGGCAAAAAGGTAGCAGGAGATGGACCCAAACACAGAGACACGGGGAGCAGAAGGATGAAGAAATGGTGATTTTAATAAAGAAAATGTCACACACATGTATACTACATGTGTATATAACCTCCAACACACACTCAGTCACAGTTTATTTCTTTCTTTAAGATTCAAATCGAATTAAATCTAACGACTGAATGCGTCAGTTTATTTCCTTGTTTAATTTAATTAAAGATTATAATTTGTTTGAATCTTTAGTCCAAACTTGTTCAGTTGTTCAGGACTCTGAGACTTGATGTGCAGGGAGAGGACGCCCCCTGCTGGATGAACAACACCACAGTCTGTGTCCCAAATCCATCATTCTACACACAATGTACTAAATACTGATCATATAGTGAACAAACAATCACCTTTATCATGTTAGAGTCACTGTTATTAACACGTATTGTTGGAAAGTCACAGAGCTCAGTTAAAGTTCATCAGACACAACTTTTATTTACTACATTTTATTATACACATATACACCTACACACATACATATGCACACACACACACACATATACACACACAGAGACACACACTCGCTCATTTAATGAATTCCAAAAAGGTGATTGTTGGCTGCAATGTTTTTCTGATGGAATATTTTATTTTATTTTATGTGTGTGTGTGTGTGTGTGTGTGTGTGTGTGTGTATATATACAGTATATATATAAAAAAAGTCTAATGATTACTTTAATATTATGATGAAGGTCTTCATCACCAAGAGAAGAACATTTATCTGGATGCACCATGTTCAGCAGGTACTTTGTGACTTCTGGAGAAATCAAGAGATTGTTGATGAAATATCACTGCAAAGTAGCACATTGTTAGTAGAAGAAGAAAAGACTCATGGACACTTTCAGTTTAAAATAAGGAGAATATTTTATTTCAGTTCATTTATAGTATTGCTAATAACACATCTATGTTCAGTTAGAGATCAGAGAGGGTTGTAATATAGTGAGACTTGCTCTCTCCGGGGAATCCAAGGAATACATGATGTTCTGTTTGGACACATAAGATGTACGACCTTCAAGAATCAGAGTAAGGTTGTTGAAGTTACATCACTCTGTTCAGAGTATTGTTTCATCAACCTCTAGCATACTGGAGAGAGAACACTACAAACACCACCCTGAGGATAAACTCCTAATCACATTCTCTAACTCACATCAGCTGTGTGTGATCCTGTACACACTGAACTATCTGGTGAGCAGAGAGAAGGTTTCTCTAGCAGGAGGAGACTCTCCCTCCTACAGAGAACACAGAGACACTGAGGAACCAGACCTGGACCAGAACAAGAACCCAAAGCCAGGATAAAGAGGTTCAGTGAATGTGGTGTTGAAGGTGTGGAGGTGGATCAGTGTGTCAGAGGAGACTCTGTAGAAGGACAGAGAGCCAGCAGGACAGTCCACATACACTGCTACTCTACCAGAGGAGGAGGAGGAGGAGGAGGAGGAGGAGGAGGTGGTGATGTATGTTCTTGCCTTATTGTGATAGACAGAGTAACCACCATCAGAGCACTCCAGACTCCAGGACTGATCATTCCCTCCAAACAAACAGTCTTCACTGTCTCCTCTCCTTCTGATTCCTCTGTAACTCACTGATACAGAAACTCTTTCTCTCCACTCGACCTCCCAGTAACAGCGACCAGTCAGACCAGTTCTACACAGCAGCTGAGGCCAGACATCAAACCTGTCTGGATGATCAGGATATGACTGATCCTCCTTCACACGTGTCACCTTCCTGTTGTTGTCAGACAGTTTGAGTTCTCTGTTCACTGTGTTTGTGTCGAGTGTGAGTTCACAGGAATCTGATGGAGAGAACAAGACACAATACAGCTGCAGTTATCTATCATCTGTTTGATGATGACATCAGAGATGTGAATGAATGATGTCACAGTTTGAAGATGCTTTGTTTTCATGAATCAAAGTCAAAGCACACTTACACTTCCTCAGACCTGGTCTGAACCATCGGACTCCAGCAGGCTCCACCCTGAAAGGAGGAGGGGGGTCAGAGCAGCATGAAACATGGACATTACATCGCTCTCACACACAGAGCTTTGTTATTCATGTTCACATGGAGCACTTATTATTAATCAGCTCATACTCTTTTACTTCACTGGAGCTTCTTCTGATTGGCCGATGACGACAGCTCATTATGTTCACTTATTCATGATATATTATTATCAGTATTATATTGACAATCATCCATTTCACACTCAGTTTCCTCTACCAGTCAGTCAGTAAATCAAATGTTTAAACCTGCATCAATTGATTTCTTTATCCACTTGTGGTTCAGTGAAAACAAGCTGTAAACACAACATCTGACATATTATCAGCTTATAAAGTAGTTGTGTCGGTTCTGGGTCGTGGTCGCACGTGCGTGAGTCGCACTGCATGGGCGGAGTCAGTTTGTTAATAGAACCTCTACAAGTTCAAACCAACGGATGTACGACCTTTAAACTAGTGAACAAGTAGCTGATTACCTGTGAAATCTCTGACATCTAAACCAAAGTCAAGTCTCCCTTCAGTCGCTCATGGACGCAATCAGCCAGTGTAAACCAGACTTAATATCACGGCTTGATGCTTCTACTGAAACCATTAATACGGTGGTGATATTAATTATGATCTTTTATATACAGTATATATAATATAAGAGGTAAACACCAAATCACTGCAGTACAACAAAGAGTCAGCTGCAACGAAGACGACATTGAGGACTTAAAAACCTGCATCAGTCACATTGAAAAAGAAAACAGTGAGCTGAAACAGAAGGCGGACTCAATGGAGAATTACAGCAGGTAATGGAGAGAGCTCACTCAGCCCCACACAGATGTATGTGGAAGGTGTCAGCAGCATGTAGCCACCTATGTGCATTTAATGTGGCTCTGTCCAGAAATTCATACATTTTGGGTTAAAATTGGTAACCAAATATCCTCCATAACACAGTGTCCTATTGCGCTCAATCCTGTACAATGCATCCTAGGCCTAGACGCTGCCTCACCAGTATTGAACAGCTATAAGAGAATTCTTAGTCTTCTATCATTCTGTGCACGGTTATCAATCTTACAGTATTGGCTAGACGGCGCACAACCATCTGTTTCAAGTTGGCTTTATGATGTTCTACAACTACTCCCATTGGAGAGGCTCACACATGTTCTCCAAGGAGACATAAATGGGTTCTTCTCTGTTTGGAACCCTGTTATGTATTTTATTGGAGAGGACTATGCCGAAACCATACGAATAGATTTTGCAACGTGGGATCCAAGTGAGCTGGTGAAGGGAAAAGTCCACAATATTTAATGTTATTTAATTGTTGTGACAGGTATAATATGGACGATGATGATCTACAACTGTGCTGTTTTCTCAGATAAAAAAAAAAATAACATGGTTTGTTGCTGAGTTTGACTGTCTGTATAGTTAGCCGCAATTAATATTTAATTGTTATTGCAGGGTCAATATGGAGGGTGATGATTTATGTTTGTTTTGGTTTCTTGTGTCTCGATTTTTTTTTTGTGTCTGAGTCTGATTGTTTGTATAGTTAGCAGGTATGTTATGTTATGTGCTGTTCTTTTTGGGGGTAACGTGGTGTGGACTGACAATAAAATGATTGAAAGAAAGTTGTGTCTAACATGATATCAACAGCTGCTTCCACATCCAGCAGTTACACATCAACATGATGATTCATCAGGACTCTTTGTGCTTCTGTCACCTGATGAATGGAAGTCCAATATTCTCTCTCTTTTAGCTCTGTTTTTGGTCTCCACCACCTCCTGAGAGAAACATCTGTCTCTTTAGCTGCTAAATGCTCCACTATGTTCACCAGCTAGTCTCTAACTGAGTCTGTCTGCTGTTTGCTGCTGAGCAGGTAGTGAACAGTGGCTTCATCACAGCTTGTTGGATGAAAACAGCTGCTGCTGGAAACACTGAGACTGAACCAAACAGGAAATGTGCTGCAGAACCAAAACTAGGAGCTAAAAGAGGCTGAAAAGCTCTGCAGAGCTGCAGAGACAGAGACAATTCTCTGTAGGTTCATCACCACCATACGACTCTTCACCGTTACACAGAGTCAGCTGATCTTTTGTCAATATAGAAGTATTGATTGTTGGATGTTTTGGTCTGACTGTTGTCTCTCAGAAGTAAAGGAGAAAGTAGCCTGAAATCACTACAGCGCCACAAACCCTCTAATGAAGGAGGTCGGGTGGATGGTTGGATGTACAAAGTGTCTGACTTTGATACTGCTGTTCACATCCCGTCTCATAGCAACAGTCAACACTGGTTTCTATTATCTGTAATCTGTGGGTGAAAACATTACAGTTCAAGTCCGTCTGCAGCCACAGAGCACTGCCTGTGTCCCCCTATAACTTTGGTCCAGTCCTAAATTTGTTGTTTTGGTTTCTTATGTCTCGATTTTTTTTGTGTCTATGAAGCTGAGCATCGACATCAAAAATCAACCACATCAGGCAACACACACTGGTGGCAGATGACGAGCATCAAAACATCCAACTATTGTTTGACACGAAAGAAAGAGAGAGAAAGAGAACTGTCTCTCTCTTTCTTTCTCTTTTTATTGTGAATGTAAACGGTTTCAAACACCACCATTGTTATTTAATCCACTATGGATCACATTTTTCTATTCTCCAAGGTTCTTACAATAGAGTGGAAACACAAACAGCAATTCACAAAAATGACTTGTGGACCCTAGTTTAGTCTCTGAGATTAGTTCCTCTGGTTCCATAGTTCTGGTTAATTTCCTGGTGAAAAAGGGGTTCATGAAATCTGAAATGCTGATGAACAAATTCGAAGATTCAGAAAGAGAGAGGCTGTTTACACTGCATGGAGCTGATAGTTTAGAGACATTTAAATCATTGAAGACAAAATAACTTGATCTGACCTGAGAGTTCCCAGTGTCCAGTGTGGACTCTTCAGTCCAGCAGACAGCAACTTCACTCCTGAATCCTGCAGGTCGTTGTTACTCAGGTCCAGCTCTCTCAGACTAGAGGACTGAGAGCTGAGAACTGAGGAAAGATCTTCACAGCTTCTCTCTGAGAGGTGACAGTCACTCAGTCTGAAGAGACAACAATCAACAAGAAGAAAAATAACATTTGTGTTAAAAAGAAATCCTCTTTGATAATGAGTCTGGACTAAAGTACAATCAGAAAGAACAAAGCTAATTTGTTCAGTGAAAGTGGATAAAATTCTTACTGTTCTACTCTAAACACGATAAAAGATTCAGTTAATTGTTCTCTACTGTAGTACTATCAATATCAGGATGAGGGTTAGATATTTAATGTTTTTCATTTGTGTTAAATACAAAGTTAGGCTTTTCTGTCGCCTTCAAGACTCATTTGAGAGAGAGAGAGAGAAAGAGAAAAAGAGAAAAAGAGAAATTCATGTTCATATTCTGATTTCATGTCGGTTACGTTCTAAAGAAGAAATAAACAACAATCAAACTACCTGAGAGTTTCCAGTTCACAGTGTGGACTATCCAGTCCAGCAGACAGCAGATTCACTCCTGAATCCTGCAGGTCGTTGTTACTCAGGTCCAGCTCTCTCAGACTAGAGGACTGGGAGCTGAGAACTGAGGAAAGATCTTCACAGCTTCTCTCTGAGAGGTTACAGTCATTCAGTCTGAAGAGACAACAATCAACAAGAAGAAAAATAACATTTGTGTTAAAAATAAATCCTCTTTGATAATGAGTCTGGACTAAAGTACAATCAGAAAGAACAAAGATAATTTCTTCAGTGAAAGTGGATAAAACTCTTGCTGTTCTACTCTAAACACGATAACAGATTCAGTTCATTGTTCTCTACTGTAGTACTATCAAGATCAGGATGAGGGTTAGATATTTAATGTTTTTCATTCATGTTAAATACAAAGTTAGGCTTTTCTGTCGCCTTCAAGACTCATTTGAGAGAGAGAGAGAGAGAACAAAGTGAAGGAAAATGAGAAATTAAACTTCATATTCTGATTTCATGTGAGTTACGTTCTAAAGTAGAAATAAATAACCATCAAACTCTCAGCAGATCGTCACTGTAGAGTCAGACATTTAAGTTTTCAGTCTCTTTTCCACCTCTGCTTTTCTCCTTTTCATTCATTAATTATATCAAACATAATATCACAAAGCATAAAGAAGAGGAACAACAGGATGGCCCTGTGATGTTTTACTGTGAATGAAAACTGGGTTTCAAACTCTGTCAGCGTTTTTTAATCCACTGTGGATCAAATTGATCTGTTCTACAAGATTTAGATTAGATTAGATTAGATTAGATAGGTACTTCATTAATCTCGCAAGGGGAATTTTTTTTTGTTGCTACAGCAGCATTTATAGGTACAGGTAAAGAAAAGCAATACAAATAACATTTTTAAAAAGTACACAATATATTCAATAAAATAGAATAATATTAAATTAATTAACTGAACAATAGTGCAAAGATTTAGCAAACAAACAAACAACAACAACAGTATAACGGTGAAACAGTGTTAAAGTTGTGTGATTGATTTGGCCAGAGGTGATTTATTGTAAAGTTCTTATGATGTGATGGAAACACAAACGGAAATTCAAAAGAGGACTTTTGGACCCTAGTTTAGGCTCTGAGATTATTTCCCCTGGTTCCATAGTTCTGGTTAATTTCCTGGTGAAAAAGGGGTTCTTGAAATCTGAAATCCTGATGAACAAATTCAAAGATTGAGAAAGAGAGAGGCTGTTTACAAAGCATGGATCTGATAGTTCAGAGAAACATTTAAATCATTTCAAACAAAATAACTTGATCTTACCTGAGAGTTTCCAGTTCACAGTGTGGACTCTCTAGTCCAGCAAAGAGCAACTTCACTCCTGAATCCTGCAGGTCGTTGTGACTCAGGTCCAGCTCTCTCAGACTAGAGGACGGGGAGCTGAGAACTGAGGACAGAGCTTCACAGCTTCTCTCTGAGAGGTTACAGCCACTCAATCTGAAGAGACAATGATGAAGAAAAAATGAGCAAGAAGTAGAAAAGATAGCAGCATATTTAAGTTATGATATATGAATCTAACTCTCTCTGTACTTACAGAGCTTTGTTGGAGGCTTCGACCACTGGCAGCAGCCTCAGAAGAGCCTCCTCTGAAGCAGAGTATTTCTCCAGGTCAAACACGTCCAGATATTTTCCTGATGACAGTAAGATGAAGACCAGAGCTGACCACTGAGCAGGAGACAGTTTATCTGTGGAGAGACGTCCTGAACTCAGGGACTGTTGAATCTCCTCCACTAGAGAACCATCATTCAGTTCATTCAGACAGTGGAACAGATTGATGCTTTTCTCTGGAGACACATTCTCACTGATCTTCTTGTTGATGTACTGGACTGTTCTCTGATTGGTCTGTGAGCTACTTCCTGTTTGTGTCAGCAGACCTTGTAGGAGAGTCTGATTGGTCTGCAGTGAAAGACCCAGGAGGAAGCGGAGGAACAAGTCCAGGTGTCCATTTGGACTCTGTAAGGCCTTGTCAACAGCACTCTGGTAGAGACGTGTTGATTTGCCACTGAACACTTCAGACCACCAGGAGGTTGTTTGTTCTTCTGACAGCAGATTGACACCAGAGTTGATGAAGGTCAGATGGACATGAAGAGCAGCCAGAAACTCCTGAACACTCAGATGGACGAAGCAGAACACCTTGTCCTGGTACAGTCCTCTCTCCTCTCTAAAGATCTGTGTGAACACTCCTGAGTACACTGAGGCTGCTCTGATATCGATGCCACACTCTGTCAGGTCGGATTCATAGAAGATCAGGTTGCCTTTCTGCAGCTGATCAAAAGCCAGTTTTCCCAGAGACTCAGTCATCTTCCTGCTCTCTGGACTCCAGTGTGGATCTGTCTCAGCTCCTCCATCATACTTGACCTTCTTCAGTTTGGACTGAACCACCAGGAAGTGGATGTACATCTCAGTCAGGGTCTTGGGCAGCTCTCCTCCTTCTCTGGTCTTCAAAACATCCTCTAGAACTGTAGCAGTGATCCAGCAGAAGACTGGGATGTGGCACATAATGTGGAGGCTTCGTGAGGTCTTGATGTGGGAGATGATCCTGCTGGCCTGCTCCTCATCTCTGAATCTCTTCCTGAAGTACTCCTCCTTCTGTGGGTCAGTGAACCCTCTGACCTCTGTCACTATTCCAACACACTCAGGAGGGATCTGATTGGCTGCTGCAGGTCGTGTGGTTATCCAGAGGCGAGCAAAGGGAAGCAGTTTCCCCCTGATGAGGTTTGTCAGCAGTACATCCACTGAGGTGGACTCTGTAACATCAGTCAGGATCTCATTGTTGTGGAAGTCCAGAGGAAGTCGACACTCATCCAGACCGTCAAAGATGAACAGAACCAGGAACTCTTCAAACCTGCAGATTCCTGCTTCTTTGGTTTCACTGAAGAAGTGATGAACAAGTTCCACCAAGCTGTACTTTTTCTCTTTCAGCACATTCAGCTCTCTGAAAGTGAATGGAAATGTGAACTGTATGTCCTGGTTGGCTTTGTCTTCAGCCCAGTCCAGAGTGAACTTCTGGGTTAAGACTGTTTTCCCAATGCCAGCCACTCCCTTTGTCATCACTGTTCTGATTGGTTCCTCTCTTCCAGGTGAGGCTTTAAAGATGTCTTCTTGTCTGATGGATGTTTCTGCTTTGTGTGATTTCCTGGATGCTGTTTCAATCTGTCTGACCTCATGTTCATCATTGACCTCTGCAGTCCCTCCCTCTGTGATGTAGAGCTCTGTGTAGATCTGATTCAGAAGGGTTGGGTTTCCTGCTTTAGCAATCCCCTCAAACACACACTGGAACTTCTTCTTCAGGTTAGATTTGAGTTCACGCTGACAAACTGCAGCAAGAAGTCCTAAATGAACACACAACAAAGAAGATCAATGAGTCAGAGAATAGATTTCAACATGTCATTTCCTCAAAAATGAGTCTATGAATATATTTTAGTCCATCTCTTGAGACATTAGTAAACGTCCCATTTATCCAGCATGTTAAATCTTTAGAGAAATCCTCTTACTGCTCTGCAGACAGTCAGCCAGCTCCTCCTGCTTCATTCTCCTCAGGAAGTGCAGTGTGATCTTCACAAATGCCTCTCTGCTGCTCCTCCTCTGCTCTTCATCCTCACCGTCCAACACCTCCTCATCCTCCCTTTGACTCTCTAAGCATTCTGGGTAATCTGAACTCACAACCTTCTGGATCTTCTTCAGCTCGTTCTTCACAAAAGTGACGATGTTCTCCTCCAGCAGCTGGAACAGAATATTCTATGAATGACACAAACTAAAACCATGGAACCAAACATCAGATCCATGTTGGACAGACTGACAATCCACTGGTCTACAAAGTGCAGCATGGAGATGATTGTGAACAGAATAGATGTAAAAGTAGTTGTACATGTACAGACCATAAATATGGAGTCCAGATTTGTCTGATGCTGCTTGGCAGACTGACCTCTGGGAACTTCTGAGCTCTCCTGGTCCTCTCTGTGGAGAAATCATGAAAGGATCATCTCACATTGTGTCTGTCCACACAGAGAGATAAGGTAAGGTCCATGAAGTGATATCTGGATGTGGATCAGATGAGTCCCTGTAGTGGTAAAAGTTTACTAGTCCTGCTGATCCCACTGAGAATCAACAGCTCAGTCTTTCAGCTCACTGTTTTCTTCACCAGTCAGTTTGGTTTAGTCCCAACAGCTCTCACCAAGCCCTCCATGTAGTTCTCCCTCCCTCACTGTACACTGCTGAAGTGCCCTGGAGCAAGGCACCCAGAACCTGCAGCTGCTCCAGTCTCAGTGTCAGAGTTTGTACTGGGCAGCTCCCAGTATGAAAGAATGACACTAAACCAGTATATTGCTGCTGCTAAGGGCAGAAGCCCCTCGATTACAAATCTCCCTGTAGAGTCCAAACACCAAAGACTCTGTCAAGACTTTATCATCACATATCATCGGTTAATAAAAAACAATGATCTTTTCTTCATCTAACTTGTCTCTCCTGATTGAACTGCCACAAGTCTGCATACCTTGATAACTTGTTCCCAGGCCCCTGAATGTAGTCCCCAAACCCCTGCAGCTAGTCCCCAGACCTCTGAACCTGGTAATTAGTCTTCTGAAACTACTTCTCATACCTCGAAACCAAAACTCTGGAGCTATTTCCCAGACAACTTCAGCTAGTCCCCAGAGCAGTGAAGCTTTTCTAAAGACATTTGCAGCTAGTCCCATTCCTCTGTCTCCAGAAATCTGCAGCTATCTGAAAATATGACCTCTCCTGGTCGACTCTGTGGAGGAATTAGCTCACATTGTGTTTGCACCAGAAACTGTTTACAGTTAATGACTTACACACAAACACATACAGACCGGTTAGTTAAATATATTGAGTTATGTCATGATTGATCATCATGAAAACAACACTGTAAACAATGCAAGACCAATTCTGTGTTTCATAACTGAGAATCAGAACAGTTCATCATTGGTTTCATTGGTTTTAAGAACTTACTCTGGGTCATAAGAATGGCGTCCATCTTTGAAGTCAATCAGATGACCTGTAGACCGATCACTCTTCATGGACACACAGCTGGGTACAGGAAACTTTTCTCTCTGCTGCTGTGAACTGATAGAAACACTGAGATTTACTGAATATACTCAATTTCTCTTTCTGCTTTCACTGTTTTTATTGGACAGTGAAAGTCATGTTGTTGCCATTGAAACATGTCTTTAATGATGAAGAAGACACAGCTTCTTTATGGTGACTTGTTGTCATTACAATGACACACAATAACTAAAACTATTCGAGTCACATCTTGTAGCAGTTTGACTTGGAGCCGGGGAGCCTGACTGGTAGATATGTGTGATGCACGAGCATGCTTAAAGGCGCTGATCTCCACAATCTGATGTGGTACATGGAGTTTTGTAATTTTATACCAATGCCAGGCTAAGACTTAATACTGTCGACCTGCCACCCCACTTGAGCCACGCACTATGTTCCCTGATTGCAATTGCGATTAGCAATCTGGGGCTTTTGCTTTAATGAGGGTATTCCTGGAGTCATCTGCAAAGCAACAGCCTAGTTACCAACAAAGGCTGGGACATATAAGTACAAACATCCAACAGGCAACTCTTTTAAACCACTGACTCTTCATCGAACTGCACTCTACCACCAGAACCCTTGCAGGTAGTGCCAAACATATGAAGCTCTAGTGTAAGTTCAGTCAGGAAGACTATACTCTTGTATGCTTAGGCTAAAAGTTTCTTTCTCACTCATTATTTCCTTGCTGTCACTGTTCGGGGCTGTCAATCATGATATCAGCTGTTTAGATCAGCTGGTCTCTATCCAATATTACATTGAAACAATTGGATCATTTTCCTATCATCTTGCTGCTGTCTAATTATGTTTACTCTGCAATTGTTGCATTTTTATCATATTCTACTAAATACCCATATTAATTGTGTTCTGATATGTGGTGTCATATCAGGTAAGTGGTGTTATATCGTCGTATCTGGTAAGTAGAAACCTATTCATTCTATTTTTACAAGTGGTTCATATTCTTGTATTCTCATAATTTAGTCATAGGCTATCTGCTACATTTCCATTACTTCTGTAATTGCTCACAATCATTGTATTCTAATAAGTGACGTCATGGACATCGTATATCGAAGTGGTATCAGATCCATCGCATTACTAATTCTCAGGTCACTGCTGACTTGTTTTGGTTAAATCCATTCAATGTCTTATGAGTGATGTGTGATTCATTTAAAGTGCAGGTAATGGAGTCATTCCAGTACACTAGTCTAAGCTCAAACTGTTGCTATTCAGGTCACTGCTGGCCATTAGCCATTGCTGACTAGAGCCTACATTGCAATCAGGGCATTGCTGTCCTCAGGCCATTGCTGGCTAAGATCAAAAAAGTTGATCTCGCAAATGCTCTGGTCAGTGCTGACCTAGTCATTGCAACGTTTTTGTTCACGTTTACTCATTTGTGGTAAATCGCTGATTCTAATCTCTAAACGTCAAATTTCTGTCATGCTCCTTGTTATGCCTCATCTCTTAGCAGCTTATGCAATCTTCATCGATCATTTGTGACCCGTTTCATTCCCGCTTGGTAAGTCAACATTCTTTTGGAGGAAATATTAGGCTGTGGTTTATTTTTTCCTTTTGGGGGATTTATCTTGCTGCTGCTAAGGGCAGACGCCCCTCGATTACAAATCTCCCTGTAGAGTCCAAGCGCCAAAGACTCTGTCAAGACTTTATCATCACATATCATTGGTTAATAAAAAACAATGATCTTTTCTTCATCTAACTTGTCTCTCCTGATTGAACTGCCACAAGTCTGCATACCTTGATAACTTGTTCCCAGGCCCCTGAATGTAGTCCCCAAACCCCTGCAGCTAGTCCCCAGACCTCTGAACCTGGTAATTAGTCTTCTGAAACTACTTCTCATACCTCGAAACCAAAACTCTGGAGCTATTTCCCAGACAACTTCAGCTAGTCCCCAGAGCAGTGAAGCTTTTCTAAAGACATTTGCAGCTAGTCCCATTCCTCTGTCTCCAGAAATCTGCAGCTATCTGAAAATATGACCTCTCCTGGTCGACTCTGTGGAGGAATTAGCTCACATTGTGTTTGCACCAGAAACTGTTTACAGTTAATGACTTACACACAAACACATACAGACCGGTTAGTTAAATATATTGAGTTATGTCATGATTGATCATCATGAAAACAACACTGTAAACAATGCAAGACCAATTCTGTGTTTCATAACTGAGAATCAGAACAGTTCATCATTGGTTTCATTGGTTTTAAGAACTTACTCTGGGTCATAAGAATGGCGTCCATCTTTGAAGTCAATCAGATGACCTGTAGACCGATCACTCTTCATGGACACACAGCTGGGTACAGGAAACTTTTCTCTCTGCTGCTGTGAACTGATAGAAACACTGAGATTTACTGAATATACTCAATTTCTCTTTCTGCTTTCACTGTTTTTATTGGACAGTGAAAGTCATGTTGTTGCCATTGAAACATGTCTTTAATGATGAAGAAGACACAGCTTCTTTATGGTGACTTGTTGTCATTACAATGACACACAATAACTAAAACTATTCGAGTCACATCTTGTAGCAGTTTGACTTGGAGCCGGGGAGCCTGACTGGTAGATATGTGTGATGCACGAGCATGCTTAAAGGCGCTGATCTCCACAATCTGATGTGGTACATGGAGTTTTGTAATTTTATACCAATGCCAGGCTAAGACTTAATACTGTCGACCTGCCACCCCACTTGAGCCACGCACTATGTTCCCTGATTGCAATTGCGATTAGCAATCTGGGGCTTTTGCTTTAATGAGGGTATTCCTGGAGTCATCTGCAAAGCAACAGCCTAGTTACCAACAAAGGCTGGGACATATAAGTACAAACATCCAACAGGCAACTCTTTTAAACCACTGACTCTTCATCGAACTGCACTCTACCACCAGAACCCTTGCAGGTAGTGCCAAACATATGAAGCTCTAGTGTAAGTTCAGTCAGGAAGACTATACTCTTGTATGCTTAGGCTAAAAGTTTCTTTCTCACTCATTATTTCCTTGCTGTCACTGTTCGGGGCTGTCAATCATGATATCAGCTGTTTAGATCAGCTGGTCTCTATCCAATATTACATTGAAACAATTGGATCATTTTCCTATCATCTTGCTGCTGTCTAATTATGTTTACTCTGCAATTGTTGCATTTTTATCATATTCTACTAAATACCCATATTAATTGTGTTCTGATATGTGGTGTCATATCAGGTAAGTGGTGTTATATCGTCGTATCTGGTAAGTAGAAACCTATTCATTCTATTTTTACAAGTGGTTCATATTCTTGTATTCTCATAATTTAGTCATAGGCTATCTGCTACATTTCCATTACTTCTGTAATTGCTCACAATCATTGTATTCTAATAAGTGACGTCATGGACATCGTATATCGAAGTGGTATCAGATCCATCGCATTACTAATTCTCAGGTCACTGCTGACTTGTTTTGGTTAAATCCATTCAATGTCTTATGAGTGATGTGTGATTCATTTAAAGTGCAGGTAATGGAGTCATTCCAGTACACTAGTCTAAGCTCAAACTGTTGCTATTCAGGTCACTGCTGGCCATTAGCCATTGCTGACTAGAGCCTACATTGCAATCAGGGCATTGCTGTCCTCAGGCCATTGCTGGCTAAGATCAAAAAAGTTGATCTCGCAAATGCTCTGGTCAGTGCTGACCTAGTCATTGCAACGTTTTTGTTCACGTTTACTCATTTGTGGTAAATCGCTGATTCTAATCTCTAAACGTCAAATTTCTGTCATGCTCCTTGTTATGCCTCATCTCTTAGCAGCTTATGCAATCTTCATCGATCATTTGTGACCCGTTTCATTCCCGCTTGGTAAGTCAACATTCTTTTGGAGGAAATATTAGGCTGTGGTTTATTTTTTCCTTTTGGGGGATTTATCTTGCTGCTGCTAAGGGCAGACGCCCCTCGATTACAAATCTCCCTGTAGAGTCCAAGCGCCAAAGACTCTGTCAAGACTTTATCATCACATATCATTGGTTAATAAAAAACAATGATCTTTTCTTCATCTAACTTGTCTCTCCTGATTGAACTGCCACAAGTCTGCATACCTTGATAACTTGTTCCCAGGCCTCTGAATGTAGTCCCCAAACCCCTGCAGCTAGTCCCCAGACCTCTGAACCTGGTAATTAGTCTTCTGAAACTACTCCTCATACCTCGAAACCAAAACTCTGGAGCTATTTCCCAGACAACTTCAGCTAGTCCCCAGAGCACTGAAGCTTTTCTAAAGACATTTGCAGCTAGTCCCATTCCTCTGTCTCCAGAAATCTGCAGCTATCTGAAAATATGACCTCTCCTGGTCGACTCTGTGGAGGAATTAGCTCACATTGTGTTTGCACCAGAAACTGTTTACAGTTAATGACTTACACACAAACACATACAGACCGGTTAGTTAAATATATTGAGTTATGTCATGATTGATCATCATGAAAACAACACTGTAAACAATGCAAGACCAATTCTGTGTTTCAGAACTGAGAATCAGAACAGTTCATCATTGGTTTCATTGGTTTTAAGAACTTACTCTGGGTCATAAGAATGGCGTCCATCTTTGAAGTCAATCAGATGGCCTGTAGACCGATCACTCTTCATGGACACACAGCTGGGTACAGGAAACATTTCTCTCTGCTGCTGTGAACTGATAGAAACACTGAGATTTACTGAATATCAGTGATTTAATAAACCTACTGTAATAAGTGTATTTGTATCCTGGTAGTTTTAGGAGACATTTAGTATGAAATCAATGTTTCATGTAGAAATGTTTCAATGTTGATGTTGAAGCTGTATTCAGTGCAGCAAAGACAAGAAATGATGCAGTGAGGTGACCATGATGGTTGAAGAGAAATGCTGTCCAATCAGGATGAAAAGAGCAACCATGTGGTGGAAAAGAGTTTTACCTGAGTGACCTTCTGACATCTTCATCACATTGTTTTCATCATTAGTTTGAAATCCTCACCTTTGATCAACAGTATGCCGTCCATCTTTGAAGACTATAGGTTGATGCATAGACCGGTCACTCTTCATGGACACACAGCTGGGTTCAGGTTCAGGTTCAGAGTTAGTGAATCAAAGACTTTGAGTCATGGGCCATGGACAGTTAGAGATGGTCATATCACCTCTGAGCTTTGGTCTGGCTGTCATGTTCCCCACACAGAGTGGTTTTAGGAAATTTGAGGAACCGATATAGAAGCATTTTAAAGAAAACATGATTTATCTGCCAGGCTTGAACTGTTTGTAGCTCATCTGCTCTGTCAAATACATTGTGGGGAAGTTTTGATCGGGAATCCGCTGTAGCACCCCGGCACAACGAAGCTGCAAAAATACCCAGATACTGGAAACTAGATTGAGCGGAGTTGAGATCTTCAAGAACTGAGTGAATGTAGTGGAGATACGCTTAGGAGGACCAAAGTCTCATGTTTGTTTTGAGGGTTCTGGGATGCGTAGAAGAGCTTTGAGAAGTGAAGTTATAAATTTCGGGCTGATGATGTACTGGTCATGTGGTGGAAGTAGTGGATACTCTTCCAAGCTGACCAGTAGGGTTGAGGGAGATCCAGGTGATCCATGATGAAGTTCTGGGACTCAATGATCAACGGAATTAGGGCGGGAATTACAAGTTGAACGAAAGAGTTGAAAATGGAGGAACCAATGGTGGATGTGTGTCTGCAACAGCTCCTGAACTTCTGGAACATTAAACAAGAAAGTGATGGAGTGATCTGGACATGAGGACTGTGTGGAGAACATATTGGTGTGTAATAGAGTGCCAGATTAGACAGCGCATGAACAGCATGATGGGTGGGGCGTAGCAGCGTCCTTTGTTGATTAAGTAAATGACTGCAAGGTTTTTAGTGTAAGAAGGATGGACTTGCTGGACCATTCATGGCCCCATAGAATGGCTGCTGCTACTATGGGATAGATTTCATAGAGCAAAGAGGAAACAACTTGGTATTCACTCGAAAGCTCCTGGAGCCATTCTGCTTTGATCCATCTTCCGTCATGAAAACCCCCCAAAAACCAATAGAAGGTGCGGCTTCACTGTATGGACCATATTCATGTGGGTAAGAGGGTTGATCATCTTAGAAAAGGTGATCCAGTTCCAGTTAGTGAGAACGTTGAGCCAGAGACGTAGTTCAAGTGAGAAAGATTCCAAGAGTGATGTGTCAGAAGGCGAGTCCGAGCTTGGCACTTCGTCCAAGTTCCCCTGCTAAGGCTGGCTGATGTGATTGCTGGGAGTGGAAAACTGGGGGCGCTGGCATCCTGATGCCAGATTCCCATCCCACTCGCTACTATGGTGGAGCAGTCGCTCAAAACATAGGAAGCGGGACAACCAATGAGTGAGCGGGAATCATTGTCTTGAACAAAGACACCATGGACTGTTGTGGAGGCGGCCTGGTCGCTACGATGGCTGAACGATACTGAATGAACGGTTCTCTCAAACCGATAACTTCTGTTATCTGCCCAGGAATAACCACAAATTGATGCAGTCATCACACATTTCTGTAACATCGTGAGCCTTTTTTGAAACATGTCTTGCTTATGTTTATTCAACATGGGATACTTGTTGCATTTCGTGCAGATTTTTTTGAACCAGTGTGTTGTTTGTCAGATGTCTTAAGACTTAAGACTGTTGAACTGTCACATCACTCATGTATGTGGTTTGGTCCACTCCTGTCTGATAAACAAACATCCATGTTCTCCTACACAGCTTCTTTAAACTGGCTCCCAGCCTCAGCTCACAGCAGCTCCAGACTCTGGTGCTGGTCTACAGGGAAGTGAAGGGAACTGGTCCTTCCTACTTACGAGCCATGGTCAAACCCTACAATCCTCCTCTACCTCTGGACGTTTGTCCGCCCTGTCCCTCAGAGGACCCTGTGGTCTCTCATCTCGATCATCACTCTTTTCTGTTCTGGTCCCACAGTGGTGGAATGAAGTACTGAAGTCAGGACAGCAGAGTCACTGAACATCTTCCACCACGATCTGAGAGCCATCTGTCACACAACACCTTCACATACCTGACGTACATCTCATTTCGTTAAAATATAAAAATGTAGCTTTCTAACACACTTTCAGTTGTTTATTTGAGAAGAATGTACCTTCATTTTTTCATGACATCTACCTGAAGTTCTTGTTCAGTTTGACTGCTCTGATTGTAAATCACAGTGGACTGTAATAAACGCTGTCCCTCATTGATTGTCTAAACTCAAACACACTGTCCTGGTTGTAGTTTGGAGACATATTAGGTAATAAATCACTTCCTGTTTTATCCAGGAAGTGACTGATCACTGATGTAGTTCTGGTTTTTCTACTTCTCGTTACTTTTCAGAAAGCAGAACAAATAGCAGTATCATGACCTGCTCACATTTCTTTGCAGAGTATATCAGCAGCAGTAGAAGACCAGTTATACAGCTATTAGGTACATTTTACATTTAATTTGTACTTACTCTGCAGCAGAGACATTTCGTCCTTTAGAATCGATGACATGTTTGTGTGACTGGTTGGTCTCAGGGGACACACAGCTGGGTTCAGGTTCAGGTCCAGGGGACTCTGTTCTCTGATGGATCCTGGCACACAGAGGAAGAGCAGCAGGGAAGGTAATTCAATTTTTAGTCTTCATTCTCAGCAGCTGTTGGAAAAACTAGCAGCTATCAATAAGAAAAGGATCAATACAGCAACGTTTTATTTGAAATCCTGAAGAATGTGTGTGAGTGCTGGGAATCTGAAGATTATGAATAAAGAAGCTATAATTATGTGACACGTAGCATCTTCTAGCACAGCTGGGATTTGAGCTGATGATGTTTAATCAACAAGGTTCACACTGCACCAAGAAGCTAATGCCAGACACAGAGATGCACATCTACAACAAACTATTATATTATTGTAGATTAACAGTTTAACGTACAAATTATTATCCATGATAATTTCTCAGAGCTCTAGATAACGTCTTGAAACAGTTCAAAACCCAAAAATATTCAGTTTACAATGATGCAATAAAGAAAAAAAGTTTAATTGGAGAAAGATCAACTCATAACATTGGAAGAGATGTTCATCTGTAAAACAACGTTAAAAAAGTAATTAGTCTAAATGAATCCCAGCTGAACATGAAGTATGTTGACTGAGTGTAAACCTCACTGACCACCAGGGGGAGCTCAGCAGCTGAGGTAGAAACATAAAGCTCCACCCTCTGGACCTGAACACTGAGCCCTCCCAGACTCCTGTCACTCTGTGATGTGTTCAAGTGCTCTCTATTAATAAGACAGTCACACTGCTGGGTCCAGAGGGTTAACACAAGGACTTCAATCGTTGTCATGGATACAGCAGGACATGTGTCATGTTGAACCTGAGATCATCTCACAATTTGTCTAAAGAGCTCCAGTCAGCATTTGAATCAACAACTTTATCTAAAATGTTCAGTCTGCTGCTTCAGACAGTAAAACAGACCCATGATGTAATTTACAGTAAATATAGAATACAAATATATAAACTCTTCACACAGTTCATATTAGTCTGACATGAAACCCTCAGCTGATCCTCTTCACACTCACAGATGCTCCTATTTGTTTCTGTCGGATTCAATGTGAAGAAAAACTCTGACTTCAGATAACATAGAAATCTAAATGATAAACCTCAATGTATCAATACAGCAACATCAATAACTTATAATAACTAATAATTATTAGTTATTGGTTGTAAAATCAGTGAGGTATCAAAGTCTGAACTGAAGTCCAGTATCAGAATTCAATCTAACGACTGTAACTGTTTTATGGATTTATGGGATTATTATGAGTCAATGTTCAAGTGAAAGAGCAGAGAAACAGACCTCTGCAATAGTTCCTAGACCTCTAGAACTAGTCTATAGACCTCTCTGCGTACATTGGTTCTCACTTCATAGACTGATAAGGTCAACGTAATAACACATTGTCATTGAGCTTATGAAGTGATTAATTAACAGAGTAGAACTGGTCATTTGATCTATGAGAGCACTTTGACCAACAGAGGCCTCAATAAACATGAAATATGAGCTTCATAAAATACCTGAAGGATCAAAGTCCAGACTTTAGTCCAGTATCAGAACTCAATCTAACAACTGTATCTGTTTTATAGATTTATAGGTTTATTATGAGTCAATGTTCAAGTGAAAGAGCAGAGAAACAGTCAACATCAAGTTAGTAAGAATGAATATGTTGAAGGTAAAACAGGATCAAATGTAATGAGAAGTGTTGAGTGTGATACCTTTTCATGTTGCTGATAAGCTGCAGCCACCTGATGAAGACAGACAGACGGGTTCATCATTAGTCTTCAGTCTCATTTGATTTGTGTCTCATCAGGAAATGGGATCTGTTTCTGCATGTAGACTTTAAAGACAGCCAGCTGTAGTTTCAAGTATCTGTTGTCAGATCAGCTTTGTGCTGTGGACTCATTATCAAAGACAGGAGGTCAACACATGAACCAACAAAGAGCAGCTCGTCTGTCATGAATTCAAGTTCCACTTACTCAGTTTCTTCTCATGAACTTCAACACTCTGCAGCTCTCTGCTGTCTGGACCAGGTCTGTAGAAAAAGAGTTTTCTGTTGATGTGAGTGAGACGATGAGCTCCATCAGGATTAAATCCTCTTCTTCTTCTTCATCAGTCCTCAGTGTCTTCAGGCTGCTGTCACACTCCAACACTTTAATAAACCAGTCTGAACCTGCAGCACTCAGTTCAAAGATCAGCTGCATCATGTTTATATGACTTTATATGATACGTGTTAAAGTTTAACCCACAGCATCTTCCACACTGGAACAAACCTGAGAACATAAAGCTCCTCATCACTGACAACATCAACACTCCAACACTGTGATTGACTTTAAAAGAGGACATGAATTCACCTCCAGAGCTGTAAATGTGTTTGTACCAATCTCCCCCGGGGATACATGAAGTATCCATCTAGTCACATATTATATACAATGCCTATAAAAAGTATTCACCCCCTTGGATGTTTTCCCATTTTGTTGCTTTTATACATGAAATCATGATCAATAAAAAGCTTCTTTCATGTCAAAGTGAAAACTGATTTTTACAAATGAATGTCAATTAATTAAAGATATATAGTGTAAAATAAGTGTTTGCATAAATATTCACCCCCTTTAAAGTGACTGACCTAATTCAACAGAAGTCCAGCTAGTTGATGCCAGCAGTGTCACACGTAGTGAAATGGAGATGACCTGAGTGCAGTTGATGTGTGTCAAGTGATTGTAGTATAAACACACCTGTGTCTGGGAGGTCCAGTCTCAGGTTCATCAGTATTCCTGCTACAATTGCAACATGAAGACAAAAGAACACTCCAAGCTACTCAGAGAAAAGATCATTGAAAAGTACAAGTCAGGAGATGGCTACAAAAAGATTTCCAACTCACTGGACATCCCACAGAGTTCAGTTCAGTTCATCATTAAGAAATGGAAGGAGTGTGGCACTTGTTTAAATCTCCTAGAGCTGGCCGTCCTCACACACTGAGTGACAAGAAGAGAACTGATGAGGGAGAACACCAAGACACCTAGGACCACTCTGAAGGAGTTAAAAGCCTCAGTGACTCAGATGGGAGAGACTGTACATACAGCAACTGTTGCCGGGGTTCTTCACCAGTCGAAGCTGTATGGGAGAGTGGCAAAGAGAAAGCCACTGTTAAAAAAAGCTCACATGAAATCTCGCCTGGAGTTCACTCAAAGGCATGTGGGAGACACCAATGTCAATTGGAAGAAGGTTCTTTGGTCTGATGAGACAAAAATTGAGCTTTTTGGCCACCAGACTAGACGCTATGTTTGGTGAACACCAAACACTGCACATCACCACAAACACACCATCTCCACCGTGAAGCATGGTGGTGGCAGCATCATGCTCTGGGGATGCTTCTCAGCAGCAGGCCCTGGAAGGCTTGTAAAGGTAGAGGGGAACATGAATGCAGAAAAATATCACCAAATCCTGGAGGATAATCTGACTCAGTCTGCAAGAGAACTACGACTTGGGAGAATATTTATTCTCCAGCAAGACAACGACCCCAAGCATACAGCAAAAGCTCCACAGAATGGTTCAAAGACCACAAGGTGAATGTTCTGGAGTGGAAGTCAAAGCCCAGACCTCAATCCAATCCAGAATCTGTGGCTGGACTTGAAAAGAGCTGATCACGCCCGATCCCTGAGCAGCCTGACAGAGCTTGAGCTGTTTTGAAGAAGAATAGAGAAAAATCTTAGTGTCCAGATGTGCCAGCCTGAGTGAGACACATCCACACACACACTCAGTGCTGTGATTGCAGCCAAAGGTGCATCTACTAAATACTGACTTGAAGGGGGTGAATACTTATGCAATCTTTACTTTACCTTATATATTTTTAATTAATTGCCATTATTTTGTAAAAATCTGTTTTCACTTTGATATTAAAGAGGTTTTTTTTTGCAAATTCTTGTCAAAAAAGCCAAATTATATTGACCATGATTTCATGTATAAAAGCAACAAAAGGATGAAACATCCAAGGGGGGTGAATACTTATGCAAGGCACTGTATATATATTCTAAAAAAAGATAATATTTCATACATGCCAAGTTAATTTCGCGTGCGTAAAATGATGGAACCGTCCACGGAGAGGGATCACCTCCATCTCTAAGTGCGTCCTGTGTTTCACTTTTCACGCTGGTGCAGTCCTATAGCTGTGAACCACAAGCTGAACTACAAAGTGGTTCTATATAGTTAGTGGTATGTAGAAATTTGACTCCTACATAATATAAATATCAACAAAAATAGCTTATTGATGGCATACTTGACAGGCTGATGCACCTTGAAAACGTTTCTCTATCTTTATTTGAAATATTTGAACCCCTACTGAATCCTTAAACGATGATGAAACGAGCCCTTCTCAGATTCACCTGCACCGAGCGCATCTTGACTCCACTGTGGTCCAACAGCTCCTCCTCTCTGCCACGCTGAGACCTGCGTCTCATGCACGAAGCACTGACATTGTACAACCCCCGCCCCCTTTTCACTTTAATATACTTGTACACACACACACACACACACACACACACACACACACACACACACACACACACACACACACACACACAGTGAGGCTTCCAGCTCATTTGTCTGTCAGTTTGACTGATCTGTCTACAGCATGTTGTGACGTCCTTGGGAGGAAATGTTGAGGCAAGTCCTATTATAAACTTCATATGTGAGTGTTGTTGATAACAGTCTGATTTGTTCCGTCCCCAAGTGTCCCGACAATGAATTCATGCACACACTAACCTGGTAACCTAAGTTCCAATTCCCACTGCATCTCTCCATCGGCCTAAACAACACAACTGTTTGTTTTCATCACCAGCTAAATAAATCAAAGCAGGTCCACACAGCAGCCTCACAGCAGTCATGTTTACTGTGATGAACACATCTGGGCTGAACTATTCAGCTTGACAGCAGCTCCTCTCATGAACATTGAGAAATGACAAATCATGACAAATGACAGTTTATTTATATTTTGTTAAATTTTTGTTATATTTTTCACTTCTATGTTTTTTTTCTCTTGTCATCTGAAACACTGTCCACCAAATTTCCCTTCAAAATAAAACTTTGAATACCTTTAAGGCATATTTTGTACTAGTGAAGAATAGTGCTTGGGTTACACCGAACTTAAAACCATAGACTGTATATAAAAAGCTGAATCTCTAGAGGAGAGCCGGGAGCCTCATGCTCTGGCTGACTGCAGGTCAGCAGCTTCGCCCAGAAAGAGACCGAGACCGCTGTAGACGGCATCGTCTGACAAAGGTGCTGCAATCCAGTAACCAAGGTGAGGTGCTGTGAATATCCACATGAGTTTTCCTACTGACACCAGCGTCCCTAGCCCCATTCTCATCCGTCCACCTAAAACAAACAGACAACAAAACAAACAGTATATAATTGTCTTTAAAACTACCACAAACATGTCAGACCTTAATAATTGTAACAGTTTGCCACGTTTGTATCTTTTGACACTTTCTTGAGAATAAGAACGATTTCTTCCTCGCCACAAATGAGGGGAGACACAAAAACATAGCTGTGTATTAACCGCATGTCTGATAAATTAAAGCTGGCCTTCTGTTCACATTTTACAAGTGTCTCAAAAGTATTTCCATTCGCTGACTGACTGTGATGCTGAACTCTATCGACCAAAGAGAGCTCTTCTTCCTCCCACTAGTCTGAACTAAAGGTAGTGTTGATCATACTGACGTATAGCAGTATGATGGATTAGTGTCTCAGTGTCTAGCCATGTATTTGTAGGAAATATGATCTTTGAATCTATGTTTGAAATGATCAAGCCTGCATTAGTCATTAAGTGAAAGTAGGAATTTTATTTATCTGAGTAACTGGACATATTTTGAATAATATCTGAAGTGGAAATTCTTCATGAAAGGAAAGATTCAAATGTTACAAAGTCTGGTTAAGTTCTGAATCTAAATACTTATTTTTATATTTTGTGGAGATTTGGTGATTATTCATTACATTCCATCATTGTCTGCAGTCATCAGATCAGTCTTGGTTTTGTACACAGGAATTCACATAAAACAGATTGATATTAGAGATCCTATCAGTTTGTGTAACTTTGAATCACATTTTCTCGTCACACTTTTATTTAAATTTTTTAATCCTTTTTATTTTAGTTTGCCAGCAGACACCTTTACTTACCTGTAACGTTTTGATAAGTCACCCTTTATGAAGGGCTAACTAAATGCTTGTGTTTCTCTCACTATAAAAATGTCATCCAGTCTGTTGAAACGTTAGTAAGTCATTAATAAAGGGTCTTGAGTTTCTCAATTTCTAATATGCCATCAGCAGAATGTGTCCGTCAACTGTAATTATAAATGTAAACACATCATTAATAATACATTTTTATATGTATCAATCAATTATGCATTTGTAAATGTAAATATGTTGTATAATTATTGATATTGTTTTGCGACTCCCTGCAGCCCTTTTCTTTCTTTGAAGTGAAAATAAGCATCCAAAATACACATAAAGGTGTTTATTTTAATGCACTTTTGTGATTTATTTCTGTAGATTTCTCCTAAAATCTTTCTTTCTCTTTTTGAATAAAAATAATGCCAATCCCTCAGATATTATGCAGCCATCTAATTTAAAAATAATCACCAAATTTGGAGATATACATGTACATCAGAAAGAGGAGAGTCAGGACTACAGTTGTCTTCCCTAACACGTCTTGTTCTGCTGCGCCCTCAGGTGGTGGAGGTCTGCTACGACATCCTGAAGGAGCGTATCTTCTCCAAATAATGAGGGAAACAAGGGAAGGTGACCTTTGTTGACTGATTGAAATGTCATTAATACAATAAATGACTTAAGCAGGATTTCCTCTTTGCTCTATTTCTCTAAGATATCCAGTTTATCCTACAACGTTCGGCCTGTTGTGACAGTCAACAACGACAGTATATGGAACATATTTCACTGGGGATGTAACAATATACGGTGACTCAATACATCATACTGAGCAGCTGAAAAGTGGATCACAATGTGGACACATTTTCTTTATTTGAATAATAAAAGAGAGAAAAGTGTCTGGTTTGGGACTACTTTTCTCTCCAACGTTTCTGTGACACTTAAATTGAGGTGTGATGAGGTTTAAAAAGCCTTTTAACCTTTTGTTTCTGTATTCTGAACTTGTTCGACTGGTAATATGTTGATAATATCTGAGCCTTTGGTTTTCTTTAGTGAAGCCTGGTTCACCCACACAGCTGCTTCCACTTGTGGCCTAATTAGAGCTCTTGTCAGGACTGTGTGGATGTGAACAGACCGAGATCTATTAACACCTTCTGACTCTCCTGTTCTCTAACTTCTGTTAAGCTGCTGCAGCTCACAGCTTTATGATTTATTAGTCATTGATTATATGAGTTGTTTGTTCAAATTAATAATATTCTAACATTTCTTTTCAGGGAATTCAGAAAGAGGAAATATAAGATTATTTGATATTTACACAATATTTAACAAATATTTGAACCTTTTTTTTTTTAACAAACTATGAGATTCTAACAATTCTTCTGTTAACATGAAGCAACTTTGAACCTTTTCGAGACATCGAGGTGAAATCTGATTGGATAAAAGCTCTCCTTAAAACAAGCTGCACTGGAAGCAGCGCTGCAGGCTGGAAGCAGAGCAACAGAGGACAGTAGCTGTGCAATGAGAAAATAAGATAATGGGAAAAATAATTAGAATACATGTAGTGTATTTATGAAAAATGATTAAATAATAAAATAGCTATAACTTTGTGATTCTGTTTAGGCCCTGACGGCCCACCACTGCCATTCATAACATTGCTGATGTCTTCCTGCTCACCAATCTCAACACAGATCTCCTCCACGCTCCATGAAAACAAAAGAGGGAATAACTCAGGTTATAGAGCTCCTCTTTAAACCATCCATCTGCTGAGTCCATATTTTCGGTTGGTTCCTTCTGTCAAGTTAAGGCAAAAAGGTAGCAGGAGATGGACCCAAACACAGAGACACGGGGAGCAGAAGGATGAAGAAATGGTGATTTTAATAAAGAAAATGTCACACACATGTATACTACATGTGTATATAACCTCCAACACACTCGGTCACAGTTTATTTCTTTTTTTAAGATTAAATTCTAATTAAATCTAACGACTGAAAGCGTCTCAGTTTATTTCCTTGTTTAATTTAATTAAAGATAATAATTAGTTTGAATCTTTAGTCCAAACTTGTTCAGTTGTTCAGGACTCTGAGACTTGATGTGCAGTGAGAGGACGCCCCCTGCTGGATGAACAACACCACAGTCTGTGTCCCAAATCCATCATTCTACACACAATGTACTAAATACTGATCATATAGTGAACAAACAATCACCTTTATCATGTTAGAGTCACTGTTATTAACACGTATTGTTGGAAAGTCACAGAGCTCAGATACAACTTTTATTTACTACATTTTATTATACACATATACACCTACACACACACACACACACACACACGCTCATTTAATAAATTCCAAAAAGATGATTGTTGGCTGCAATGTTTTTCTGATGGAATATAGGCTATATTTTATGTGTGTGTGTGTGTGTGTTTAAATACAGTATATATAAAAAAATCGAATGATTATTTTAACATATTATTTTGTTTTTATAATCCTCTGTAATAATAAACAGAATAAACACCTCTCCGGGGAATCCAAGCAATACATGATGTTCTGTTTGGACACATAAGATGTACGACCTTCAAGAATGAGAGTAAGGTTGTTGAAGTTACATCACTCTGTTCAGAGTATTGTTTCATCAACCTCTAGCATACTGGAGAGAGAACACTACAAACACCACCCTTAGGATAAACTCCTAATCACATTCTCCTAACTCACACCAGCTGTGTGTGATCCTGTACACACTGAACTATCTGGTCAGCAGAGAGAAGGTTTCTCTAGCAGGAGGAGACTCTCCCTCCTACAGAGAACACAGAGACACTGAGGAACCAGACCATAACCAGAACCCAAACCCAAACCCAGGATAAAGAGGTTCAGTGAATGTGGTGTTGAAGGTGTGGAGGTGGATCAGTGTGTCAGAGGAGACTCTGTAGAAGGACAGAGAGCCAGCAGGACAGTCCACATACACTGCTACTCTACCAGAGGAGGAGGAGGAAGAGGAGATGGGTGTTCTTGTCTTATTGTGATAGACAGAGTAACCACCATCAGAGCACAACAGACTCCAGGACTGATCATTCATTCCAAACAAACAGTCTTCACTGTCTCCTCTCCTTCTGATTCCTCTGTAACTCACTGATACAGAAACTCTTTCTCTCCACTCAACCTCCCAGTAACAGCGACCAGTCAGACCAGTTCTACACAGCAGCTGAGGACAGACATCAAACCTGTCTGGATGATCAGGATATGACTGATCCTTCTCCACACATGTCATCTTCCTGTTGTTGTCAGACAGTTTGAGTTTTCCATGTACTGTGTTTGTGTCGAGTGTGAGTTCACAGGAATCTGATGGAGAGAACAAGACACAATACAGCTGCAGTTATTAATCTATCATCTGTTTGATGATGACATCAGAGATGTGAATGAGTGATGTCACAGTTTGAAGATGCTTTGTTTTCATGAATCAAACTCAAAGCACACTTACACTTCCTCAGACCTGGTCTGAACCATCGGACTCCAGCAGGCTCCACCCTGAAAGGAGGAGGGGGGTCAGAGCAGCATGAAACATGGACATTACATCGCTCTCACACACAGAGCTTTGTTATTCATGTTCACATGGAGCACTTATTATTCATCAGCTCATACTCTTTTACTTCACTGGAGCTTCTTCTGATTGGCCCATGACGACTGCTCATTATGTTCACTTATTCATGATATATTATTATCAGTATTATATTGACAATCATCATCCATTTCATACTCAGTTTCCTCTTCCAGTCAGTCAGTAAATCACATGTTTAAACCTGCATCAATTGATTTCTTTGTCCACTTGTGGTTCAGTGAAAACAAGCTGTAAACACAACATCTGACATATTATCAGCTTATAAAGTAGTTGTGTCGGTTCTGGGTCATGGTCGCACGTGCGTGAGTCGCACTGCATGGGCGGAGTCAGTTTGTTAATATAACCTCTACAAGTTCAAACCAACGGATGTACGACCTTTAAACTAGTGAACAAGTAGCTGATTACCTGTGAAATCTCTGACATCTAAACCAAAGTCAAGTCTCCCTTCAGTCGCTCATGGACGCAATCAGCCAGTGTAAATCAGACTTAATATCACGGCTTGATGCTTCTATGAAACCATTAATACGGTGGTGATATTAATTATTATCTTTTATACACAGTATATATATATATATATAATATAAAAGGTAAACACCAAATCACTGCAGTACAACAAAGAGTCAGCTGCAACGAAGACGACGTTGAGGACTTAAAAACCTGCATCAGTCACATTGAAAAAGAAAACAGTGAGCTGAAACAGAAGGCGGACTCAATGGAGAATTACAGCAGGTAATGGAGAGAGCTCACTCAGCCCCACACAGATGTATGTGGAAGGTGTCAGCAGCATGGAGGCACCTATGTGCATTTAATGTGGCTCTGTCCAGAAATTCATACATTTTGGGTTGAAATTGGTAACCAAGTATCCTCCATAACACAGTGTCCTATTGAGCTCAATCCTGTACAATGCATCCTAGGCCTAGACGCTGCCTCACCAGTATTAAACAGATATAAGAGAATTCTTAGTCTTCTATCGTTCTGTGCACGGTTATCAATCTTACAGTATTGGCTAGACGGCGCACAACCATCTGTTTCAAGTTGGCTTCATAATGTTCTACAACTACTCCCATTGGAGAGGCTCACACATGTTCTCCAAGGAGACATAAATGGGTTCTTCTCTGTTTGGAAGCCTGTTATGGATTTTATTGGAGAGGACTATGCCGAAACCATACGAATAGGTTTTGCAACGTGGGATCCAAGTGAGCTGGTGAAGGGAAAAGTCCACAATATTTAATATTATTTAATTGTTGTGACAGGTATAATATGGACGATGATGATCTACAACTGTGCTGTTTTCTCAGATTTAAAAAAAACAAACATGGTTTGGTGCTGAGTTTGACTGTCTGTATAGTTAGCCGCAATTAATATTTAATTGCAGGGTCAATATGGAGGGTGATGATTTATGTTTGTTTTGGTTTCTTGTGTCTCAATTTCTTTTTTTTTGTGTCTGAGTCTGATTGTTTGTATTGTTAGCAGGTATGTTATGTTATGTGCTGTTCTTTTTGGGGCTAACATGTGGTGCGGACTGAAAATAAAATGATTGAAAGAAAGTAGTTGTGTCTAACATGATATCAACCAGCTGCTTCCACATCCAGCAGTTACACATCAACATGATGATTCATCAGGACTCTTTGTGCTTGTGTCACCTGATGAATGGAAGACCAATATTCTCTCTCTTTTAGCTCTGTTTTTGGTCTCCACCACCTCCTGAGGGAAACATCTGTCTCTTTAGGTGCTAAATGCTCCACTATGTTCACCAGCTAGTCTCTAACTGAGTCTGTCTGCTGTTTGCTGCTGAGCAGGTAGTGAACAGTGGCTTCATCACAGCTTGTTGGATGAAAACAGCTGCTGCTGGAAACACTGAGACTGAACCAAAAAGAAAATATGTTGCAGAACCAAAACTAGGAGCTAAAAGAGGCTGAAAAGCTCTGCAGAGCTGGAGACAGTTCTCTGTAGGTTCATCACCACCACACGACTCTTCACCGTTACACAGAGTCAGCTGATCTTTTGTCAATATAGAAGTATTGATTGTTGGATGTTTTGGTCCTGACTAGTGACCTCTTGTGTTTGTGTAATAATGACTGTTGTCTCTCAGAAGTAAAGGAGAAAGTAGCCTGAAATCACTACAACACCACAAACCCTCTAATGAAGGAGGTCGGGTGGATGGTTGGATGTAGAAAGTGTCTGACTTTGATACTGCTGTTCACATCCCGTCTCCTAGCAACAGTCAACACTGGTTTCTATTATCTGTAATCTGTGGGTGAAAACATTACAGTTCAAGTCCGTCTGCAGCCACAGAGCACTGCCTGTGTCCCACTATAACTTTGGTCTAGTCCTAAATAAACCTCTTTGGGCTCTGACACACCATGTCCACAATCAGCTGTTGGTTCTTCACTGAGCATCTGTGGCCGACTGTCACCTGTAGTTTCAACAAGTCGAGTCTTATCAGCCAGGGAACTGGCTCTCAGTGCAAAACAAACCAAAACCAGGTGAAGCTAAACTCCTTTAAAATAGCAAAACATTCCTGTTGTCATGATTTATCAAGATGGTTTAAACAGATTGTTTCTGTCAGTTTGTCTTTTCACAATAATGGACTAAAGGGCAACACACACGAGCATCAAAACATCATCTATTGTTTGATATGAGCCCACAAACCTGCAGCGTCACGACGTTGGCGCATGTCAACTCACCATGATGCCCGTCATCGTGTCAGGATACACCACTGTCCTATTTTCTAATGTTGAAACAAGACAACGCTCCAGAAAAACAACTGTTTCATCACCTTCCCTCCCTGTTTTGGCTCATCTTGGCTACTGTTCCCTGACTACTTCTGTCTGTATTGATGGTCTGATGTGGGACACAAACAGTTTGATGAGTCTCTGGTAGTTTGAGATCAGCTGGGTGTGTCAGGGTCATATTAACCAGGCTGACAGTGTGACAGAGAAAACGTTTCCAGTTCTACCTCCTCTATCAGACTGATTTTCTGGGGCAGCAGCAGGCCTCTTCATACCTGAGAGTTTCCAGTCTCCAGTGTGGATCATTCAGTCCAGAAGACAGCAGTTTCACTCCTGAGTCTCCTGGATGATTGTAGCTCAGGTCCAGCTCTCTCAGATGGGAGGGGTTGGAGCTCAGAGCTGAGGCCAGAGAAGCACAGCCTTCCTCTGTGATCAGACAGCCTGACAGGCTGCAAACACACAAAACAACACACATGTCTCATAATGTGAGGAAACTGTGAGGGAACTGTGAGGTCTGGAAGGTTACTCCAGTACTGAGATACTGTCGGCTACTGTGGGGTTACATTAAGATTGTTACTGATTGTTTTCTAGTCACAACCAAACACCCATTAAAGTGTACCAACAATATGACTCTGAACATTACTGATAACGTTCTCATTACTCTCTGAAATTTCAAGCTATAAAAGCAGAGTGAGAAAAAAAACAATATTAGATATGTTTACAGAAATATATTCAAATTAAATATTTGATTGAAATCATGAAAGCAGACACAATCTTATGAAAGTTACAAGTTTATCCATTCATATAAATAAGGACATTAATTGAATCCTGACCTGAGAGTTTCCAGTTCACAGATTGGACTCGCCAGTCCAGCAGACAGCTGCTTCACTCCTGAATCCTGCAGGTCGTTGTTACTCAGGTCCAGCTCTCTCAGACTAGAGGACTGGGAGCAGAGAACTGACGACAGAGCTTCACAACTTTTCTCTGAGAGGTTACAGTCACTCAGTCTGAAAAGACAACGATAAAGAAAAAATTAGCAATAGGTAGAAAAGACAGAGAAAACGTTTCCAGCTCTACCTCCTCTATCAGACTGATTTTCTGTGGCTGCAGCAGGCCTCTTCATACCTGAGAGTTTCCAGTCTCCATTGTGGATCATCCAGTCCAGCAGACAGCAGCGTCACTCCTGAGTCTCCTGGATGATTGTAGCTCAGGTCCAGCTCTCTCAGATGGGTGGGGTTGGAGCTCAGAGCTGTGGCCAGAGAAGCACAGCCTTCCTCTGTGATCAGACATCTTGACAGGCTGCAAACACACAAAACAACAGACATGTCACATAATCTGAGGAAACTGTGAGGGCTGTAAGGTTACTGCAGTACTGAGATAATGTTGGCTACTGTGGGGTTACATTAACATTGCTATTGATTATTTTCTAGTCACAACCAAACACCCACTAATATCCATCAACAACAAACAAAAACAAAAAACAGTAATATAAATGTTCATGAAAATATACTGAGACTAAAATATTCATTGAAAAAATACAAGCAGCATCTTATACAGGTTACGAGTTTATCTATGAATCTAAGTCAGGACTTGAGAGGACATTAATTGAAAACGTTGATGAATTCTGACCTGAGAGTTTCCAGTTCACAGTGTGGACTCTCTAGTCCAGCAGACAGCTGCTTCACTCCTGAATCCTGCAGGTCGTTGTTACTCAGGTCCAGCTCTCTCAGACTAGAGGACTGGGGGCTGAGAACTGAGGACAGAGCTCCACAGCTTCTCTCTGAGAGGTTACAGCCACTCAGTCTGAAGAGACAATGATGAAGAAAAAATAAGCAATATGTAGAAAAGATAAAGTATTTAAGTTATTGTGGTATATTTTCAGGCCTTGCACGATACAGCGAAGACCCCAAGTGCAGTTGTCTTAGATGAAAACCAGATGTGCAGGAGACCAGGGGCAGAAGGGTGGACGTGCAGAATGAGGGGGGGCCACATACATTCTCTCATTGTTCCGCCCTGTATGTTGCATGACATGTACCCTATATAAAGATGAAGTGAGCGCCCTAGAAGGGGGGACTTGCGGATTCGACTTGAGACCTCCGGACGATGTAGACGTCCGTAATGGCATGTGTTGCTTGTTTGTAATAAACTTTATTATACCAGCAAGAACAGTGTCCACGGAGCATCCTTCATCATCACTTCAACAGACCTGTCGCATGCAAGATACGACATAGATGGCGTCACGAACAGAACGGAAGTGATCTGGCAGCTTTCCGACGACTTCACATACGGTGAGATCTCTCGATTGAATGCTGGTCATTAATTGAGGCTGTTATGTGGAATTGTTGGGTGAAGTTGCTTGGACACACCGTAAATTAAGAACCTTCTTGTTATGGACATGTTCTGTTGATTTGTTGTTTAAAGTGAGGCTCCGTGCTAAATTTAATGAAAAAAAAAAAAAAAAGGGGGGAAGATGAAAAAGGAAAAAGGAAAAGGAATAGTTTAGAATAGCTTCATGGTAACGAATAAGGTGTGCTAAATAGTATCGTGCAAGATTAATGAAGAGGGGCCCTCAACTTCTTAACGGTAAGACATATGCATATTAGTCACCGCGTAACGATGGCTCTGACATAGTCCGGAATTAAGGTAGAAAAACAAAATTGGGAGAAACCTGGATCCAGGTAATTTGAATAAATAAATGTAAAAGGTTAAAGGAAAGAGTGATAAGGAAATAAAGAAAATGATCATATGATTGAGCCGCAAATCAGATAGGTAGAGCCCTCAAGTGTAGGTGCATTAGTACGGGCCGCATAAAACCTGAAACAACATCTTATGGTCAGTTTAAGAACTGGAGAGTGTAAATTCACAAATTCGATTGACTGTTACCACTCTGACATTGGTTGACGAACGGTGTCTGATGCAGCCTCTCATCGAATATTTACACCTCAGAGGTAGCATAAATTTTATAAGGAAAAGGAAATATAGCGGCAAAAAGCATGCTGTGTGAATGAAGGCTAAAAAATGTGTGTGTGTGTGTTTACTTTGGGTTTACTTGGGGATTGAGCAGAGGGGAGAATGGGTGTGCGTTGAGTGCTGAAAGTATGGGTGTGTGGAACTTAGCTGCTGATGTGTTCCAGATGTGGGCCATAAAAATGCATAGGATGAGAATGGATGCGTTGAAAGAAAGAAAAACATATTATGATTGAATAAACGTACATAGGTGGTGATTTTAGAACGGGACATTTAATAATTTGAAAGGACAGATATGTGGCCCGATGTATTTTATAAAACAATGAGCTTCGTTTAAGGAGACGTAATGAATTGAATTGAATCATGTATTTTATAAAACAATGAGCTTCGTTTGAGAAGACTAATGAATTGAACGAGTCAGTAAATAAAACATGAGCTCTTCTTAAAAGGGACGTAAAATAACAAATGAGCTGTTAAATGCACAATGAACTTCGTTTAAGAAGGGTAGAATTTGACACCCCCCTCCCCCCCCCCTCACTCGCCTCAAAATTCCCTCTTTGCCATTTGAACTGTTTGGGTTCAGTGGGAGTTCACTAAATGCTACAATGTTTAGATAAAGGGGTCGACTTAGGAATAATATTTATGTATGCTGTTAACGGGACCGAAGGATTTCATAAGAGACTAAATCATTGCCTGTTTCTTGTCTGTTATGTCATTTATGGTGAATAAGAATTGAGAAGGGGAGGCTTACGTTTCAATCTACTAAAGGCCGGTACAAATTTATCTACAGACTCTTTATGCATTTTCCATAGTGGTATGTGTTCTCAGTCGTAGGTAATATTGATGGTACACATATAAACCTGCTTTCATTTATAAGCCTAAGAGGATACTGACCTGATCCTATACACATGAAAGAATACATGCTCTAGGCAGATAGGAGAAATAAATAAATAAATAAATAAATAAATAGAAAACTTGGCAACTGATTGACCAGTTAATGCATTTAATTAATTAATGGCATATGGTTGTTTGGTCTAACCTCTGCTGACAATTGCAGATGTCCACAATTGCAGATGACAATTGCAGATGTCCTTACACATCTGTGCTGTGGTGTACATCAATATGGTGACTGTCTGATGATTTGAGCTGAATATTGATTGATTGATTGGATAATTGATTGACTGATTGATTGATTGATTGGATAATTTATTGATTTGTTGATTGATTGACAGATTGGTTTGTTAATTCGTTAATTGATTCATTTGTTAATTGGTTCATTGATAATTGGATAATTGGATAATTGGATAATTGGTTAATTGATAATTGAAAGGGGGAAGTAATCTAAATAGCCTTGAGTAGTTTTACTTGTAGCAATTAATTCTTAAAGTACAAATAACGGAAAATAAGAGGAAGTCATCATAATGGGGAAAAAGAATACTAAAATTCCAAAGGTAATCACTCCTGTTGAAGTGGTACAGAAGAATAATCCTCTAATTAGAGGCATTGCAAACATTGCAAAGATATCGGAAAAATGGCATAAACGCTGGCCTGAAATTGACCAACCATGGCCAGTGGAGGGGACTCTTAACCCAGATGTAATTAAAATTGATTTAGACTTGTATCAACATACAAGGCAGAGCAAAAGAAGGAAAAAAAAAAAAGAGGAGAAAACGCAAGGAGAAGAGGCAAGTGGAGCTTGGCATTCTCCAGTTGTTTGAAAAAGAGAGGATAGAGAGCAGGGAACGTACAGAGAAGGAGCAGAAAGAAAAGTCGAAGAGAGAGAAAGCACAAAAGACAGGGAGAGAAGAGAGTATGAGAAAGAGAGAAAAGAGAGGGAGCAGAGAGAGAAGGAGAAACAGGATAGAGAGAGCAAAGTGAAAAAGAGATACAGGAGAGAGAGCAAAGTGAAAAAGAGGGAGAAGGAGAGAACAGATAAAGAGAGAGAAAAGAGAGAAAGGGAGTGTATAGGAAAAGGATGAAATGCCAAACGAGAGTGTTCACCAATTATTGAGGACAACAGAGGCTGAAGCTTCTACAGTATGTTGGATCGGAAATCTTAATGAAGATTTTCTTGAGCCAGTTAAGTTGTGGGAAAAGTTTATCATCGTAAAGATGCCCGACGCGAAGCTTCCAGAGTATCCATTTCACTGCACGCTCAAGTATTTCAAAAAAGATGCTCAAGGATACGCAGAAGTTGAGTCAACAACCAAAACAAGTTCAACTAAATTCGGGCTGTATAATTTTGGGACCACAAGGAGCAGCTATGAAGATACACAGAAATGACTATTTGGACAAAGAGTTTGATATCGAGAAGAGTGTGCCACATGTGACCTTGTGGGTGTGTGAAGAACATACGCCGAAGCAAGTGGGAGAAATGATGGCGGAGGCAGAAGAAGCTGTTTTTACACCTGTAACAGAGAATCTTGCCATCTGGAAGAGCGAGGATCAGAGGTTCATTAAGATCATGATCTCTGCTCAAGGACAAGGACAGCCACATGCTGTGCGAATGACACATGAGCCAATCTGCAGTACTAAGATGGACTCAGACCCAATGAGAGAAGAGATGCTAAAACAAGTTCCAGAAGGTTTGTGGGCTCGGCATAGTACTGATATTGGACTTGTGAAGTCAGCTCAACCAGTAAGAGTTGAACTCCGACCAGGAGTCAAACCACCTTGGAAGAACCAGTATCCACTGAGTGAAGAGGCAATCCAAGGAATTGAACCACAGATTGAAGGACTTTTGAAGGCAGGTGTTTTAAGAATAACACAGGACCCGCAGAGCAACACGCCTTTGTTGCCAATAAAGAAGCCAGATAAGTCATATCGCCTGACACATGACTTAAGAGCGGTCAATGAAGTGGTGGTTGATTTTCAAGCAGAAGTACCGGATCCACATACTTTGTTAGCCCAACTTCCGCCAAATGCGACACATTTCACAGTGTTAGATTTATGTGGTGCGTTTTTCAGTGTTCCACTTAGTAGGGAAAGCCAAAGCTTATTCGGGTTCACGTACAATGGACAATCTTATGAGTATGAGAGACTGCCACAAGGGTTCAAACATAGCCCGCACATTTTCAATAAAATAGTGAAAGACGATTTGGAGGGAATAGAGCAGGTATTGACAAGTAATGTAATTCAATATGTGGACAACATCATCATTTGTTCACCGGACGAGGAGACATGTCATAAGGACTCAACTAAATTGCTACAAATACTGGCAGAGAAGGGTCACAAGGCCTCTCTGAAGAAACTGCAGTATTGTAAGGAGAAGGTAACTTATTTGGGTCAAACAATAACGCAGGGACACAGAAGCATCTCTGAGAGTCATGTGGAGGCTATTCGCAAGGCTCCAAAACCCAGAACAGTTCGAGAGAGGAGGACATTTCTTGGTATTGCAGGATATTCTTCAGCATGGGTTGAGGATTATGCTAGCTTGACAGGGCCTTTGAGAGCTAAGATTAAAGATACTGGGAATGCTAAGCTACACTGTAATCTGTCCTTTACACGATGGCCTTTTGGGCATTTGAAACGAAAAAAAAAAAAAAAGAAAAGCCAAGTTCTTATGAAGAGAAGTCATAAGCAGGTGGGGACTTCCAGATCGAATATCCTCAGACAATGGGAAAGAGTTTGTGGATAAGACGGTGAAATTGATTTAGCAAAAACTTGGAATTAAACAGCGTCTTGGTGCAGTCTATCATCCGCAAAGTCAAGGGATGTGCGAAAGAATGAATGGTGTTCTGATGAATGATACAACAGTGACGACATCTGTGGCACCTACGACATTTGTAAACATAACGCGGACATCTAATATGACACGGACATGGATGAGGATGACGCAATAAAGATCGAAGTGGTGGAGGAATATCCATTTTGAATATCTCATGATTATAATCCTATTATTTACCTATGTTATTGCTTGCGTAGTTTGTAGTGTTGATTTTGTTTTGCTCTTTCGAGACTTTGTTTAGTCTCGAAGGGGGGGGTATGGAAACAAATGAACAAAATGATTAATGGACATTATGAGTTATAATCTCACATTTTACTTATAGAAGTGTTATTATTCAGTGTTTGATGTTTTAATGTGTATCTGTTCTGTATGCAAAAGATACTGGCCTTCTTTTCTTTCATTCTAGAACATATTGGGGGAAGACCACTGTGAGGGTGGAGGATTGTCAGGGACTCCGATGGGCTGAATGGATTCAGACACTTCAAACATGAAAACATGAAAATCTGAAGGACTCTGAACGTGGACTGGCGATACAACATCCAGATTCAAGACATCTTCGATACTACACCTGAGTCACGGCTGCTGAGAAAACTGCAGCGTTATACAGTCTTATGTCTTCACTGAAATGTTACATTAGTATTATTAAAAATGAATTTTCGTCTTTGTATATTAAATGCTTGGGAAATGATGGTTTCTAAATATAATGGGACCTCGGATGTTTTCTTTTTCTCGATGTTTAGGGACAGTGGGGTAGGCAGGAAAAGGTCCATAGAAAGGTGCGATGGGTCGACCAGCCTGACTTTGGACATTGTTTTGTTTTGATTTGCTGAGTATTCCATATGTATTTGCTTAAGTCATTTCCTTACACAAATTGCTAAATTCCTCATTTCAGTGTTTTGGAGTATTACTTATGGTTGCCTTGGCAGAGGGACCGTGAGAGAATTTTCCTGTTTACATTGTTTAATGGATTTCAAGAAAAATTAGCTGCCTAACAGGTTTTTCACTCTCACTTTTTTATATACTCCGTAGGCGTATCGTTGATTTAATGTTAAGAAAGGGTTGTTAATTTTGTCATGATCATACACTTGTATGTCTCTTCTGTTATTTTTTCGAGACTTTGTGTAAGTCTCGAAGGGGGGAATATGTGGTATATTTTCAGGTCTTGCACGATACAGCGAAGACCCCAAGTGCAGTTGTCTTAGATGAAAACCAGATGTGCAGGAGACCAGGGGCAGAAGGGTGGACGTGCAGAATGAGGGGGGGCCACATACATTCTCTCATTGTTCCGCCCTGTATGTTGCATGACATGTACCCTATATAAAGATGAAGCGAGCGCCCTAGAAGGGGGGACTTGCGGATTCGACTTGAGACCTCCGGACGATCTAGACGTCCGTAATGGCATGTGTTGCTTGTTTGTAATAAACTTTATTATACCAGCAAGAACAGTGTCCACGGAGCATCCTTCATCATCACTTCAACAGACCTGTCGCATGCAAGATACGACATTATGATATATGAATCTAACTCTCTCTGTACTTACAGAGCTTTGTTGGAGGCTTTGACCACTGGCAGCAGCCTCAGAAGAGCCTCCTCTGAAGCAGAGTATTTCTTCAGGTCAAACACGTCCAGATCTTTTTCTGATGACAGTAAGATGAAGACCAGAGCTGACCACTGAGCAGGAGACAGTTTATCTGTGGAGAGACATCCTGAACTCAGGGACTGTTGGATCTCCTCCACTAGAGAACAATGATTCAGTTCATTCAGACAGTGGAACAGATTGATGCTTTTCTCTGGAGACACATCCTCACTGATCTTCTTCTTGATGTACTGGACTGTTCTCTGATTGGTCTGTGAGCTACTTCCTGTCTGTGTTAGCAGACCTCGTAGGAGAGTCTGATTGGTCTGTAGTGAAAGACCCAGGAGGAAGCGGAGGAACAAGTCCAGGTGTCCATTCGGACTCTGTAAGGCCTTGTCCACAGCACTCTGGTAGAAATGTTTTGGTTTAGGTTTGTCTCTAATGACTTTAGACAAACTGGATGTTGTTTGTTCTTCTGACAGCAGATTGACTCCAGAGTTGATGAAGGTCAGATGGACATGAAGAGCAGCCAAAAACTCCTGAACACTCAGATGGACAAAGCAGAACACCTTGTCCTGGTACAGTCCTCTCTCCTCTCTAAAGATCTGTGTGAACACTCCTGAGTACACTGAGGCTGCTCTGATATCGATGCCACACTCTGTCAGGTCGGATTCATAGAAGATCAGGTTGCCTTTCTGCAGCTGATCAAAAGCCAGTTCTCCCAAAGACTCAGTCATCTTCCTGCTCTCTGGACTCCAGTGTGGATCTGTCTCAGCTCCTCCATCATACTTGACCTTCTTCAGTTTGGACTGAACCACCAGGAAGTGGATGTACATCTCAGTCAGGGTCTTGGGCATCTCTCCTCCCTCTCTGGTCTTCAACACATCCTCCAGAACTGTAGCAGTGATCCAGCAGAAGACTGGGATGTGGCACATGATGTGGAGGCTTCGTGAGGTCTTGATGTGGGAGATGATCCTGCTGGCCTGCTCCTCATCTCTGAATCTCTTCCTGAAGTACTCCTCCTTCTGTGGGTCAGTGAAGCCTCTGACCTCTGTCACCATGCCAACACACTCAGGAGGGATCTGATTGGCTGCTGCAGGTCGTGTGGTTATCCAGAGGCGAGCAGAGGGAAGCAGTTCCCCCCTGATGAGGTTTGTCAGCAGTACACCCACTGAGGTGGACTCGGTAACATCAGTCAGGATCTCATTGTTGTGGAAGTCCAGAGGAAGTCGACACTCATCCAGACCGTCAAAGATGAACACAACCAGGAACTCTTCAAACCTGCAGATTCCTGCTTTTTTGGTTTCACTGAAGAAGTGATGAACAAGTTCCACCAAGCTGTACTGTTTCTCTTTCAGCACATTCAGCTCTCTGAAAGTGAATGGAAATGTGAACTGTATGTCCTGGTTGTATTTGTCTTCAGCCCAGTCCAGAGTGAACTTCTGTGTTAAGAGTGTTTTCCCAATGCCAGCCACTCCCTTTGTCATCACTGTTCTGATTGGTTCCTCTCTTCCAGGTGAGGCTTTAAAGATGTCTTCTTGTCTGATGGTTGTTTCTGGTCTGTGTGGTTTCCTGGATGCTGTTTCAATGTGTCTGACCTCATGTTCATCATTGACCTCTGCAGTCCCTCCCTCTGTGATGTAGAGCTCTGTGTAGATCTGATTCAGAAGTGTTGGGTTTCCTGCTTTAGCGATCCCCTCACACACACACTGGAACTTCTTCTTCAGGTTAGATTTGAGTTCACGCTGACAAACTGCAGCAAGAAGTCCTGAATGAACACACAGCAAAGAAGATCAATGAGTCTATGAATATATTTTGGTCCATATCTTGAGACATTTGTAAATGTCCCATTCATCCAGCATGTTAAATCTTTAGAGAAATCCTCTTACTGCTCTGCAGACAGTCAGCCAGCTCCTCCTGCTTCATTCTCCTCAGGAAGTGCAGTGTGATCTTCACAAATGCCTCTCTGCTGCTCCTCCTCTGCTCTTCATCTTCACCGTCCAGCACCTCCTCATCCTCCCTCTGACTCTCTAAGCATTCTGGGTAATCTGAACTCACAACCTTCTGGATCTTCTTCAGCTCATTCTTCACAAAAGTGACGATGTTCTCCTTCAGCAGCTGGAACAGAATATTCTATGAATGACACAAGCTAAAACCATGGAACCAAACATCAGATCCATGTTGGACAGACTGACAATCCACTGGTCTACAAAGTGTAGCATGGAGATTATTGTGAACAGAATATATGTAAAAGTAGTTGTACATGTACAGACCATAAATATGAAGTCCAGGTGTGTTTGATGCTGCTGGGCAGACTGACCTCTGGGAACCTCCGAGCTCTCCTGGTCCTCTCTGTGGAGGAATCATGAACAATCATCTCACATTATGTTTGTACCATTAACACAAATACAACAGTTAGTTAAAGATGTTGTGTTCTGTCATGATTAATCATAATGAAAACCAGATGCAAAACAGATTGTTATCTCTGCTTTTACTGCTTTTATTGGACAGTAAACGTTATTTTATAGTATAGGTATAGTCAAAAATGATGTCCGATGTTGAATACACTTATTGTAAGTCGCTTTGGATAAAAGTGTCTGCTAAATGACTGTAATGTAATGTATATCGCATGGCAAATTCATACCGATGTACTTTCTATTCCTTCAGTACCTTCCACCACGAGATACTACAACTAGAAACAACTATAATCACATCTGATGTGATACTTTTTCACATTTGGTGTAGTTTCTATTCTACCGTTGTGTTGTTAGTCAGATGTACCAAGACTTAATACTGTTGATCTGCCACATCACTTGAAACAAAGGGTCTGTATTTGGCAGTGGCAGGCCGTGCATTTTATACCTAGGCCTTCACTGCTGTCGTGCGGCTGAAATACCACCTTATAACCACATGATGGCGCCACAGCTATTATTCGTTTCTAAGGCTGTAACTATGTACGTATTCGTATTAAACCGTACGGTACGAGGCTTACAATATATTTAAATAATACTAGAGCATTTGGACGATGCAGAAACTTAAATTCAGGAAAATATGTTTTCTACGCTCATGTAGGACAGTGTATCTCAGCTGGTCTGGCTGTGGAACCCACCATCAAACCTTAACGACAAGCCGCGGCTCAAAGAGATTGTCTTATGATTTTACTTTCACAATTAGAACATTGAACGTACTGCTCTGCAATGTTTTTCCTTGTCTCAGCCCCCTGTGTCACGGTGTGTGGTACATCTCACTCGAGTCAGGAAACAGGTCAGAATGCCCATATTTAATTGGCTGAGCTGCATCACGTGATGTGATCCACAACGCCGATTAAGCCTCTGCTGTTAAGTTTCGTTTCACGATAGTCACGTGCTCGCCCACTGACCAATCACAGCACACGCTGTACCTCACTGCAGAGCTGCACATGGAAACTGAGCTGCAGGTAATGCTGACGTACTTGTAGGCCAGCTAGAAGGCTCTGACACGTCAAAGAATACGCCCAACATGTCAAACTAAAGATCTGATTGGTTGAAGACTATGACAATCAACAATATCGTCCCCATTCACTTAAACTGCACATGGATGCACTTGTGAGTCTGCAGGCCTCGGGCCTCTCTTCTTACCTAGAGACACAGAGGTGAAATCTGATTGGATAAAAGCTCTACTTAAAACAAGCTGCACTGGAAGCAGAGCAACTGAGGAAGACAGTAGCTGTGCAATGAGAAAATAAGATAATGGAAAAATATTTTTAGAAATTATAATATATGTAGTGTATTTAAGAAAAAATATTAAAGTATAAAATAGATATAGCTTTGTGATTCTGTTTAGGCCAGCAGAGAAGGCTTTGCAGGCCCTGATGGCCCACCACTGGTATTTGGTTTGGCCACAGCACCATTGGGGAGACTTCCTCCTAGTCAGTCTTTCTGGTCTCCAGACCTCTGCAACTAGATTTAGGATTATATCTAGAATGCTACTTCCTGCCTGATGTAAAATTTACAACAAGTAGTTAAAGATATTGCGTCATGTCATGATCATAATGAGAAATGAGATCATAATGATAGATCAAAGACTATAAATGATAGACGACCAAATTGGTATCTGTGTAACAGCTAGTCATCTGTTTCATCTGTTTTAAGAACTTACTCTGGGTCATAAGAACGGCATCCATCTTTGAAGTTAATTGGAGACCCTTTAGACCGATCACTCTTCATGGACACACAGCTGGGTATAGGAGACTTTTCTCTCTGCTGCTGTGAACTGATAGAAACACTGCCATTTTATCATCATCATTCAATCATGAAGAATCAGCTCACATTGTGTCTGTCCACACAGAGACAAACACAAGGTAAAGGTCCATGAAGTGATATCTGGATGTGGATCAGATGAGTCCCTGTAGTGGTAAAGCTCCAAGTGTGAATGTGTTTCAATGAAGAAGAGTTAACTTCATCTGAGTCATTTATTAAACCTACTGTACTCATTGTATTTGTATCCTGGTAGTTTTAGGAGACATTGAGTATAAAATCAATGTTTTATTTAGAAATGTTTCAATGTTGATGTTGAAGCTGTATTCAGTGCAGCAAAGGCAAGAAATGATACAGTGAGGTGACCATGATGGCTGAAGAGTAATGCTGTCCAATCAGGATGTAGAGAGGAACCATGTGGATCTGACGTGTTCTTCCAGACTTTGTGACAGATCACTCAATGACCCAGCTGACAACAGACTTTATCATAGCGACCAGGCAGAAAAGGAGGAATCATGAAGAATCCGCTCACATTGTGTCTGTCCACACAGAGACAAACATAAGGTAAAGGTCCATGAAGTAATATGTGGATGTGGATCAGATGAGTCCCTGTAGTGGTAAAGGTTTACTAGTCCTGCTGATCCCACTGAGAATCAACAGCTCAGTCTTTCAGCTCACTGTTTTCTTCAAACGTCAGTTTAGTTTAGTCCCAACAGCTCTCACCAAGCCCTCCATGTAGCTCTCCCTCCCTCACTGTACACTGCTGAAGTGCCCTGGAGCAAGGCACCCAGAACCTCCAGCTGTTCCAGTGGAGCGTCTCAGTGTCAGACTGGTTGTACTGGGCAGCTCCCAGTGTGAATGTGTTTCAATGAAGAAGAGTTAACTTCATCTGAGTCATTTATTAAACCTACTGTACTCATTGTATTTGTATCCTGGTAGTTTTAGGAGACATTGAGTATAAAATCAATGTTTTATTTAGAAATGTTTCAATGTTGATGTTGAAGCTGTATTCAGTGCAGCAAAGGCAGGAAATGATACAGTGAGGTGACCATGATGGCTGAAGAGTAATGCTGTCCAATCAGGTTGAAGAGAGGAACCATGTGATGTAAAAGCAGAGCGTCTCAGTGTCAGACTGGTTGTACTGGGCAGCTCCCAGTACGAAAAAAATGACACTAAACCAGTAAAGTTTCTCTGAGTTAACAACAGTTCAAACATGAATCATCACACCCACCTCACTCAGTGATTGGTCAGCTGATTTTAGGTGAGAAAGTAGGCAGAGTTTGAACTTGTCTCACAGCTCTCTAAGACGGATGGCTTTTTACAAGAAATAGAAACAATTTAGATTTATTTTTTAGCATAACCCGACTCTTACTGTCAGTTACAGCTTACATCTGATCAGCACATGGAGGTTGTCCTTTAAAGTCAATTAAATGTTGCTTTGACTGGTTGCTCTTGAAGGACAGACAGCTGGCCTCGGGACAGTCTGGTCTCTGCTGATGGACCCTGAAACAAAAACAGCACAGAAAAATATGGACGTTGTAGAAAAACTGAAGATAATTGTTAAATCTTTAAACACAGACAATAACTAGAATGGTTAGAAGTTAGAAATGCCTTATCGTCAGTTATAAATTCTTACCTTCCATCAGAAGATTTTCTAAAATCAAGAGGACTCTCCATGGACGCATCTCTCTTCAAGGACACACAGCTGGGTTCAGGTCCAGGTTCTGGAGATTCTGGTCTCTGATGGATCCTGAAACAAAAACAGTATCGATACAAGTTGAGGAAACTTTGTCCTTGTCCTAAATGAAGAAAAACATGTCATGTGTCCACTTTATTAGGTACATCTGTGAAGTCTAAAACAATTCAATAAAACAGTGCTGCACTAAATTCTACCTTTACAAAGATGATAATGTTCAGTTTTTGTTTCAGAAGCGTGTTAAATCAGTTCTATGTGTATTACTGAAGTAACAGTTAAAGGTGGTGTTGTACTGGACTACATTATAATAACTCAGTTAAAGGTGTTGTTGTACTGGACTACATGATACTGAGAGCTGTGTTTGAGGGTCAGAATATTAGGAACCCCTCTGAATATAAAGAAGTCCGGTACAACACCATCAGTAACTTTGACCTCAGTGATAAAACATAATGAACTGAGTGAACTCCTCTGTGACGGTGTCAGTAAAAAGTGAACACTATGTGTGAACAGTTAGAGATGGTCATCTCACCTCTGAGCTTTGGTCTGGCTGGTTTTAGAGGGAGGGACTCCCTCCTCTCTGTCCTCACACTGATTCATAGCAGAGTCCACACCTTCACACAAACACAACAACATTATTTCTCTTCATCATGACAAACACACACAGCTCATTCACCTCAATACTAAATACACTCATGGGACAGTTTCCATGTTGTCACTTTGAGCTGCAGAGTCATCTCTAAGAAATGACGTTCACAATGTTCTTTAGTCTGTTGGCTTGTTTGAAGACTAGAGGAAGACACTTCATGTTCTTTGGGGATGACGTCACTCTTCACTTTCTTTGACTGTCTTTGAAAAGCTCTTCAATGTTTGAAATGTTCCTCTGTTTCCACGTCTACTACATCCAGTCAGAGCATGAAGCAGCTCGTCCAATAATCCAAAATCAGTCATGTGACCTTGTTAGCTGCTGCTGAATTCACATCACTTTGTACCTTCATGTGTAGAGGAACCAATGAGAGCAGAGCTGAAAGCATCAGTCCAATCATCGATCAGCACATCAGCTCTCATTCATCCTTCACATCATCTCTCCTGTATCAGCTGCTTCTCTCTGTTTCATATCAGTGTCAGCTGAATCCCTTTGGCTTCTTGTTGCTCACATTAAAGACTGAAGTGAACAAACCTTTAGTTAATCGTGACTTCAGTTGTTTTTACAGTGAAAACTCAAAGCACACGAGGAAACATTATTTCTCTGCTGCTCAGCTCCTCTTTAACTCAGAAAAGTCTGAAGAGAAAAGTTAGATCGAAAAAGTGTCTCAGACAGTTGAGTTAAGAAAAGGTCGACTACAACCTGCTGATTAATGTGCACACTTTAAAAAGCAAATCTTTATAAAATGGTAAAAAGTCTGGCAGCAGAAGTTCCCATTAAATTACAGTAAAATATAAATATATTCTACTGCAATAAAATAACATTAAATACAGATATTAGCTATGGATACATACTCTGTAATTGTACAGCCAGTAAGTAGATATGAGAAAATATGTTAAAGGTATAAGAGAATACTGCTAATTGAATTGAGCTAATTGAACTTTGGTTATGTTTTAACCAAATGTTTTGGTTATGTCCATCTGTCTGTTAATGTTTAGATTTCTGGAGATAAAACTAACTTAATGTTTTATCAACATGACAAAAGACGTCATTTTAAATGCTCATCCTATAAATTTACAGTGTTTTACAAGTTAAATATTGTTCATCAACCTCCAACAAATGGAGCTGAGCTGTTTCTCCTCATGATCTCCCTTCAGAGTCCAGAAGTCAGTAAAACACAGAACAGTAAAATGACATGTAAGTGTCCTCATAGAAAACACTGTGGGCACTGTGGGAACATGTGGAAGCTTTCATTTGATGGATTGTTCACTTCACCATTTGATCAGTTAGTAAAAGGTCGACTACAACCTGGTGATCAATGAGAGAAAAGCTGAACACTAAAGAAAACACATTCAAACACTATCAAAAATGGAGTAAATGTGTTGAGAAGCAGATGAAGAAATGAACATGAAGCTTTGTGGACTTAAAGGATTGAAAGCAGCAGGTGAGAGCAAACAGAGAGTAGGCTCGTTCGACATAAACCAGGCGTGCGCAGAATCGATCACCGGCGATCGGCGCACAATGCATGCTGGGTAGATTTGCGTCCGACTTGCTCTGACGTCATGAAAACGTGGGCAACGATAACCTCACGAGAGCGGGGTGGCGCAGATTTTAGAGCCAGGCGCTGCAGTTGCTCTCCACTGACTGCGTGACCCCAGTGCATGATGGGAAACTTCTTTCTGTCTTCGGATCAAAGAGCTGATTGGCTCTTAGATTTTCTTTAGTGGAAAAGGTGGGAGATCGTGGCTCACTGGGTTAAGAGGGTTGTCTGGTGCCCACAACGTCGGCTGTTCAAGCCTTGGCCTTTGACCTGTCTCCTGTCAAAGACAGCCCCCTGCTCCCCATATATAGGGATGGGTCAAATGCAGAGACAAATTTATCCTTAATTAACAGGATAAATATAGTATAAAAAAATGTAAATCCTAATTTTCTGTCTAATTGTAATACTTAACGCTAGATTGTTGGCTATTAGTCTCATTTTGTGCAACAACAATAATAATATATAAGGTTATTTATTTAGCATCTGTAAATAAAGATATTTATTGAGAAAGCCTACATCCTACTTGATGTCAACATTTTTTCAGTCAGAGCTCTGGAATGTGTCCATCGATTAATGATTGTGAAGCATCACAAAACGTATTAAAAGAAAAGCACAATTGTCACTGATAGAAACTTGCAGCGTTGCTTTTCCTCCGTGTGTAGCCTGTTTATGTAGCTGTGATGTTTGGACAGTTGGTTCAGTTTTTAAATTTCTTAAATTTACGGTTGTATGATTTAGAAATGACGCTATCTTCACATATATTTATTTTAGTGCTGGGCAAGTTAACGCGTTAATTTCGCGTTAACGCATTCATCAATTAACGCCGACAATTATTTTATCGCTTGTTAACGCATTCTTTTAATTTATTATAATTGAAAGACAAGAGACAATACATAGACATAACAACAAGAGGATGACAAGAACAGTGGCATAAAAGGCAGCAAACATCCTATAGTCAGTTGTGTATGTGTGTGTGTGTGTGTGTGTGTGTGTGTGTGTGTGTGAACGTGTGTGTGTGTGTGAACGTGTGTGTATGTCCTTGAGCCTTTTTTAAGATGGGAAAAAAACAGATATCCGTGGTCAACTCAGCAGACACTTACATGTTAGTGCACCTATATGCTGAAATTCACGGTAAACACATTTAAACGGCACAGATCGGGAGCGAGCGAAGGACTTTGAAAGTTAGCGGAAAGATTGACGTGAGACAACATCCGGTTTCTTCAGACGAACATCCGGTTTTCAGAATAAGATGCCAACAAAGTATGAATTATATTCACATTAAGTATAAAACATGCTACCTGCATCTCGTGAACTAAATGTTATTGCCCTTTTGTTCATATAGCAGTACTTTTAAAATAAAAGTGCGCAATACACTACTTTTGAATTCATTATTGAACTTTGCCATAACAATGCGATAAATCGCGGTTAAATATTTTAATCGTTGCCCAGCACTAATTTATTTATATAAATGTTTAAATAAATATGACATCCAAGAACTAAAATATGCCCAATCTTATATCCTCAATTATAATAATAACATAGTTAAATATATAAAAAGACATCCAAACTTAAAGACCAGCAATTTTGGGGTTAAGTGTCTTACTCAAGGACACATCGACATGCTCCCAGCGGAACCGGGGATCGAACCGCCGCTCCTCTGATTGAAGGACAGCCCTGCACTCCACTTAGCCACAGTCGCCCAAGATCAGTTCTAGACTATGGCTGTGTGGCTTAAAGGTCGGCGTCTAAAACATTGTTGGGAAAACTGGATGTAATACAAGCATCAAGAATATGTAGTGGGGTCTTTAAAACAACATCTGTGCCGGCATTGCAGGTAGAAATGGGGGAAATGCCGTTGGAATTGAGAAGAATACAGATAATGATGACATATTGGGTCAGTTTACAAGGACATAACAACTATCCAACAACAAGTGCAATTGAGCCATGCTGGGAACATGACAAAAAGGCCAACAAAGAGCTCTGGTTGGGTTGTTAAGAAGAAGGCTAGTGAATTAGGTTATAGGAGTTATTCTCCAGCTGTGGTTAGCTGTTCCTCTTTGGTTACTGCCACAGCCTGGAATAGATCTTGGCCTCCTTGAACTGATGAGACATGAACGTGGGGGAAACTGTAAGATCTTCAAGTCATACATCAGTTAACACAATTAAATACAGATTTATGGATCTAAAGACCCTAAAACTGGTAGAACAGCAGCAGCAGCAGTAATCCCAGAATTCCATTTGGAGTGTGAAGAGACTCAGTGATGATTTATTTGTGTTTACATGTGAGATGATGGCCAGATAGTTATTGCGTTACAGTGGATAGAGGATGTCAGGCCAGAGAGAGTGGTGATTGCATCAGACTCATGTGCAGTGCTAATGAGTTTGACATTGTGCCACTCCAGAAACAGAGAGGATTTACTGTTTGAAATTCTACAATCATTTTTAAGAATCCATCAAATGCGGATAGCGGTTGATTTAGTGTGGGTCCATGTTGGAGTCGATGGCAATGAGAAGGCGGATAAAGCAGCAACAAGGGCTTTGAAGAGTGGGAAAAATAACGTTAATGTAAATATAAGTAAGTCAGAAGCTAAAGTGGTGATTAAGGAACAAATTAAAAATATATGTCAGAACGAATGTAATAAAGGGAGTAAAGGAAGATATCTTTAAAATAAACCATTGGTTGGGAGTGCAGGATCTAGTGGATTGATTATGACAAGACTAAGGAATGGCCATACTGGTCTGAACAGTTCCCTCTATGTTATTAGAAAGCATAATAATGGAAAGTGTAAATTTTGTGGAGAAGAAGAAACCGTGGACCATGTTTTATTGTCCTGTCAGAGGTACGAGTCAGAGAGAGAAGTTTTGAAAAAAAGGTCTAAGAGAGATTGGAGAGGAAAGCTTTAGTGACAAATGTTGGAAACTTTTTCTGGAATATTTAGAGTCAACAACACTAATGAATAGAATTTGAGAAAGAAATGTATTATTATTTATTTGTTCTATTTTATTATTTAATTTTTTCTATATGTATATATATATATATATATATATATATATTTATTTATTTATATACATATCTTTATTCATTTACACACATATGTATATGTATGTGTGTGTATATATGTATATGTATTTCTTTTCGTTTGGTTGTCGTATTAGAGTCCTTAGTCCACACTCCAGATTAGTGGGAGGCGGTAATGCACCCGAAAGCTGTTTGCCAACCGCCAAAAAAAGCAAAAGAAATAAGAAGAAGAAGCAGGCGGCTGAAAACGGTCCGACTTGAACGCAGTTTTTTGTCAACGCCCCTTTCTACGTCCGCCTGCTCTCGTCTGCTTTCCAGGCGAGGCGCAGTTCAACTCGAACGAGCCTATTCTCTCAGGTGTGTTTCAGTGCAGGAACAAAGGCCCAGGTGAGCTCTCTGGTCCCTGCTGGGTCCTAGTGCTCCATATCAGTAACAGTCCTGACAGACCCCAGATCAGACTGAACTCATCTTCTTCATCACAGTGTCATCATTCAAAGCAACACTTCATCTGGACTTCAACATTCAAACTAACAGCAGCTTCTCTCTACATGCTCACACATCTTGTTTCCCAGCTGACGTTTGTGTTTGAAAGCAGCTTTAAACAATCACACGTTCACAACAATCAATGACGTCATTTCAACCAATCACAGCTCCACTTACTGAACTTTTAGCATGAACTTCATCAGTGTGCAGCTCTCTTCTGTCCTCAGCAGGTCTGTGTAGAAAAGGAGCTCCGTGCTTCACTTCAACTTCAACTTCCATCAGACGAAGTGAAGTGACGCAGCTTGTTATCCTTCATCAGAGAGAGTGTGTGTCCTCACGTCACCATCACAGTATGCAGTCTGACTGGTTGGACTGAGTCTCAGTCTGAGCTGCGTTCACAGGATCAAATGTCATTGTGAACAGAAACCTCCTCACAGCTCAAACAAGAGTCTTTCAGGATCAAACTCAGCATCTGTAGAAAAATCATTTCAACTTGTAAAGAGTTGCTTTGACATCAGACTGGATTCTGTTGTTTAGACCAGATAGTTTAGAGGATCCATGCACGCCCCTCTTTGTCACCTTGTCTTCTTGTATGTAGACTAGTAGGGAACAGATGATCAAGCAGAAACCTTTGCAGCAAATGTTGTGTAGAGTTTATCTTGAATAAATACATTCACTAAGACAACAGAGTCTGACCTGAGAGTGTTTTTATTCTTCACTCCACTTTGTGGATCTGGTTGAACCTGTTGGGGCGGGACAACTTACCCACGTATCAGTCTCAAGCTGCGTTCTAAATCATTTACTTTTTCTTTTTACTTTTAGGACATACTGCAGCTTCCTTACAAAGTACATACTGATGCATGCAGTCTGCATTCAACTGGGACATACTGCTTCCTTATAACATGGCACCTTGAACTTTGACCCTCTTGCTCAAATATCTGCTGTGCAAAGGATTGTGGGTCAGAATAGTCAGGAAAGCATGCTGGCTTGCATGCTGCAAAATTTGACCGAATATAGAACACAAACTGTAATTCCTGCAGCAAACACCCCCAAGGTGGATACAGCACGACCACTGTCAACGACAACCTGCAGGAAAGTCAAAATATCCTCAAGAGAGCAGGAAGGTGGAGCGAGGCCCTTGATCTTGCATCAGTCAACCACAAACAAGTCAAGTAAGCCTCTTACAGGGGGGGTTATGTGCATTGTGATACGTCTAGACCAGACCTGGGCATTGTACGGCCCGCGGGCCGGATCCGGGCGGGAGGTCATTGGGAAATTAGGAATAAAACGTAAATAAGTGTACATCATGCACAGAATAGAGCTGCATTGCTTTTATTTTGAAGGCGACTTTTGTTGTTTTCTTTCTTCTCAATTTAAGTACGTTAGTGAATGTGTGAGAGCAGCAGCGTCACTGCAATGTGTTGCCGAACTGAGTTTACGGGAGATGTGAGTTAGCTGTTAGCCCTCAAAAATGCCAGCCTGTGTTAAAAAAAGAAAGACTGACACAGAGTGTAGAGTTTTTAACAAAACATGGACTTTAAAGTATTTCTTTACTGAAGTCAAAGGTAAAGCCGTGTGCTTAGTTTGTGGAGAACAAGTCGCAGTGTTTAAGGATTACAATTTGAATCGTCATTACGAGAGGAAACACCGAGAAATACGAAAGATTGACGGATGCAGAGCGGGAACGGACGTCTGAGGCTTTGCTAGCTAAGCTGCAAAAGCAACAAGGCCTTTTTACACATCCAGCTTCACACATCAGGGATGCAGCCGCCAAGACCAGCTTTGTGATATCCCACAAAATGGACTCCAAGTGCACCGTAACGAGGAGGATCGAGGGCATCGCGGGAAATCTGGAGCTTCAGCTGCAAAAAAAAGCAGATCATTTCGAATTGTTCGCCTTGGCTCTGGACGAGAGCTGCGATGTCCGCGACACAGCCCAGTTACTCACCTTTGTACGAGATTACAGAGGAGCTGGCAGCAATGCAGTCAATGAAAGGGACGACGACGGGGAGTGATTTGTTCACGGAGGTAGATGCATGCTTCCACAAGCTGGGACTGAAATGGGACAAACTGGCACGTGTCACAACTGATGGTTGTCCAAATCTGACGGGGAGAAATGTCGGACTTTTAAAGCGGATGCAAGATAAAGTGACTGAAATAAACCCAGAACTGAAATGTGTATTTTTGCATTGCATTAAACATCAGAATGTGCTCAAACGTAACCATGTTATTGATGTTGTAACTAAAATAGTTAACGTCATCAGGGCAAGAGCATTGAATCACAGACAGTTTGTTGCACTCTTGGAGGAGCATGAGACTGAACACAGTGACATAGGCTAACACACAGCTGGCAGGTGGCTCAGCCTGGGCAAAGTGCTTCAAAGAGTTAAGAGTTCGGGACCTGAGAGCAGAGATTCAAGAGTTTTGTGAGAAGAAAGGCGAGGACATCCCAGAGCTCTCTGATGTAAACTGGATGAGAGATTTTGCATTTGCTGTTGATGTGACTGCACTAATGAATGATCTGAATACCAAACTGCAAGGCAAGGGCCTCTTTGCACATCACATGTGCAGCCTGGTGAAGGCTTTCATGACAAAGTTGCAGTTTCTTTCAAGCCAGATGCAGGTAACACTCTCACCCACCTGCACACCCTGAAAGAAGCCACACCATCAGTTGAACATCTCCACAGGTATCATCCATGTTAGGGCCACTGCATGGTGAGTTTTCAAGACTTCAAAACAGTTGAGAGTGAAATGCACATGATTTCTTCTCCCTTCACGTGCAGTGTGGATAATGCTCCCATAATTATGCAAAAACATGATCCCCGTCAGTGTTCTACTATTATATATGGATATTACAAATGTATATGTGGTTTGGATTATTCCTGCTGCAGATGTTTAAGGTGGAGCTCATTTTAACTCCTTTATACTCTGTTGTTCAGTTTGGGTAGTTAGGAAAGGTTTGACAAATTATAATGTGCAAAGTAACTAGTAACTAAAGCTGGCAGACAAATGTAGTGGAGTAAAAAGTACAATATTTCCCTCTGAGATGTAGTGGAGTGGAAGTACAAAGTTGAATAAAATAGAAATACTCAAGTAAAGTACCTTGAATTTGTCATAAGTATAGTTAAGCAAATATACTTAGTTACATTCCACCACTGATCATAACATTTACTCTTACCACTCACAGCTCATCAAAACCATACAATGTACTGCTTTTTATAAAGAGGTGGAATAATATTGAGCAGGATTGAGTTCAGTCTATTGGTCCGGCCCTCCACAACAGTCCCTGTTTCTCATGTGGCCCCTTGGGAAAAATAATTGCCCACCCCTGGTCTAGACAATAGGGGGTGGTAGACCCAGGTCGCTCAATATCATCCCTGAAACCTCCAGACCATGAGGTGTTGCCCCAGAATCTGGCATGAGAGGATGGAGCCCTCTGCTTGATGCAGAGCCATGGGCAGGTCTGGTAACCGCTCGTGATGCAAGGTGCAGGAACCACCTGGTGCCCGGACTCTCCAGAGCTACCAGTAACATGGACAGGTGCTGCTTTGAATCCTGTTGAAGTGTCCACTCCCAACGGGGGACATTGGGTGTTTTCTCTATTAGTGAATAAGAGAGTAAAGGTGATGATCTGTCCACATCAGAACAGACACTGCTGCCCTGTGAAGGGCCGGGGATCTGACAACCTCGTCTCTGTTGAGGTTCACCTCCACAGTGGTGTTGTCCAACCTCAACATGACGTGCTTCCCCCTCAGTTGTGGAGCGAAATGGTTCAGAATCTTCTCGACAGCAACAAGCTGCAGCAGGTTGATGTGATGGGAGGAGTCCAGCCATGTGCCTCCCACCCTGGCTTCTTGATGGTCCCGCCCTGCAGGGTGCTTTACAACAAAACATGAACAAGGATGCCGTTTAAGTTAACTATAACTAAAGGACAAGTTAGAAGGACGGGTCTAATATTATAATATATATATATACATATATATATATATATAAATAATAGTAATCACAAATACACAACATATTATTTTAAAAGATATTTGTCACAAATTGTGTTTCAGTGTTAATTTCAGGTTAAATTTTCCTGAATATAAATCTTAAGCTTCAAAGTTCACAAAATATCAGTAAATATATATTTTATAAATAACATAATCAAAATGAAACACAAATGTTTGAGATAGAAAGGTATTTTGGTTTCATTTCACTGGAGTCTCATATTGTTATACGGAGTTTATTTTATTTCAGAATCAGGCAGAGTGAACAAAACAGACTTCCTTAATAATATGAGGAACTCTGATACTATAGGACCCCAGAATGACTGCAGCTTTTAGAAAAGATCACTTGATCAAGGCCGAGGTCAGACCACTGTTGACCTCAAAAGCTAAGGGTCATAGATCTTTTTTTAGTACCAAACTTGGTTGAACAGTAAATATAATCACAGTTGGATTATGAGACAATCGGCACCTAAAATACCTCACCACCTCTCCTTCATAGGAGCAAGACACAACGACTTTAGTTTAGCCTCCTTCTGTAGCTTTTATCTCTTTGTAGTCACTTTCAGTCTCTTATACAGTTGTTTTGAGTCTCTGTGTTGTTTTGTGTAACTTTCACTGGTTCAGGCAGACTTGAATCAAAAAGCCTCACAATGAGACAGTTGAAGGAAAGTTCAGTTTACTTATCAGGTCGGGTGAGATCAAAACAGGGAGATCAGTCACTCAGGATACCAAATCTGAAAAGGTTCAGGTAGAAAATCCAAAGTCCAAGAAGCAGACAAGCAGGGTCAGAACAGGCAGATCAGATAACACGGACTAGGAAACACTGGAGAGTTTGACAGAAACATACAAGTCAATCTGACAAGGACAGAGTGAAAGTAGACTTGTAACAATACTGAGGGACTAATGAGAGGATGAGCTGCAGGTGAGGAGACGGTCGGGGAAGACCAGAGGTCTCATTTATGAACCAGAGTGTAGGATCCACACTGAATGTTTGCATACGTTGAATTGTACATACGCTAAAAAATATTATGATTTATAAAACCTTGTACTCCTGTTAGTGAGCTATTTCCTGTTTTAAATCTCAAATCAAGCTGTAAATGTGAGCAGCTGGTTCAGCCTCACATCCCTCCCTCTACACGCACACACTCAACCATTAATGGTCAATGCAAAGCACCTTATGAATGTTGATGTATAGAAATGAGCTGCTGATCAATGAGTCTTTACAGTGAATCACGGACCAAGAGGAAGACCAAGAAAATACATTTTAAATCAAGGTTCTTGTGGATGAGGTGATCCCTGAACACTAGTTCCGTCCTTGTGACGCACACAAAATGTATGGTCACATTTTTTGTTTATTTGACAGAACGAATTTCTGTGATTTTGCTAATCATAATAAAACTTCCTCAGAAGTGTATTCCTATCTATGCCCAGGTAGCAGTTCAGCGCTGTGGTTTCAGCTCGCGACAAGGGACTTGTATGTACGCATGCAGCGTATTCTCATAGCTGGAGAATACGTTACATGAGGGAAGCCACACGTTTAGTCATTTCCTGTTTTTCTCAGGTTAGTGACATGTAAAGTGCACCAAATATGACATATGAAGTGGGGACCAATGTGTACTGAACATTTTTATAGATTATTTAGTGTTTCATGTAGTTGTTTGGTAGCTACATGAGTGTTGTTTTAAGACTGACTGTCGAGTGCTTGCTAAACTGAAATTGTGTTTCGCAAGACAGAAGGAAAGGTTATGCTGGGTGCCCCACAGTCGAAAGACAAGAAGGTTAGGCTAACTGAAAACTCTGAAGACAATATGGACAGCTGTCTGTCTTTATACGTCAGCCCCGTAAAAGTGTTCATTATCACCTATCATACACACAGTTTCACTCAATGACAATGATACAACAATGGGCCCGGGACAGCAGCTCGTATTGGGACATGAAGGGGACCCATGGGTCTGTTTAAAGTTGGGAATTCTAAAATGAGACAGATCTGAAATGTGCCTGGTCCTGGCTCGAGATCTTGACTCACATGTTGGATAGCATCGGCCTGAGTCAAGTGTCGAGTGTCATTTGGCCTCTATTTCCCCTTTACTTCCTGTCATCCTGACTTTAAAGAAGGGGTGTCCTCGAAAAATACCAAGTATTTTCATAGCGTCAACTGATTGTCAAATCACGTTTTTTTTTGCCCATTCATCAAGCTCTGTTTGAGCAAAAGTACAGTACAGAAACAAACTAATATGAATACAATTAGAAAACAGCCGTGACCGGGTCGATCGGCCGCAGGGACCTCTGAGCGACGGGGCAACCAATCGCCCCGAGGCAGCAGAGCGAAGAGGTTGGGCGGGGGTGTAGGGCTTGACCATGGCCTGGAGATAGGAAGGAGCTGTTCCTTTCACTGCCCTGTAGGCTAGCACCAGAGTCTTACACTGGATGCGAGCTCTTACAGGGAGCCAAAGTAGTGTTGGGGGCCTTAATCTCTCTTGTTTTGACATGTTTTGCTCGAAAATTCTTGAAATAAGTGAACGTGCTTTGGAATCAAGCATTGCTATGTAATTTCATTGGCCAGAACTTGTCTCTTATTGTATCAAGAACATTTCTAGTAGCCTTGCATTACAGCCCTTTATTTTTCTGGCTCCTGTCGTACTTTTTGTTTTAATGAAGCGAATCGACTCTTTATGTTCTAGTAGGTTGTGAATAGCTTATGAATAGGGTATTTTAATATTGTTACTATTTATTTATTTATTTGGTTTATTTAGTGAAGTCTGGTTCAACCACACAGCTACTTTCATTTGTTGTCTAATTAGTTCTCTTGTCAGGACTTTGTAGATGTGTACTGACTGAGCTCTCTTTACACCTTCTGACTCTCCTGGTGTGTTACTTCTGTTAAGGTGGTACGATTCACATCTTAATGATTTATTAACTCTCTTTTTATTGAGGAAAAAATAACACCCATTATGTTATGTGTCAAAATGCCCGACACTGTTTATTAACACTCACAAACAAGTTCAAATTAGTAATATTTTATTTTGTCTTGTCAGAGTATTCAGATAGAAGAAATGGTAATAATAATAAAGTTTATATATCATTTGATTTGAATTGATTTCTTTTTTTCTGTTTTCTTTTTTTACAATTTATGGTATTTTGACAATTTTCACCTCTCATAGATAATCCTACATTTCTTAAAGGCAGCTCTAAATATCAACAGTGAAACCAAATGTCACAAACTGTAAGAGAAATATTAGTTTTCAAGATGAACACAACGAGGTATTTTAGTAAACTAACATTGTTTGAAATCTGTTTAAGAAGTTCTAGATTTCGTTCTAACTTCTACGAATATATCAAATATTCTGTCAGTTAATCATTCTTTTGTGAATTTCAGGTGAGTTTTGAGACTCATTTAACAGTTATGTTCAGATTTCAGTGACAATTATTTTATGTAAGCAATTGGTATTACAATATAATGAACCATAGCTATTTAATCCAGCACACCCACACCTGGATCAGTGGGTAATGGTTTTTACTGTTTTAATTCTAATCATAGAGAGGGCCATGTGACTCATCTGAGACACTTGTAGAAAAAGATCCATAAAAAACTCTCATCATAACTTTCCCCAATTCGTATGAACGAGGTTCTGTGGAGAATTTTAACCCCCACACAATGCATGCTGGGAAGTGTGCTTACAACTTCTCGAAACAAGTTGGTTTGATGAGTTTAGGTAAACAAAGATAATGTGTTGTGTGAATATATCATACAGCTCCAGACCTCCATTAACAATCAAAACATTTGAGTTTATTCCTCAAATATTATTCTCAGATGTTATATTACAATTATTTTATAAAACATCCGGTTTCAACTTAATGAAAACAGGTTTAATCATTTCTAACATGCATTTAAAATCAGATGAACTAAATATACACGAACAGCCATTGAAACAGCTCATATTGTGCATTACACTGATAACAGTACCTTGAGTGCAAAGCATATTCACAAAACACTGCAACATTTGACAAGTGAAATAAAATGTTACATGAAACTCAACACAAATACACCAGCTGCAGACTGCAGAAACATGAATATGCGCATGACGGGATGGTTATAGTCAAAATCAATGTAATTAACACAATGACAGGAACAAACTCACAAGAACCAGTCACATATATAATATGACAACAAAGCAACAAATCAATCCAGCAAACCTGCGGCGCTAAAACACGTATATTCTGCCGCACACTGAAGAGCACTGAGATAATAAGTTAATGTGAAAAATAAGTAGAATACATGTAGTGTATTTATGAAAAATTATTAAATTATATAATAGCTATAAATTTGTGATTCTGTTTAGGCCAGCAGAGAAGGCTTTGCTGGCCCTGACGCCCCACTACTGGAATGTGGGTAGGAGTTTATCCTCAGGGTGGTGTTTGTAGTGTTCTCTCTCCAGTATGCTAGAGGTTGATGAAACAATACTCTGAACAGAGTGATGTAACTTCAACAACCTTACTCTCATTCTTGAAGGTCGTACATCTTATGTGTCCAAACAGAACATCATGTATTCCTTGGATTCCCCGGAGAGAGCAAGTCTCACTATATTACAACCCTCTCTTATCTCAACATGAACATAGATGTGTTATTAGCAATACTATATATGAACTGAAATAAAGTCTCCGTATTTTAAACTCAAAGTGTCCATGAGTCTTTTCTTCTTCTACTAACAATGTGCTACTTTGCAGTGATATTTGATCAACAATCTCTTGATTTCTCCAGAAGTCACAAAGTACCTGCTGAACATGGTGCATCCAGATAAATGTTCTTCTCTTGGTGATGAAGACCTTCATCATCTGGAGGGTCTGGAGTTTATGGTCAGATAATGCGCAATGTTGAAATATTAATCAGACAAGTTTTAATATTTATTTTGGGTAAATTACTAATTACATATGATATAAATCAGGACATAAAAATATGATAATTACCATAGTTGATTACTTAACAATCATTAAAAAATTATCATTAGGTGTTTATTCCGTTTATTATTCGGTTTTTTGATAGAGGATTATAAAAATAATCATTAGGTGCACACAAAGAAAATCTATATAGATTTTCTTTGTGTGCACCTAATGATTATATTTATATTTGTATATATATAAATTTTAAATACATCAACTTGCAATCTGGAAAACCGTAATGAACATTTTTCCCTCTTTTCTGACATTGATTCATGAATTAAGAAAATATCTGACATATAAAATCAATAATACATTTTTAGATGTACTTAAAGTATCTTTTATTCAAATCAGATATGTGACTAACGTTTCTGACTTCATGGGGTCAAAGGTCAACTGTGACATATTTATATATGTGAACATAGCTCATTATCTGACCATAAACTCCAGACCCTCCAGATGATGAAGGTCTTCATCACCAAGAGAAGAACATTTATCTGGATGCACCATGTTCAGCAGGTACTTTGTGACTTCTGGAGAAATCAAGAGATTGTTGATCAAATATCACTGCAAAGTAGCACATTGTTAGTAGAAGAAGAAAAGACTCATGGACACTTTGAGTTTAAAATACGGAGACTTTTTTTATTTCAGTTCATATATAGTATTGCTAATAACACATCTATGTTATTAGATAACTCAGTGAATTTAGTAAAGCCTCATTTCCCAACAGAAAGAATAGAACACGACCAAAAGAGATGCTTCCATCTCGATACCGACACAAAGAGTTCATTTTGTTCATCTTGTTCATCTGGATCAGAGCTGTAGATATTTTGATTGACAGCGAGACCAATCGCTCACTTAAACTGAAGCATAAAGTCATATTTATATGTGTAACTAAATTATAGACTCATTCAAAGACAGCCCCCTTTAATTCATCATATAACAGTTTTATAACAGCTTTATAACAATTTTACAACAGTTTTATAACAGTGATGATGTGACATGACATAATCAGATGAGTGGAGACACTCAGAGTTTACTATTTAGTAATAAACTATTTAAATTAAGCCAGATTTTCTTTTTCGTTCAACAGAAAGTGTGAAATCTTTTAAATTTGATGCTTTTAAAAGAAAAAAAAGAAAAGCAAAATTAGTTCACAAGAAGAAGATAAAACATATAAAAGATCAGTGTTCAGATTACAGAAAAATAGATAGTCTTAAAAAATATAAAATGAAAGTAATCAATAACAGAGTTAATTAAAATAAATTAAATCAAATTTTATTTTATTGATATTTCATGCAAAAACGTATTTTGTTTCATATTGTTTTAAACATATTGTCACTTTAGTGCAGAGGTCTTCAACAGGGGCCCGCGACCCCTAGGGGGTCCGCGGAGGTACTGCAGGGGGACCGCGAAATTTGTGGTTGATTAGACAATTACATTTTTCTTTTTCTAAACATGAATCTTTCCATTATTTTAATAGTTCAGTATTGTATGCAAGATAACAGGTATGTTTATGCATGGCAGTGGCACTAATAGGCCATCACTCATTTTCGTTTCCACATTTATGTTTAAAATGAAAACGTCAATTTGAATAGCTTGTTTGCATGATTATCATGCAATTGACAGACAATGTTGATATTGGCATTGGTATCAGCTTAGAAGGTATGTTTATAAATGGCAGTGGCACGGCCTCCCTACTCACTGTACCTTGCACATGTTTAAAATAAAAACATGAATATATGAACCTGTGTGTTATTTGAAAATCTTAGTATTGAATGCACAATAAAGAGGTATTCATGGTACTAGGCCTAGTTTAATATAAAACACAATTCCAGGTCCAGCTAGTTGATGCCAGCAGTGTCACATGTAGTGAGATGGAGATGACCTGAGTGCAGTTGATGTGTGTCAAGTGATTGTAGTATAAACACACCTGTGTCTGGGAGGTCCAGTCTCTGGTTCATCAGTATTCCTGCTACAATTGCAACATGAAGACAAAAGAACACTCCAAGCAACTCAGAGAAAAGATCATTGAAAAGTACAAGTCAGGAGATGGCTACAAAAAGATTTCCAACTCACTGGACATCCCACAGAGTTCAGTTCAGTTCATCATTAAGAAATGGAAGGAGTATGGCACTTGTTTAAATCTCCTAGAGCTGGCCGTCCTCACACACTGAGTGACCGGGCAAGAAGAGGACTGATGAGGGAGAACACCAAGACACCTAGGACCACTCTGAAGGAGTTCAAAGCTTCAGTGACTCAGATGGGAGAGACTGTACATACAGCAACTGTTGCCGGGGTTCTTCACCAGTCGAAGCTGTATGGGAGAGTGGCAAAGAGAAAGACACTGTAGAAAAAAGCTCATATGAAATCTCGCCTGGAGTTCATTCAAAGGCATGTGGGAGACTCCAATGTCAATTGGAAGAAGGTTCTTTGGTCTGATGAGACAAAAATTGAGCTATTTGGCCACCAGACTAGACGCTATGTTTGGTGAACACCAAACACTGCACATCACCACAAACACACCATCTCCACCGTGAAGCATGGTGGTGGCAGCATCATGCTCTGGGGATGCTTCTCAGCAGCAGGCCCTGGAAGGCTTGTAAAGGTAGAGGGGAACATGAATGCAGAAAAATATCGCGAAATCAACGACCCCAAGCATACAGCAAAAGCTCCACAGAATGGTTCACAGACCACAAGGTGAATGTTCTGGAGTGGAAGTCAAAGCCCAGACCTCAATCCAATCCAGAATCTGTGGCTGGACTTGAAAAGAGCTGTTCACGCCCGATCCCTGAGCAACCTGACAGAGCTTGAGCTGTTGAAGAAGAATAGAGAAAAATCTTAGTGTCCAGATGTGCCAGCCTGAGTGAGACACATCCACACACACACTCAGTGCTGTGATTGCAGCCAAAGGTGCATCTACTAAATACTGACCTGAAGGGGGTGAATACTTATGCAATCTTTACTTTACCTTTTATATTTTTAATTAATTGCCATTATTTTGTAAAAATCTGTTTTCACTTTGATATTAAAGAGTTTTTTTTTTCGCAAATTCTTGTCAAAAAAGCCAAATTATATTGACCATGATTTCATGTATAAAAGCAACAAAAGGATGAAACATCCAAGGGGGGTGAATACTTATGCAAGGCACTGTATATATATTCTAAAAAAAAGATAATATTTCATACATGCCAAGTTCATTTCGTGTGCGTAAAATGATGGAACCGTCCACGGAGAGGGATCACCTCCATCTCTACGTGCGTCCTGTGTTTCACTTTTCACGCTGGTGCAGTCCTATAGCTGTGAACCACAAGCTGAACTACAAAGTGGTTCTATATGGTTAGTGGTATGTGGAAATTTGACTCCCACATAATATAAATATCAACAAAAATAGCTTATTGATGGCATACTTGACAGGCTGATGCACCTTGAAAACGTTTCTCTGTCTTTATTTGAAATATTTGAACCCCTACTGAATCCTTAAATGATGATGAAACGAGCCCTTCTCAGATTCACCTGCACCGAGCGCATCTTGACTCCACTGTGGTCCAACAGCTCCTCCTCTCTGCCACGCTGAGACACACACACACACACACACACACACACACACACACACACACACACACACACAGTGAGGCTTCCAGCTCATTTGTCTGTCAGTTTGACTGATCTGTCTACAGCATGTTGTGACGTCCTTGGGAGGAAACGGTGAGGCAAGTCCTATTATAAACTTCATATGTGAGTGTTGTTGATAACAGTCTGATTTGTTCCGTCCCCAAGTGTCCCGACAATGAATTCATGCACACACTAACCTGGTAACCTAAGTTCCAATTCCCACTGCATCTCTCCATCGGCCTAAACAACACAACAGTTTGTTTTCATCACCAGCAAAATAAATCAAAGCAGGTCCACACAGCAGCCTCACAGCAGTCATGTTTACTGTGATGAACACATCTGGGCTGAACTATTCAGCTTGACAGCAGCTCCTCTCATGAACATTGAGAAATGACAAATCATGACAAATGACAGTTTATTTATATTTTGTTAAATTTTTGTTATATTTTTCACTTCTATGTTTTTTTTCTCTTGTCATCTGAACACTGTCCACCAAATTTCCCTTCAAAATAAAACTTTGAATACCTTTAAGGCATATTTTGTACTAGTGAAGAATAGTGCTTGGGTTACACCGAACTTAAAACCATAGACTGTATATAAAAAGCTGAATCTCTAGAGGAGAGCCGGGAGCCTCATGCTCTGGCTGACTGCAGGTCAGCAGCTTCGCCCAGAAAGAGACCGAGACCGCTGTAGACGGCATCGTCTGACAAAGGTGCTGCAATCCAGTAACCAAGGTGAGGTGCTGTGAATATCCACATGAGTTTTCCTACTGACACCAGCGTCCCTAGCCCCATTCTCATCCGTCCACCTAAAACAAACAGACAACAAAACAAACAGTATATAATTGTCTTTAAAACTACCACAAACATGTCAGACCTTAATAATTGTAACAGTTTGCCACGTTTGTATCTTTTGACACTTTCTTGAGAATAAGAACGATTTCTTCCTCGCCACAAATGAGGGGAGACACAAAAACATAGCTGTGTATTAACCGCATGTCTGATAAATTAAAGCTGGCCTTCTGTTCACATTTTACAAGTGTCTCAAAAGTATTTCCATTCGCTGACTGACTGTGATGCTGAACTCCATCGACCAAAGAGAGCTCTTCTTCCTCCCACTAGTCTGAACTAAAGGTAGTGTTGATCATACTGACGTATAGCAGTATGATGGATTAGTGTCTCAGTGTCTAGCCATGTATTTGTAGGAAATATGATCTTTGAATCTATGTTTGAAATGATCAAGCCTGCATTAGTCATTAAGTGAAAGTAGGAATTTTATTTATCTGAGTAACTGGACATATTTTGAATAATATCTGAAGTGGAAATTCTTCATGAAAGGAAAGATTCAAATGTTACAAAGTCTGGTTAAGTTCTGAATCTAAATAGTTATTTTTATATTTTGTTTTTAACCTCCATAGCCCTAGCCCTATTTTTAGCCCTCTGCTCAAAACTACAAGGTCTATTTTAATAATTTTGATGGTATAATACAGGTAAAACCTGTGAGAGACTTGTTCAGATGTGTAAATATTGTGTATATGTTACTGGTTAATAGTGAATGAAGATGGCACACAGCTCAAATTGAAAAGTTCCAGATTCACCTGAAAAAAAAGTACTTTTATTGAACTTTTTTTTAAAAAATAATGCAGATTGAAGCCTAAAAATACTCCACAGTCATAGCACAGGTTTGTGGTCTGTCCAAGCTAATTTTACTTAGCAGGCCAGCATAAATGAGGTCTGAGTACAGAATTTCAAGCCAAATTTTCATTTTTGGAACCAGATTTTGCTCTGCTCTATTCTAATTTTATATATTATATAACTACATATTAACTATATATTCACTTGCTTGATCACTAAGAGTGTTCAATACATCGTAATAAAGCAGTTTGCAATCATTTTCAGCCATGTTCAGTTATTTCCAGATGTCATAGGTCTCATCCATGAAAAAAACCTGCTCTGACTCAGTGTGTATGTGGGATTTGTAAGGCCTGTGATTGGCGGATTTAATCATATGACACGTTGTTAGGTTTGGAATAGTCCATTGAAAGCCGTCAGGGGTGTTATTTGTAAATCTTGATAAGGTGGGCTCAACCCCCATGCGAAAAATAGATTGGTCCAGGCGAAAAATGGCCCCATTTTCTCATGAAAGGTCACAGCACGTTCATTTCAATGCAGGCAGACAGAGCAGGAAATGCACTACAGCGCTGCAGCAACTTTCAATGGATTAACAGTTTTTTTCTGGACGAAAATCGCCAAAAGGTATGTAGATTTTACATTTATTTTCAGGAGAGCAGTGTGTGGGTTCTTGGCGTTTGTCCTGTGACCTTTGAATGCTTTGTCGGAGTTCTATTTGGACACGCTGGGTCGACGCCGTATTGAGCCCTCGTGCGAAATCATGTATCCTTCCGCCATTTTCGCTGCCGGCTTTGTGATAAAAGATGAATTTCTGATGCATAGTTGGCGGATTTTTTGGAGAAAAATCCTGATATTGTGATAAATCTTCTAGTGTATTGAATTAGTTTGTGTATAACTGTGTATCATTGTGTAAAATGGCTTGCATGATGATTTTGCCCGGACTTTTTTTTTTTTTTTTTTTTTTTCGATATTTTACATGTCTGGACCATTTTTCCTATTTCTTGATGAAAAGTCCATTCGGAACTTCGGTACCGGTACTCGAACCCCAAATGGGGCTCGCTCGGGCTATAGAGGAGATTTGGTGATTATTCATTACATTCCATCATTGTCTGCAGTCATCAGATCAGTCTTGGTTTTGTACACAGGAATTCACATAAAACAGATTGATATTAGAGATCCTATCAGTTTGTGTAACTTTGAATCACATTTTCTCATCACACTTTTAATTAAATGTTTTAATCCTTTTTATTTTAGTTTGCCAGCAGACACCTTTACTTACCTGTAACGTTTTGATAAGTCACCCTTTATGAAGGGCTAACTAAATGCTTGTGTTTCTCTCACTATAAAAATGTCATCCAGTCTGTTGAAATGTTAGTAAGTCATTAATAAAGGGTCTTGAGTTTCTCAATTTCTAATATGCCATCAGCAGAATGTGTCCGTCAACTGTAATTATAAATGTAAACACATCATTAATAATACATTTTTATATGTATCAATCAATTATGCATTTGTAAATGTAAATATGTTGTATAATTGATATTGTTTTGCGACTCCCTGCAGCCCTTTTCTTTCTTTGAATTGAAAAAAAAGCATCCAAAATACACATAAAGGTGTTTATTTTAATGCACTTTTGTAATTTATTTCTGTAGATTTCTCCTAAAATCTTTCTTTCTCTTTTTGCATAAAAATAATGCCAATCTCTCAGATATTATGCAGCCATCTAATTTAAAAATAATCACCAAATTTAAAGATATACATGTACATCAGAAAGAGGAGAGTCAGGACTACAGTTGTCTTCCCTAACACGTCTTGTTCTGCTGCGCCCTCAGGTGGTGGAGGTCTGCTACTACGTCCTGAAGGAGCGTATCTTCTCCAAATAATGAGGGAAACAAGGGAAGGTGACCTTTGTTGACTGATTGAAATGTCATTAATACAATAAATGACTTAAGCAGGATTTCCTCTTTGCTCTATTTCTCTAAGATATCCAGTTTATCCTACAACGTTCGGCCTGTTGTGACAGTCAACAACGACAGTATATGGAACATATTTCACTGGGGATGTAACAATATACGGTGACTCAATACATCATACTGAGCAGCTGAAAAGTGGATCACAATGTGGACACATTTTCTTTATTTGAATAATAAAAGAGAGAAAAGTGTCTGGTTTGGGACTACTTTTCTCTCCAACGTTTCTGTGACACTTAAATTGAGTTGTGATGAGGTATACCTCTTAAGCTCGGGCCCTATTTGTAGGCCTCTGCTCGAAAATGGCATACCCATACTAAGGAGACCACAGTTCTGTAACTACAAGGTCTATTTCAGTAATCTTTGATGCTATAATCAGTTTGAGACTTTGAGATTGTTCAGATGGGTAAATATTGTGTATATGTTGCTGGTTGATATAGTGCATGAAGACATTACACAGCTCAAATTGAAAATAATCAGGTTCGCCTGGAAAAAAAAGCACTTTTATTGATATGTTTTTGAAATAATGCAGCTGGCTCCCTAAAAACTCTCCCAAATCATAGCACAACCGATCCGTAGTTGCTGAATAAAGGTTGGCTGGGATAAAGTGAAGAATAAGAGGCTTTAGTACAGAGAGGTCACGCGAGGTCATCATTTTCGAACCAGCTGTTGCAGCTCTTACATTGTACTTTTATATACTATATAACTATATATTTCACTTTTTGTATCACTCATATTATTCAATACATCCAAATACAGCTGTTTAGAATAATTTTGAGAGCCAGGGTGGTCTCAGAGCCTGTTTCTGGCTCTCATCCATAGGATTTTCTCAGTTCATGTGTGTGTATGTGGCAGTAGCTCAGCCTATCATCGGTCGATTTCAGTCAATGAGCCCGCCTTCGACGCGTCAGAGTCTCAGGAATGCTGGCTTCGAAGCGGGTCTTGATTGACAGAAGTTTGAGCGAGTAACGTTGCAAGAAGTGCTGCGTCTCCCCGAGCATAAATTTCAGTTCGCCAGAAGTCTGACCGCTCGCCCAAGCTGGATTGACCGCTCTTATACTGGAAACAGCTCGGCAGTAAACAGGATGCAGTAGGCATTAATGATGATAGCTTTGAACCGGATAATCTGTGACGTTATTCTACTCATTTTTCATAAAACGTGACCAAAAACCAACGATTTTTTTCGGCGAACGGCAGTGCCATTGTACAGTTGTCCACTCACAGCTTTCTACTGTTTCCACGGAGAGAAAAACCGAAGGTATTTATGCGTTCGGCACCAGTGCTAACGCTAAAAAATGCATTGGTTAGCTCGGTAGCCGCTAGCTTCGGCGTGCAAATATTGATTTGCAGTACACATAACGGCGATTTCTGCCCAGGATTTCATGCTTTTATGCCACATTTTCTAGATGCTTATATTACTAGTCTATAGTTGTGTTTGGAGCAGTGGTGGGCCGTCAGGGCCTGCAAGGCCTTCTCTGCTGGCCTAAACAGAATCACAAAGCTATATCTATTTTATAATTTAATAATTTGTCTTAGCTACACTACATGTATTATAATTTATAAAAATATTTCCCCATCATCTTATTTTCTCATTGCACAGCTACTGTCTTCCTCTGTTGCTCTGCTTCCAGTGCAGCTTGTTTTAAGTAGAGCTTTTATCCAATCAGATTTCACCTCTGTGTCTCGAGGTAAGAACAGAGGCCAGAGGCCTGCAGAGTCTCAGGTGCATCCAGTGCAGATTAAAGTAAATGGAGACGATATTGTTTGCTACATGTGTATATAACCTCCAACACACACTCAGTTACAGTTTATTTATTTCTTTAAGATTCAAATCGAATTAAATCTATCAACTGAAAGCGTCTCAGTTTATTTCCTTGTTTAATTTACTTAAAGTTTATAATTAGTTTGAATCTTTAGTCCAAACTTGTTCAGTTGTTCAGGACTCTGAGACTTGATGTGCAGGGAGAGGACGCCCCCTGCTGGATGAACAACACCACAGTCTGTGTCCCAAATCCATCATTCTACACACAATGTACTAAATACTGATCATATAGTAAACAAACAATCACCTTTATCATGTTAGAGTCACTGTTATTAACACGTATTGTTGGAAAGTCACAGAGCTCAGTTAAAGTTCATCAGATACAACTTTTATTTACTACATTTTATTATACACACACACACCTACACACATACATATGCACACACACACACACACATATATACACACACACACGCTCATTTAATGAATTCCAAAAAGATGACTGTTGGCTGCAATGTTTTTCTGATGGAATATAGGCTATATTTTATGTATGTGTGTGTGTGTGTATATATATATAACAAATCTAATGATTATTTTAACATATTATTTTGTTTTTATAATCCTCTGTAATAATAAACAGAATAAACACCTCTCCGGGGAATCCAAGGAATACATGATGTTCTGTTTGGACACATAAGATGTACGACCTTCAAGAATGAGAGTAAGGTTGTTGAAGTTACATCACTCTGTTCAGAGTATTGTTTCATCAACCTCTAGCATACTGGAGAGAGAACACTACAAACACCACCCTGAGGATAAACTCCTAATCACATCCTCTAACTCACACCAGCTGTGTGTGATCCTGTACACACTGAACTATCTGGTCAGCAGAGAGAAGGTTTCTCTAGCAGGAGGAGACTCTCCCTCCTACAGAGAACACAGAGACACTGAGGAACCAGACCTGGACCAGAACCCAGGATAAAGAGGTTCAGTGAATGTGGTGTTGAAGGTGTGGAGGTGGATCAGTGTGTCAGAGGAGACTCTGTAGAAGGACAGAGAGCCAGCAGGACAGTCCACATACACTGCTACTCTACCAGAGGAGGAGGAGGAGGAGATGAATGTTCTTGCCTTATTGTGACAGACAGAGTAACCATCATCAGAGCACAACAGACTCCAGGACTGATCATTCATTCCAAACAAACAGTCATAACTGTCTCCTCTCCTTCTGATTCCTCTGTAACTCACTGATATAGAAACTCTTTCTCTCCACTCAACCTCCCAGTAACAGCGACCAGTCAGACCAGTTCTACACAGCAGCTGAGGCCAGAAGTCAAATCTGTCTGGATGATCAGGATATGAGTGAACCTCCTTCACACGTGTCACCTTCCTGTTGTTGTCAGACAGTTTGAGGTTTCTGTGTACTGTGTTTGTGTCGAGTGTGAGTTCACAGGAATCTGATGGAGAGAACAAGACACAATACAGCTGCAGTTATTAATCTATCATCTGTTTGATGATGACATCAGAGATGTGAATGAGTGATGTCACAGTTTGAAGATGCTTTGTTTTCATGAATCAAATTCAAAACACACTTACACTTCCTCAGACCTGGTCTGAACCATCGGACTCCAGCAGGCTCCACCCTGAAAGGAGGAGGGGGGTCAGAGCAGCATGAAACATGGACATTACATCGCTCTCACACACAGAGCTTTGTTATTCATGTTCACATGGAGCACTTATTATTCATCAGCTCATATTCTTTGACTTCACTGGAGCTTCTTCTGATTGGCCCATGACGACAGCTCATTATGTTCACTTATTCATGATACATTATTATCAGTATTATATTGACAATCATCATCCATTTCAGACTCAGTTTCCTCTTCCAGTCAGTCAGTAAATCAAATGTTTAAACCTGCATCAATTGATTTCTTTGTCCACTTGTGGTTCAGTGAAAACAAGCTGTAAACACAACATCTGACATATTATCAGCTTATAAAGTAGTTGTGTCGGTTCTGGGTCATGGTCGCACGTGCGTGAGTCGCACTGCATGGGCGGAGTCAGTTTGTTAATATAACCTCTACAAGTTCAAACCAACGGATGTACGACCTTTAAACTAGTGAACAAGTAGCTGATTACCTGTGAAATCTCTGACATCTAAACCAAAGTCAAGTCTCCCTTCAAGTCTCCTGCTTCTACTGAAACCATGAATACGGTGGTGATATTAATTATGATCTTTTATATACAGTATATAGATATATATATAATATAAGAGGTAAACACCAAATCACTGCAGTACAACAAAGAGTCAGCTGCAACGAAGCCATTGAGGACTTAAAAACCTGCATCAGTCACATTGAAAAAGAAAACAGTGAGCTGAAACAGAAGGCGGACTCAATGGAGAATTACAGCAGGTAATGGAGAGAGCTCACTCAGCCCCACACAGATGTATGTGGAAGGTGTCAGCAGCATGGAGGCACCTATGTGCATTTAATGTGGCTCTGTCCAGAAATTCATACATTTTGGGTTGAAATTGGTAACCAAGTATCCTCCATAACACAGTGTCCTATTGAGCTCAATCCTGTACAATGCATCCTAGGCCTAGACGCTGCCTCACCAGTATTAAACAGATATAAGAGAATTCTTAGTCTTCTATCATTCTGTGCACGGTTATCAATCTTACAGTATTGGCTAGACGGCGCACAACCATCTGTTTCAAGTTGGCTTCATAATGTTCTACAACTACTCCCATTGGAGAGGCTCACACATGTTCTCCAAGGAGACATGAATGGGTTCTTCTCTGTTTGGAAGCCTGTTATGGATTTTATTGGAGAGGACTATGCCGAAACCATACGAATAGGTTTTGCAACGTGGGATCCAAGTGAGCTGGTGAAGGGAAAAGTCCACAATATTTAATATTATTTAATTGTTGTGACAGGTATAATATGGACGATGATGATCTACAACTGTGGTGTCTGTATAGTTAGCCTCAATTAATATTTAATTGTTATTGCAGGGTCAATATGGAGGGTGATGATTTATGTTTGTTTTGGTTTCTTGTGTCTCGATTTTTTTTGTGTCTGAGTCTGATTGTTTGTATAGTTAGCAGGTATGTTATGTTATGTGCTGTTCTTTTTGGGGGTAACATGTGGTGTGTAAACTATATAAACTGAAAATAAAATGATTGAAAGAAAGTAGTTGTGTCTAACATGATATCAACTAGCTGCTTCCACATCCAGCAGTTACACATCAACATGATGATTCATCAGGAGTCTTTGTGTTTGTGTCACCTGATGAATGGAAGTCCAATATTCTCTCTCTTATAGCTCTGTTTTTGGTCTCCACCACCTCCTGAGGGAAACATCTGCCTCTTTAGCTGCTAAATGCTCCACTATGTTCACCAGCTAGTCTCTAACTGAGTCTGTCTGCTGTTTGCTGCTGAGCAGGTAGTGAACAGTGGCTTCATCACAGCTTGTTGGACCAAAACAGCTGCTGCTGGAAACACTGAGACTGAACCAAACAGGAAATGTGCTGCAGAACCAAAACTAGGAGCTAAAAGAGCTGCAGAGATGGATACAATTCTCTGTGGGTACACGACTCTTCACCATTACACAGAGTCAGCTGATCCGTTGTCAATATAGAAGTATTAATTGTTGGATGTTTTGGTCCTGACAAGTGACCTCTTGTGTTTGTGTAATAATGACTGTTGTCTCTCAGAAGTAAAGGAGAAAGTAGCCTGAAATCACTACAACACCACAAACCCTCTGATGGAGGAGGTCGGGTGGATGGTTGGATGTACAAAGTGTCTGACTTTGACACTGCTGTTCACATCCCGTCTCCTAGCAACAGTCAACACTGGTTTCTATTATCTGTAATCTGAGGGTGAAAATATTACAGTTCAAGTCCGTCTGCAGCCACAGAGCACTGCCTGTGTCCCCCTATAACTTTGGTCCAGTCCTAAATAAACCTCTTTGGGCTCTGACACACCATGTCCACAATCAGCTGTTGATTCTTCACTGAGATGTAGCTGCAGCAGGCGTCTTCATACCTGAGAGTTTCCAGTCTCCAGTGTGGATCATTCAGTCCAGCAGACAGCAGCTTCACTCCCGAGTCTCCTGGATGATTGTAGCTCAGGTCCAGCTCTCTCAGATGGGAGGGGTTGGCGCTCAGAGCTGAGGCCAGAGAAGCACAGCCTTCCTCTGTGATCAGACAGCCTGACAGGCTGCAAACACACAAAACAACACACGTCACATAATCTGAGGGAACTGTGAGGGCTGGAAGGTTACTGCAGTACTGAGATACTGTCGGTTACTGTGGGGTTACATTAACATTGTTACTGACTGTTTTCTAGTCACAACCAAACACTCACTAATTATCAACAATCTGACAACATTACTGCTAATTCTTTGATTCTTCTCTGAAATTTCAAGTTATAACAGCAGAGTGAGAAAAAAAAGATCATAAAACATGTTTAATTGATATTTTTAAAATAGAAACAAATGAAACACAATTGGTTTAAAACCATGCAAGCACAGACACAATCTTATGCAGGTTAAGAATGTATCCATTAATGTAAATCAGGATTAAGGTGGTCATCAGTGGAACATATTGATGAATCCTGACCTGAAAGTTTCCAGTTCACAGTGTGGACTCTCTAGTCCACCAGACAGCAGATTCACTCCTGAATCCTGCAGGTGGTTGTTACTCAGGTCCAGCTCTCTCAGACTAGAGGACTGGGAGCTGAGAACTGAGGACAGAGCTTCACAGCTTCTCTCTGAGAGGTTACAGCCACTCAGTCTGAAGAGACAATGATGAAGAAAAAATGAGCAATAAGTAGAAAAGATAGCAGCATATTTAAGTTATGATATATGAATCTAACTATCTCTGTACTTACAGAGCTTTGTTGGAGGCTTTGACCACTGGCAGCAGCCTCAGAAGAGCCTCCTCTGAAGCAGAGTATTTCTTCAGGTCAAACACGTTCAGATCTTTTTCTGATGACAGTAAGATGAAGACCAGAGCTGACCACTGAGCAGGAGACAGTTTATCTGTGGAGAGACGTCCTGAACTCAGGGACTGTTGGATCTCCTCCACTAGAGAACCATCATTCAGTTCATTCAGACAGTGGAACAGATTGATGCTTTTCTCTGGAGACACATTCTCACTGATCTTCTTCTTGATGTACTGGACTGTTCTCTGATTGGTCTGTGAGCTACTTCCTGTCTGTGTCAGCAGACCTCGTAGGAGAGTCTGATTGGTCTGCAGTGAAAGACCCAGGAGGAATCGGAGGAACAAGTCCAGGTGTCCATTTGGACTGTGTAAGGCCTTGTCCACAGCACTCTGGTAGAGACGTTTTGGTTTAGGTTTGTCTCTAATGACTGTAGACAACCGGGAGGTTGTTTGTTCTTCTGACAGCAGATTGACTCCAGAGTTGAAGAAGGTCAGATGGACATGAAGAGCAGCCAGAAACTCCTGAACACTCAGATGGACGAAGCAGAACACCTTGTCCTGGTACAGTCCTCTCTCCTCTCTAAAGATCTGTGTGAACACTCCTGAGTACACTGAGGCTGCTCTGATATCGATGCCACACTCTGTCAGGTCGGATTCATAGAAGATCAGGTTGCCTTTCTGCAGCTGATCAAAAGCCAGTTTTCCCAGAGACTCAGTCATCTTCCTGCTCTCTGGACTCCAGTGTGGATCTGTCTCAGCTCCTCCATCATACTTGACCTTCTTCAGTTTGGACTGAACCACCAGGAAGTGGATGTACATCTCAGTCAGGGTCTTGGGCAGCTCTCCTCCCTCTCTCGTCTTCAAAACATCCTCCAGAACTGTAGCAGTGATCCAGCAGAAGACTGGGATGTGGCACATGATGTGGAGGCTTCGTGAGGTCTTGATGTGGGAGATGATCCTGCTGGCCTGCTTCTTATCTCTGAATCTCTTCCTGAAGTACTCCTCCTTCTGTGGGTCAGTAAACCCTCTGACCTCTGTCATCATGTCAACACACTCAGGAGGGATCTGATTGGCTGCTGCAGGTCGTGTGGTTATCCAGAGGCGAGCAGAGGGAAGCAGTTTCCCCCTGATGAGGTTTGTCAGCAGCACATCCACTGAGGTGGACTCAGTAACATCAGTCAGGATCTCATTGTTGTGGAAGTCCAGAGGAAGTCGACACTCATCCAGACCGTCAAAGATGAACAGAACCAGGAACTCTTCAAACCTGCAGATTCCTGCTTCTTTGGTTTCACTGAAGAAGTGATGAACAAGTTCCACCAAGCTGTACTGTTTCTCTTTCAGCACATTCAGCTCTCTGAAAGTGAATGGAAATGTGAACTGTATGTCCTGGTTGGCTTTGTCTTCAGCCCAGTCCAGAGTGAACTTCTGTGTTAAGACTGTTTTCCCAATGCCAGCCACTCCCTTTGTCATCACTGTTCTGATTGGTTTCTCTCTTCCAGGTGAGGCTTTAAAGAGGTCTTCTTGTCTGATGGTTGTTTCTGGTCTGTGTGGTTTCCTGGATGCTGTTTCAATCTGTCTGACCTCATGTTCATCATTGACCTCTGCAGTCCCTCCCTCTGTGATGTAGAGCTCTGTGTAGATCTGATTCAGAAGGGTTGGGTTTCCTGCTTTAGCGATCCCCTCAAACACACACTGGAACTTCTTCTTCAGGTTAGATTTGAGTTCACGCTGACAAACTGCAGCAAGAAGTCCTGAATGAACACACAGCAAAGAAGATCAATGAGTCAAAGAATAGATTTCAACATGTCATTTCCTCAAAGAATGAGTCTATGAATATATTCTGGTCCATCTCTTGAGACATTTGTAAACGTCCCATTTATCCAGCATGTTAAATCTTTAGAGAAATCCTCTTACTGCTCTGCAGACAGTCAGCCAGTTCCTCCTGCTTCATTCTCCTCAGGAAGTGCAGTGTGATCTTCTCAAATGCCTCTCTGCTGCTCCTCCTCTGCTCTTCATCCTGACCGTCCAACACCTCCTCATCCTCCCTCTGACTCTCTAAGCATTCTGGGTAATCTGAACTCACAACCTTCTGGATCTTCTTCAGCTCATTCTTCACAAAAGTGACGATGTTCTCCTCCAGCAGCTGGAACAGAATATTCTATGAATGACACAAACTAAAACCATGGAACCAAACATCAGATCCATGTTGGACAGACTGACAATCCACTGGTCTACAAAGTGCAGCATGGAGATGATTGTGAACAGAATAGATGTAAAAGTAGTTATACATGTACAGACCATAAATATGGAGTCCAGGTGTGTTTGATGCTGCTGGGCAGACTGACCTCTGGGAACCTCTGAGCTCTCCTGGTCCTCTCTGTGGAGGAATCACGAAGAATCAGCTCACATTGTGTCTGTCCACACAGAGACCAACACAAGGTAAAGGTCCATGAAGTGATATCTGGATGTGGATCAGATGAGTCCCTGTAGTGGTAAAGGTTTACTAGTCCTGCTGATCCCACTGAGAATCAACAGCTCAGTCTTTCAGTTCACTGTTTTCTTCACCAGTCAGTTTGGTTTAGTCCCAACAGCTCTCACCAAGCCCTCCATGTAGCTCTCCCTCCCTCACTGTACACTGCTGAAGTGCACTGGAGCAAGGCACCCAGAACCTCCAGCTGCTCCAGTCTCAGTGTCAGAGTTTGTACTGGGCAGCTCCCAGTATGAAAGAATGACACTAAACCAGTATATTGCTGCTGCTAAGGGCAGACGCCCCTCAATTACAAATCTCCCTGTAGAGTCCAAGCGCCAAAGACTCTGTCAAAACTTTATCATCACATATCATCGGTTAATAAAAAACAATGATCTTTTCTTCATCTAACTTGTCTCTCCTGATTGAACTGCCACAAGTCTGCATACCTTGATAACTTGTTCCCAGGCCTCTGAATGTAGTCCCCAAACCCCTGCAGCTAGTCCCCAGACCTCTGAACCTGGTAATTAGTCTTCTGAAACTACTCCTCATACCTCGAAACCAAAACTCTGGAGCTATTTCCCAGACAACTTCAGCTAGTCCCCAGAGCACTGAAGCTTTTCTAAAGACATTTGCAGCTAGTCCCATTCCTCTGTCTCCAGAAATCTGCAGCTATCTGAAAACCTGACCTCTCCTGGTCGACTCTGTGGAGGAATTAGCTCACATTGTGTTTGCACCAGAAACTGTTTACAGTTAATGACTTACACACAAACACATACAGACCGGTTAGTTAAATATATTGAGTTATGTCATGATTGATCCTCATGAAAACAACACTGTAAACAATGCAAGACCAATTCTGTGTTTCATAACTGAGAATCAGAACAGTTCATCATTGGTTTCATTGGTTTTAAGAACTTACTCTGGGTCATAAGAATGGCGTCCATCTTTGAAGTTAATCAGACGACCTTTAGACCGATCACTCTTCATGGACACACAGCTGGGTACAGGAAACTTTTCTCTCTGCTGCTGTGAACTGATAGAAACACTGAGATTTACTGAATATACACAATTTCTCTTTCTGCTTTCACTGTTTTTATTGGACAGTGAAAGTTATGTTGTTGCCATTGAAACATGTCTTTAATGATGAAGAAGACACAGCTTCTTTATGGTGACTTGTTGTCATTACAATGAGACACAATAACTAAAACTATTCGAGTCACATCTTGTAGCAGTTTGACTTGGAGCCGGGGAGCCTGACTGGTAGATATGTGTGACGCAGGAGCGAGCATGCTTAAAGGCGCTGATCTCCACAATCTGATGTGGTACATGGAGTTTTGTCATTTTATACCAATGCCAGGCTAAGACTTAATACTGTCGACCTGCCACCCCACTTGAGCCCCGCACTATGTTCCCTGATTGCAATTGTGATTATCAATGTGGGGCTTTTGCTTTAATGAGGGTATTTCTGGAGTCATCTGCAAAGCAACAGCCTAGTTACCAACAAAGGCTGCGACATATAAGTACAAACATCCAACAGGCAACTCTTTTAAACCACTGACTCTTCATCGAACTGCACTCTACCACCAGAACCCCTGCAGGTAGTGCCAAACATATGAAGCTCTAGCGTAAGTTCAGTGAGGAAGACTATACTCTTGTATGCAGTGACGTGCGGTGAGGTTCGTGGCTGCTGAGGCACTGACTCGATCTTTCAGAGTCAGATTTACAAATATATGAACCCAAAATAGAGTATCTTCAATCACCATTCAATTGGCAACTTGCACATTGACTACTGGTTGCTTTTCATATCAGCATTATTTACACACACATAGGTACGGAACATATTTGAATGCACCAGGAGCGTGTGTGCCGCGATCTGCGACCTGCCCCACCAACCTGTTTCAGAAGCGGAGCGAAAATCGCGAGATCCCGCGATAATCTGTGTAACAACCACGGATTTATAAAGAGAACAACAAACACAGACAAGCTTACTTTACCTGTCCGACGTTGGATTGCTGTTGATTTGGTCACATTTCCCTGTTTTTTGAGAATTGTTTAAGTTTAGATATTTAATCTTAAATGTTTGCGGTCAAAGCAAAATATAAAACGAAGAAGAGAAGTGTAGAAGAAGAGTAACGGAACTACGAGCATAACCCGACCCGTGGGCTCTCTTACGCCCCCTTCATTGAGGCAGAGGTACTGTGTGCCTCCCCTCTGTGCTTTTTCACTGCGGTTTCTGTCAAATCAGCAAGACTGAATATGTTCTACACATACGTGAAATACATGAGCTATTCTATGGAAAGAAACTACATATAATACAAGTGTCAACCAGGGACGTGCGGTCAGGGGAGGCACCTGTCATCATGAAAAGTAAAAAACAAATAATGATAAAATAAAATAACAATTAATATTTATCTACTGATCTGTGCTATAAATGTAATTTCTGTATGATTCCCATCATTTCAAGCATTTTTGTAATCAAAATCGCTGAATTTGCGCATTTCCTGTTCAAACAGGAGACACGAGGTGAGGCAGCGACGAGCTCTGCCTCACCTCAGATTGCGCAATCCCCACAAACTGGGTTGAGCGCGTGCCTTTTGCTCTAAGGCACGCGCTCAACCCAGCTCGTCGCTGCCTCACCTCGCGTCTCCTCTGTTTGAACAGGAAATGCGCAAATTCAGCGATTTTGATTACAAAAATGCTTGAAATGATGGGAATCATACAGAAATTACATTTATAGCACAGATCAGTAGATACATATTCATTTTTATTTTATTTTTATCATTATTTGTTTTTTACTTTTCATGATGGCAGGTGAGCCTCCCCTGACCGCACGTCCCTGCTTGTATGCTTAGGCTAAAAGTTTCTTTCTCACTCATTATTTCCTTGCTGTCACTGTTCGGGGCTGTCAATCATAATATCAGCTGTTTAGATCAGCTGGTCTCTATCCAATATTACAATGAAACAATTGGATCATTTTCCTATCATCTTGCTGCTGTCTACTTATGTTTACTCTGCAATTGTTGCATTTTTATCATATTCTACTAATTGCCCATATTAATTGTGTTCTGATATGTGGTGTCACATCAGGTAAGTGGTGTTATATCGTCGTATCTGGTAAGTAGAAACCTATTCATTCTGTTTTTACAAGTGGTTCATATTCTTGTATTCTCATAATTTAGTCATAGGCTATCTGCTCCATTTCCATTACTTCTGTAATTGCTCACAATCATTGTATTCTAATAAGTGACGTCATGGACATCGTATATCGAAGTGGTGTCAGACCCATCGCATTACTAATTCTCAGGTCGCTGCTGACTTGTTTGGTTAAATCCATTCTATGTCTTATGAGTGATGTGTGATTCATTTAAAGTGCAGGTAATGGAGTCATTCCAGTACACTAGTCTAAGCTCAAACTGTTGCTATTCAGGTCACTGCTGGCCATTAGCCATTGCTGACTAGAGCCTACATTGCAATCAGGGCATTGCTGTCCTCAGGCCATTGCTGGCTAAGATCAAAAAAGTTGATCTCGCAAATGCTCTGGTCAGTGCTGACCTAGTCATTGCAGCGTTTTCATTCACGTTTACTCATTTGTGGTAAATCGCTGATTCTAATCTCTAAACGTCAAATTTCTGTCATGCTCCTTGTTATGCCTCATCTCTTAGCAGCTTATGCAATCTTCATCCATCATTTGTGACCCGTTTCATTCCCGCTTGGTAAGTCAACATTCTTTTGGGGGAAATATTAGGCTGTGGTTTATTTTTTTTCCTTTTGGGGGATTTATATTGCTGCTGCTAAGGGCAGACGCCCCTCGATTACAAATCTCCCTGTAGAGTCCAAGCGCCAAAGACTCTGTCAAGACTTTATCATCACATATTATTGGTTAATAAAAAACAATTATCTTTTCTTCATCTAACTTGTCTCTCCTGATTGAACTGCCACAAGTCTGCATACCTTGATAACTTGTTGTCAGGCCTCTGAATGTAGTCCCCAAACCCCTGCAGCTAGTCCCCAGACCTCTGAACCTGGTCATTAGTCTTCTGAAACTACTCCTCATACCTCGAAACAAAAACTCTGGAGCTATTTCCCAGACAACTTCAGCTAGTCCCCAGAGCACTGAAGCTTTTCTGAAGACATTTGCAGCTTGTCCCATTCCTCTGTCTCCAGAAATCTGCAGCTATCTGAAAATATGACCTCTCCTGGTCGACTCTGTGGAGGAATTAGCTCACATTGTGTTTGCACCAGAAACTGTTTACAGTTAATGACTTACACACAAACACATACAGACCGGTTAGTTAAATATATTGAGTTATGTCATGATTGATCATCATGAAAACAACACTGTAAACAATGCAAGACCAATTTTGTGTTTCATAACTGAGAATCAGAACAGTTCATCATTGGTTTCATTGGTTTTAAGAACTTACTCTGGGTCATAAGAATGGCGTCCATCTTTGAAGTTAATCAGACGACCTGTAGACCAATCACTCTTCATGGACACACAGCTGGGTCCAGGTCCAGGTCCTTTCAGCTTCCTTCTGATAGAAACACCAGATACATTCTGCAATAAACCTACTGTACAGAGGTCGTGTTAACCGACACACACACACACACACACACACACACACACACACACACACACACACACACACACACACACACACACACACGCACACACACACACACTTCTGCTGTCGAAACACTGCCCTGTAAATCTGCTTAGGTGGGTTTTTAGTGTTAAATTATAATTATTCTGAAATCCACCTCACAGGGCAAAGTTGCCAGAATTCCAAAAACAAACTGGTTTGTTAAGTTCAACAAGGAGAGCCTGATAGGAGCTCATCAGTGGAAGCTCCAATACTCTGCACTCAACTCTGTCAGCAACAAAGTGACACAGGAAGCCAAAGCACTCTCCACAATCACACACTCTGATATCATGACACCACAGAGCTTACACTGCACGACACACATCTCTCTTTAGGAGCAGACGGAAAATATGAAGACAAATGGAACAGACAAGGTCAACATAAAGATACACTCAGCATGAGCTTTACTGTCAGCTCTGACTCTTGAACTACCTAAACTTGACACACCGTTCACACAATACTTTGACCAAAGAGACGGTTACATGACATCAGTTTTGACTCAGGAACATGGGGGGAAACAGGGACCTGTTGCATATTTCCCTACTAAACTAGACCCTGCAGCAGCTGGCCTTCCTCTGTGTCTGCGTGCTATAGCTGCTGCAGAGAAAGCAGTAGTGGCATCACGTGACATTGTGGGTTATGGTGAGCTCACACATGGTTCCACATGCAGTTTCACATATCCTGCACACTCAGAAAACATCACTATCACTAGCGCTATCACACAACCTTATTAGATTTGCCTAACATTACTGTGAAAAGATGTACCACCCTTAATCCTGCCACTCTTTTCCCTACGGCAGCAGATGGAGAGCCACATAACTGTTGTTTCTCCTGAACAGGTCTGCACACCAAGACCTGACCTCACAGAGTCCCTACTGCCAAATGCTGATTTAGAGCCGTTTGTGGACGGTTCGGCATCCCGCAGGAGACAGGAGAAGGGTTGGTTGTGTTTGCTGTAGTCTCATCACATGACACTCTGTGCTAAGTTGGCATCCCACTTTTCTGCTCAAGCTGCAGAACTTTTTTTTTTTTTTTTCGAACAATTTGTCTCAGAATTCAAAAGCCCGAAATGATATAGCAGCTGGCTTTGAATCTATTTTCTACCTGGTAACAATCAACAAGAATGTAGCTTGGATAAATTATATCTATTTTAATCAACAGTGATTTGTTAACTATACTAGAGATGCTCTGCAGGCCCTGGGTGAGCAGATCCACGCTACGACCCAGACAGCATGGCAGAACAGGATGCCCTACACATGTTGGCTGAAAAAGGAGGGTTTGTGTTATGTTCGGGGACTCCTGTTGTACTTTCATTCCAAACAACACAGCTCCAGATGGCTCATACACCAAAGCCCTCTCTAAACTCAAAACCATGGCTGAGGAACTCAAGGACAATGCTGGTGTGGATGCGTGGACAGAAAAGTGGTTTGTAAACTTATTTGGCCGATGGGGTGCTATTTTGGCTTGAATTGGCGTTATCATAGTTGTTTGTGTAACTGTTGTTGCCCTATGTGGTTGTTGCATCATTCCATGTTCTAGAAAGCTGATTGAAAATCCATAACAAAGAGTGTTTCCCAATATGTGAATCTTCCCCAGGCCGATCGGGTCTCATCTGACTTGTTTCCAATGGCCGACTCTTTTCCTCCCTTAGATGAGACATTTCTGTGTAATACTTATGTTTATTACAGCTTGCTGTTTTAGAAATATAATCTCACAAATCAGCTAGTGCTTCCATTTATTTTACTTGATAAAGAAATGAATTGAATTGACAGGTGATTCTGGATGTTTATTACAGACTTAGATGACAGAATTTCTTACAAATTGTTTAAGTTGATTGATTATTGTTTATTATGAAGCTCACTGACATGTTGTCTCATTATACAGTTCAACAGAGATGGAGGTCCGATGTCTGTGTTTCACCTCATCTCAGGAGATTTATTTTGCCATGTTGATGTTAACATTCTCTAGCTAGCTACAACATGGAGTTGCTTAGAACTCACAAAACCAGATAATGCTTTAACCTGATCGATTAATAATGTGCATATGAAAACCATTCTGGGTAATATGTGTTGATGTTTCGATAAATTGTAAATACTTTAATGGCCATAGGAATGGCCAAAGGGGGAATTGTTGTGGAAATGTATCATATTGTTCTTTTAGTTATAACTTGTATCGCTTAAACCTGCATATATGCAGACGAGGCCAACCAGACTCATTTAAAACCTAATAATAAATATTATCATATCGAAGGTATTTTAACATTTCTGGCTTGCTGTAGTGTCATCCTGATCTCACCACTTAACCCTCTTCCCACGAAAACAATACCAAGGCCGGAACCTGGCCTTGGTGGATGCATCAGTAGGCAGAGGAGGAGGAGGACATCTGCGAAGGGGGGGGGGTTAAACTACTCCTTATTGTTAGACCTCTGAACCATCTGTGGGGAAAGAGCTCTATCCATTCAGCTGAATTATTACAAGTGTCTGTTCAATAAATATGTTTGTTATATTTAAGAGTTTTCTCATCTCAGTTATTTCTCACAGGGAAGTTAAAAATATTTTTTTCCACCACAACAAGTATCTAGACTGCAGTTTGTTTCTGAAAAAGTCACCCTTCTGGGGCACATGATCACAGCAGAGGACAAAACCCTCTCCCCCAAACCAATAGAAGTCATCCAAACCATCCCAAAGCCCGAAACAAAGAAACAGGTCATGAGTTTTTTGACAGAGACGTCCTGTTGTCTACAGTGGATTCCAAATGATGCTGAAACTGAGGAACAATTAGCAGCATCCGCTCATGGGAAAGGCCTCACTGCAATAGACAAAGTTTCATGGACACCAGAAGCAGAAAAAAGCATCAGCTGATTTGAAGATAGCTCTACAGTCTCCTCCAACACTGGGCCTTCCAGACTGCACCAGACATTTCACAGACTGTTGACGGACGGGGCGGGTACAGGACTTCAGTATTCATCCAGGACCATGAAAACCTGACTCTGTAGCAGCAGGACTTCCAGCCTGTCTCAGAACTGTAGCAGATGCTGAGAAGACTGTGATGTCATCATGTGACCTTGTAGGTTCTGCTGACCTAACCTGTTGGTTCCACATGCTAGAACAAAAACCTGTCAACGGCCAGGTGGTTCAGGTTTAACACTGTCCTGCTTGAAATGCCAAACATCCCTGTAAAAAGATACACTGTTGTTAACGGTGCAACTCTCCTCCCAACAGCAGCTGATGGACAGCAGCATGATTGTGTGGCAGAAATAACCGAAGCTTGTTCCCCCAGGCCACACTTGTTAGACACACCTTTGACCAATGCAGATTTGGAAGTGTTTGTGGACGGTTCAGCCTCAAGAGACCCAGTAACTGATCAAAATCTGACAGGTTCTGCATCACAACAACACATGAAACAATCATGGCTGAACCACTCCCATCAAAGGACTTTGTACAGGCAGCAGATGAGGTTGCATTGACAGAAGCATGCAAACTTCTCAAGATAAAACAGTGAACATCTGTACTGACAGTACATATGCATGGGGCGTGGCACATGAGTTTGGCCTTTGTCCTCTGTGCTCCCTGATATCCACAAACAGGTAAAAGAAGAGCTACAAAGAGCCACAGAAAATAAACTACATGACCGGGAGCCAGCTGATTGGATCGTAGTAAAAGACCTGAGGAGAAAGATCTGGAGAGCACGCAGGTGGAACGGACCCAACCAGATCCTCCTCACCACGGAGACGGCAGTAAAGGTGGCAGAAAGAGCAACTAGGATCCACAACAGCCACTGCAAACGAGTTCCTGAGCCCACCAACGACGCCTCATCAATCGTACATCAACTGAAGGGAGCCAGAGCTTTCCCCACCTTGTGTTTGCAGGGAGAGACGGGTGTTGATTGTCATTCGGACCACACGTTTCTCAAACTCACCAAGAGGCAGCACATTGATTAAGGGGGTGAGCTGAGGTCACACTGCTGATAGGATGACGCCATTGAACCAACCGTGGCACCGGAGGGGCGGCAGGTGGAGAGGAACCTGCAGCATATTCCTGCCCGCTTTATTCATCATCCCACCACTACGACATGACATTACTCAATGAAACCAAGATCAACACCACAGCAGTCCAAGTAGCAGTTACGCCAGCCAAGGAGTCATTGCAACGGACTGCTGCACCTACATTCAGGACATTTCAGGTAACATGACTCACGTTGTTTCACACCTTAATGATCTGCTGCACAAAGAAAAAAACGAGGACTCTTAGACCCCTGGAGGTCGGGGCTGGTGGTCCTGGCTGACAGCAGGCAGATGGAAAGCCACATTGAGGAAACTCTTGACCTCCTTTGTTAACCTGTCTTGTTGTTTACAGCCTTGAAATGTTGTGTGATCCCTCGTGCTAAAGCTATGATTAGCTCTTTGATCAAGTCAGCTGTCAGAGAATGACATCACTAAATGACCCCCCAGAGAGGACCCCTCATTACAATGAAGATGTCATTGAGCTCTATTGTTCCTTATTTCATGCTTTGCTGTAATCACACAATGATGCCTCTAATTCTTCATATATGACAGTAATAATGGTTCAGCTAATGATAAACACAAGTGACGATTCTTTTCTCTGGAATCATTTATATCTCATTCCTGGTTTCAGGATTGATTTGTGAGCATCAAATGCTCAAAGTGGGGAATGTAATGTAAACTTCTGGATGTGATGTGTTCTTCCAGACCTTGTGACAGATCACTCAATGACCCAGCTGACCACAGACTTTATCATAGCGATCAGGCAGTAAATGTGAAGAAAGCCTCCGTTTGACCTCTCAGTAAAGAGAGAGACTTGATGAGTCTTACACAGTGTTGAAAGACCAGATGAGGTGGAACTCATCCTCTCTCTCTCTCAACAGTCTCCAGAGGATGAACCACTGGCTTCTCTTCTGTCCTTTAATCATTTGTGCATCTCATTCATTTCACTGTGCTGTGAGTCCGGCTGCAGACGCTTCAATGGAGCTGACTTTGTGCTTCATTCAACACTCGTTAACGCCACAGAGTGTCCTTCTGACCTCATCATCATCATCATCATCGTCATCATCATCATCATCATCATTATCAATGTCATCATCATCATCATCATCATCACTTTGTTTTCATCAACAGTTTGAAATCCTCACCTTTGATCAACAGAGTGGCGTGCATCTTTGAACATAATAGGCTCATGTATAGACCAGTCACTCTTCATGGACACACAGCTGGGTTCAGGTCCAGGCTCAGGTTCAGGTTCAGGTCCAAGTCCAGGCTCAGGCTCAGGTTCAGGTTCAGGTCCAGGTCCAGGACAGTCTTGTCCCTGATGGATCCTGGTCACAAGTGTAGAAATAGAGTCAGTGAATGAAAGACTTTGAGTCATGAACAGTTAGAGATGGTCATTTATTATGTATTTATTTAATTTATTTAAAAGGGACCATGTACAGTTTAAACATAAATGTCTCCATCTCACCTCTGAGCTTTGGTCTGGCTGGTTTTAGAGGGAGGGACTCCCTCCTCTCTGTCCTCACACTGATTCATAGCAGAGTCCACACCTTCACACAAACACAACAACATTATTTCTCTTCATCATGACAAACACACACAGCTCATTCACCTCAATACTAAAGACACTCATGGGACAGTTTCCATGTTGTCACTTTGAGCTGCAGAGTCATCTCTAAGAAATGACGTTCACAATGTTCTTTAGTCTGTTGGCTTGTTTGAAGACTAGAGGAAGACACTTCATGTGGCTTTTTATTGGCCTTTCTTTGGGGATGACGTCACTTTTCACTTCTATTTGACTGACTTTGAAAAGCTCTTCAACGTTTGAAATGTTCCTCTGTTTCCAAGAGACGTTTTTAAAAGTCTACATGTGATACGTGTGCCGACCAAATGTTGTACATCTAGGTGAACCTCTGAAGCATTAAAACCACATCATATAACTAAATTTATGGTAACGTGATATGTTGAAGCCCTCACAGTCTCTCACACTCAAACATCTACCAGGTGACCTCAGTGAGTCCCTGAGGGTTCGGGGTTTAAGGTCTTAGGGGGACTCTGGGATTGGGCCCAAACTTCATACAGGTGAGAGCCCATGTTGTGGTTCCTCAGAAGGGGGCGCTATGGAGCCAGTTTCTAGTACCGGAGCTAGACCTCCAAATCAGACGGATGTTTACACCATGACTGACTCATGTTTAAGAGTTGACCAGGAGCCCAAGAACCTCGATGTAGAGCTCAAACACATACGAGAATAATAATCATAATAATCATCATAATAATGATAGTAATAATAATTATGATAAAAATAATCATAATTATTATAATAATAACAATAGTATGAATAATGATAATAATAATCATGATCATAATAATAAACATTAAAAGAACAATAGCTCCTCCTCTCTGTCTTCTGGTTCTAATCAAAGTGAAGTTTCATATGTACAGTATTACGTCTTCGTCCGCTCTAAAGCTACCGCACATACCTCCAAGGAGTACTTCCGGTCCGGATTTCAAAGTAAAGAGTCGCGTGAGTTCTAGATTACGAATTTCCGTGGAACAGAATATGGTGGAGATCATTTCACTTCCGGTAAGCCTGTTTATATACTGCTGGGTGGCGTCATCAATATTCACACATAATATTAGTGTTTTATATTACTGATCTTCAAACTCTATAGTAACTGAAGTTATCAAATACATTTGGAGTAAAACATTTATTTAGTTTAAAAAAATGTGGAGGAGTAGAATTATAAACTACCATAAAATGTAAATTATAAGCTAAAATACAAAAAACACAAAAATGTACTTTAGTACAGAAGTTGAGTAAATATAGCATGTAGTCTATAAAGTATTATCCAAAAATAAACTATTTATGAATTGCTGTTTTTTAATCTCTCATCAAAGTTAGACAAAATGGCTGAATCTTGGTCTCTGGAAGGAACTTTGACATTAGATTGTTCAAAAGGTACACAGTAAAAGTACTTCATATTATATTTGATTGTAGTTTAAATAGTACTGAGTTCAAATAATAGGCTCTTAAATTACTGTTCAGGGGTCTCATTTATAAAACAGAGCATAAAATACACACTAAATGTTTGCATATGTTCAAATGAGGAATTACACATACCTCAAATAATATTCAGATTCATAAAACCTTGTGTTCGCTACCAGAACAAAGAGTCCTCCAAGAGTCCCTCAGTGAAAAGAGTCGCTCACTAACCTTTAGAAGCAGAAGAAGCTGCGACACCACGAGCTCCAGAAGCGAAACTAAAGTAGAAACAGGAAGAGAGGGGCCGTCACGAGGACACCAGAACCAGTTCCACATGTTGCTTTGTATTGAAATTAATATTAACAATATCAACCTTATCAATCCTGTAATATATATATATATATATATATATATATATATATATATATATATATATATATATATATATATATATATATATATATATATATATATATACACATACACACATATACACACATACAGGTATATATATATATATATTACAGGATTGATAAGGTTGATATATATATCTATATATATCTATATATAGATATATATTATAATAATAGTAATCACAAATACACAACTCATTATTTAAACAGACGTTTTTCACAAATTGTGTTTCGGAGCTCAATTTAAGATTACATTTTCCTGAGTAGAAATCTTACACTTCAAAGTTCACAAAATATCAGTAAATATATATTTTATATACAATATAATCAAAATAAACAAATGTTTGAGATAGAAAGGTATTCTGTTTTCATTGGAGTCTGGGTGAAGCCCAACACTCTGTAGACAACATAGACAAATTAACACAGTAGATGTAAAAAAACAAAAGCACTTCACTTACCAAAGCTGCTGTTCACTATTTAAATACAAAATACAATGTGCTACTTTGCAGTGATATTTGATCAACAATCTCTTGATTTCTCCAGAAGTCACAAAGTACCTGCTGAACATGGTGCATCCAGATAAATGTTCTTCTCTTGGTGATGAAGACCTTCATCATCTGGAGGGTCTGGAGTTTATGGTCAGACAATGCGCTATGTTGAAATATTAATCAGACAAGTTTTAATATTTATTTTGTGTAAATTATTAATTACATACGATATAAATCAGGACATACAAATATGATAATTACATAATTGATTACTTAACAATCATTAGATTAAGCGATAAAGAAATAATTATTAGGTGCACACAAAGAAAATCTATATAGATTTTCTTTGTGTGCACCAAATGATTATATTTATATTTGTATATATATACATTTTAAATACATCAACTTGCAATCTGGAAAACTGAAATGAACATTTTCCCCTATTTTCTGACATTGCTTCATGAATTAAGAAAATATCTGATATATAAAATCAATAATACATTTTTAGATGTACTTAATCTTGGTAACGAGAGCCCCCTTTAAAGGGGGCTAGAGGGGGGCGGGGGGGTGGTGTACATGTGTACAATTCACTTTTGCGAAAGGAATAAAATAATAAAACAATAAATAAAAAAAACCTGTGTAACAAAGAGATTCTGGGCGAAACAACCATGGGAGCCATTTTACACACTGCAAAACACAATTATACATGAACTAAGATCATATCTGGAAGATATCTAGAAGATTTGCCACAATTTTGGCCAAAAATCGACGAACTGTGCTCTTTGTATGATCTCTCATCACGAAGCACGGATCGCACATGGCGGATGAGCACATCTAGCAGGCTCGTGATTCGACCCGGAAACGAGCAGCGACGTCGAAATTACTCTCTTTCAAACCGTTCAAAAGTTGTGGGTATACATGCCAACATCAGCCACTGGTCACGAGAAAATAAATTGGGTAAAAAAACTTACGTTTTGACGGTTTTGGCGATGAAAAACGGATTTATTCCAGCGGATTTCGGCGCAGCTCTTTCCTCCATGTTGTGCTGCATGCCTGTGAGTGAGATCAATGCGCTGGCGGAATGAATGACAAAATGGCAGACGATTCTGTGGGGTGGAGCAATCCATGTAGAGAGGGGGGTTTGCCCTGCATTTTGCGATTTTTAGTCAGTAAAGAGAAACGGAGATTCTCAAACACCCCCGTATGGCTCCCGTTTGACTATCTCACATCTAAAATGGTCTCACACTTGTAAATCGGCCGATCACAGGCCTTACCAGGGTCACATATACACATTATGAGCCAGTTATTGTTATGAATGACAGATATGACACATCATAACTGCTCAAAATTATTCAAAATGGTATCAAACTGATTTATTAGGATTATTGAACACTCAGTGATAAGAAAAGTGAATATATAGTTAATATTTAGTTATATAGTATATAAAATTAGAATACAGCAATGCAACTGCTGCTTCCAAAAATGAGAATTTTGCATGCCTTTGCTTGGTTTATGCTGGCCTGCTTCACTCAGTCAAAGTCAAATTTTGATTGATTCAGTTTTAGAGACTGTAAAACCTGTTGTGCTATGACTTTGGCTATGCCATTAATGTTTTTAGGCCTTATTTCAAGTAATATTTTAGACACAAGTGCTTTTTTTCAGGCGAACTTGAAACTTTTTCAATTTGAGCTGTGCCATATGTGTATTTGTTATTAACCAGTAACATATACACAATATTTACACATATCAGCACATCTCACAAGTGTTACCTGTATTATACAATCAAAATATTATTAAAATATACCTTGTAGTTGCAGAAATACACTCTCTTTAGTATGGGTATGCAATTTTCGACCAGAGGCCTAAAAATAGGGCTAGTGTTAAAGAGGTTTTAAAGTATATTTTACTCAAATCAGATATGTGACTAACTTTTCTGACTGCATGGGGTCAAAGGTCAACTGTGATCAGTTATTAGATAACTCAGTGAATTTAGTAAAGCCTCATTTCCCAACAGAAAGAATAGAACACGACCAAAAGAGATGCTTCCATCTCGATACCGACATAAAGAGTTCATTTTGTTCATCTTGTTCATCTGGATCAGAGCTGTAGATATTTTTGATTGACAGCGAGACCAATCGCTCACTTAAACTGAAGCATAAAGTCATATTTATATTTGTAACTCATTCAAAGACAGCCCCCTTTAATTCATCATGGAACAGTTTTATAACAATTTTACAACAGTTTTATAACAGTGATGATGTGACATGACATAATCAGATGAGTGGAGACACTCAGAGTTTACTATTTAGTAATAAACTATTTAAATGAAGCCAGATTTTCTTTTTCTTTCAACAGAAAGTGTGAAATCTTTTACATTTGATGCTTTTAAAAGAAAAAAAAGAAAAGAAAAATTAGTTCACAAGAAGAAGATAAAACATATAAAAGATCAGTGTTCAGATTACAGAAGAATATAGTCTTAAAAAATATAAAATGAAAGTAATCAATAACAGAATGAATTAAAATAAATGAAGTCAAATTTTATTTTATTGATATTTCATGTAAAAACGTATTTTGTTTCATATTGTTTTAAACATATTGTCACTTTAGTGCAGAGGTCTTCAACAGGGGGTCCGCGACCACTAGGGGGTCCGCGGCGGTACTGCAGGGGGTCCGCGAAATTTGTGGTTGATTAGACAATTACATTTTTCTTTTGTAAACATGAATCTTTCCATTATTTTAATAGTTCAGTATTGTATGCAAGATAACAGGTATGTTTATGCATGGCAGTGGCACTAATAGGCCATCACTCATTTTCATTTCCACATTTATGTTTAAAATGAAAACGTCAATTTGAATAGCTTGTTTGCATGATTATCATGCAATTGATAGACAATGTTGATATTGGCATTGGTATCAGCTGACAAGGTATGTTTATGAATGGCAGTGGCACGGCCTCCCTACTCACTGTACCTTGCACATGTTTAAAATAAAAACATGAATGTATGAACCTGTGTATTATTTGAATCGCTTAGTATTGAATGCACAATAAAGAGGTATTCATGGTACTAGGCCTAGTTTAATATAAAACACAATTTTATACAATATATATAGTCGGGGGTCCCTGCTCCATCTCTCTCTCAGCTCAGGTCCTTGGCCTGAAAAACGTTGAAGACCCCTGCTTTAGTGTGTTTGATTTGTAAATTTGTAAAGGGAAATATTTTATTCCACAAAAAACGTTAATATAAGACATTTCCTACAGCACCTGAAGGCACCACAAGAGCCCGCCTCCGAGAAGCCGTGATTGGTGGAGAGCTGGTGTCGTCAGAGGAGCAGGAAACAAGAAGTAGAGAACCAGGAGGACAGACTTTAAATAAACCATCAGAGATTCAATCATCAAACATTTGTATCTGCTGCAGGTGAGTTCACTTCCTGTTTGTGTTCTGAGACACCTGACTGACAGAGAGACAACAGCTGATTGACGCTGTGAGTGTCAAGCAACAGCAACACGATGAGGCAACGACAACTCTTTACTTCAGGAAACTACAGTATACTGCAGTACGAAGAAAAGTACTGCATGTTTCACATTAAAGAATACAGAAGTATTATCAGGACTACTAGTTCATCATACAGGACGATTCCTTCAGTGTGATGTAGTCTGATATATATATATATACACAGTATATATATACATACAGTGCCTTGCATAAGTATTCACCCCCTTGGATGTTTTCCCCTTTTGTTGCTTTAATACATGAAATCATGGTCAATAAAAAGCTTCTTTCATGTCAATGTGAAAACAGATTTTTACAAACTAATGTCAATTAATTAAAGATATATAGTGTAAAATAACTGTTTGCATAAATATTCACCCCCTTTAAAGTGACTGACCTAATTCAACAGAAGTCCAGCTAGTTGATGCCAGCAGTGTCACACGTAGTGAGATGGAGATGACCTGAGTGCAGTTGATGTGTGTCAAGTGATTGTAGTATAAACACACCTGTGTCTGGGAGGTCCAGTCTCTGGTTCATCAGTATTCCTGCTACAATTGCAACATGAAGACAAAAGAACACTCCAAGCTACTCAGAGAAAAGGTCATTGAAAAGTACAAGTCAGGAGATGGCTACAAAAAGATTTCCAACTCACTGGACATCCCACAGAGTTCAGTTCAGTCCATCATTAAGAAATGGAAGGAGTATGGCACTTGTTTAAATCTCCTAGAGCTGGCCGTCCTCACACACTGAGTGACCGGGCAAGAAGAGGACTGATGAGGGAGAACACCAAGACACCTAGGACCACTCTGAAGGAGTTCAAAGCTTCAGTGGCTCAGATGGGAGAGACTGTACATACAGCAATTGTTGCCCGGGTTCTTCACCAGTCGAAGCTGTATGGGAGAGTGGCAAAGAGAAAGACACTGTAGAAAAAAGCTCACATGAAATCTCACCTGGAGTTCACTCAAAGGCATGTGGGAGACTCCAATGTCAATTGGAAGAAGGTTCTTTGATCTGATGAGACAAAAATTGAGCTTTTTGGCCACCAGACTCGACGCTATGTTTGGTGAACACCAAACACTGCACATCACCACAAACACACCATCTCCACCGTGAAGCATGGTGGTGGCAGCATCATGCTCTGGGGATGCTTCTCAGCAGCAGGCCCTGGAAGGCTTGTAAAGGTAGAGGGGAACATGAATGCAGAAAAATATATCGCCAAATCCTGGAGGATAATCTGACTCAGTCTGCAAGAGAACTACGACTTGGGAGAAGATTTATTCTCCAGCAAGACAACGACCCCAAGCATACAGCAAAAGCTCCACAGAATGGTTCAAAGACCACAAGGTGAATGTTCTGGAGTGGAAGTCAAAGCCCAGACCTCAATCCAATCCAGAATCTGTGGCTGGACTTGAAAAGAGCTGTTCACGCCCGATCCCTGAGCAACCTGACAGAGCTTGAGCTGTTTTGAAGAAGAATAGAGAAAAATCTTAGTGTCCAGATGTGCCAGCCTGAGTGAGACACATCCACACACACACTCAGTGCTGTGATTGCAGCCAAAGGTGCATCTACTAAATACTGACCTGAAGGGGGTGAATACTTATGCAATTGTTGGGGCTAGATGTTTTCAGGGGAGACCCAGACCGCTGGACTTTCGCAGGCTGCAAACCTTCGGCAGCGAAGTCGCACCAAAAATGAACTGGATCCGGTTAACAATCAAAAAGTATTTAATAAACAAGAGAAGCTATAACAGTTGCAAACTGAATTACTCTATCGATATCAATATGTCCCCAGGGCAGAGTTCTCACAAGGCCCACTAAATAGCCCAGCCCAGCTGGTAAACTACCCAGAGTGGTAACGGCGCGAACTCTGGCAAAACCCTCTGGAACTAAGCCTATATTTAAAAGTCTCTGTCCGAAAGTTTAAATGTCCATTATCAGCCTCTGTGATTGGCCGAAATTCAATAGCCCCTCCTGGCTTGGGGCAGTTATCATCTCAGTGTTTGGTTGAAGTCGTCCGGACTCCTCCTCTGGTCCTGGTGGTCAGTTGTCCCTCTGTCCTCTGCTGCACCTCTGTAAAGTCTCACTCAAAATGTTCCCTTTCTGACCCTCAAAACTATTCATACAGTGTTTTAATACCTTTAGTGACTATACTTCTATGGTTTAATACATTCAATGAGTAAAATACTGTAACATATAATATCCTCTATAAGTAAGAATATTGTAAACATAATACATTCCATAAGTAAATATTTTGTGACTGTAACATATTTTGACATTCTTATTATTGTGACACTTCTACTCACCACTAGGGGTGTTATTTAATCCTACTTATAATATTTATTATACTGAAATCCTTAACACAATCATTTACTTTACCTTATATATTTTTAATTAATTAACATTATTTTGTAAAAATCAGTTTTCACTTTGATATTAAAGAGGTTTTTTTTGCAAATTCTTGTCAAAAAAGCCAAATTATATTGACCATGATTTCATGTATAAAAGCAACAAAAGGATGAAACATCCAAGGGGGGTGAATACTTATGCAAGGCACTGTACATGTACATCAGAAAGAGGAGAGTCAGGACTACAGTTGTCTTCCCTAACACGTCTTGTTCTGCTGCGCCCTCAGGTGGTGGAGGTCTGCTACGACGTCCTGAAGGAGCGTATCTTCTCCAAATAATGAGGGAAACAAGGGAAGGTGACCTTTGTTGACTGATTGAAATGTCATTAATACAATAAATGACTTAAGCAGGATTTCCTCTTTGCTCTATTTCTCTAAGATATCCAGTTTATCCTACAACGTTCGGCCTGTTGTGACAGTCAACAACGACAGTATATGGAACATATTTCACTGGGGATGTAACAATATACGGTGACTCAATACATCATACTGAGCAGCTGAAAAGTGGATCACAATGTGGACACATTTTCTTTATTTGAATAATAAAAGAGAGAAAAGTGTCTGATTTGGGACTACTTTTCTCTCCAACGTTTCTGTGACACTTACATTGAGGTGTGATGAGGTTTAAAAAGCCCTTTAACCTTTTGTTTCTGTATTCTGAACTTGTTCGACTGGTAATATGTTGATAATATCTGAGCCTTTGGTTTTCTTTAGTGAAGCCTGGTTCACCCACACAGCTGCTTCCACTTGTGGCCTAATTAGAGCTCTTGTCAGGACTGTGTGGATGTGAACAGACCGAGATCTATTAACACCTTCTGACTCTCCTGTTCTCTAACTTCTGTTAAGCTGCTGCAGCTCACAGCTTTATGATTTATTAGTCATTGATTATATAGTTGTTTGTTCAAATTAATAATATTCTAACATTTCTTTTCAGGGAATTCAGAAAGAGGAAATATAAGATTATTTGATATTTACACAATATTTAACAACTATTTGAACCTTTTTTTTTTAACAAACTATGAGATTCTAACAATTCTTCTGTTAACATGAAGCAACTTTTAACCTTTTCGAGACATCGAGGTGAAATCTGATTGGATAAAAGCTCTCCTTAAAACAAGCTGCACTGGAAGCAGCGCTGCAGGCTGGAAGCAGAGCAACAGAGGAGGACAGTAGCTGTGCAATGAGAAAATAAGATAATGGGAAAAATAATTAGAATACATGTAGTGTATTTATGAAAAATGATTAAATAATAAAATAGCTATAACTTTGTGATTCTGTTTAGGCCCTGACGGCCCACCACTGCCATTCATAACATTGCTGATGTCTTCCTGCTCACCAATCTCAACACAGATCTCCTCCACGCTCCATGAAAACAAAAGAGGGAATAACTCAGGTTATAGAGCTCCTCTTTAAACCATCCATCTGCTGAGTCCATATTTTCGGTTGGTTCCTTCTGTCAAGTTAAGGCAAAAAGGTAGCAGGAGATGGACCCAAACACAGAGACACGGGGAGCAGAAGGATGAAGAAATGGTGATTTTAATAAAGAAAATGTCACACACATGTATACTACATGTGTATATAACCTCCAACACACACTCAGTCACAGTTTATTTCTTTCTTTAAGATTCAAATCGAATTAAATCTAACGACTGAATGCGTCAGTTTATTTCCTTGTTTAATTTAATTAAAGATTATAATTTGTTTGAATCTTTAGTCCAAACTTGTTCAGTTGTTCAGGACTCTGAGACTTGATGTGCAGGGAGAGGACGCCCCCTGCTGGATGAACAACACCACAATCTGTGTCCCAAATCCATCATTCTACACACAATGTACTAAATACTGATCATATAGTAAACAAACAATCACCTTTATCATGTTAGAGTCACTGTTATTAACACGTATTGTTGGAAAGTCACAGAGCTCAGTTAAAGTTCATCAGACACAACTTTTATTTACTACATTTTATTATTCACATATACACCTACACACATACATATGCACACACACTCACACACATATACACACACAGAGACACACACTCGCTCATTTAATGAATTCCAAAAAGGTGATTGTTGGCTGCAATGTTTTTCTGATGGAATATTTTATTTTATTTTATGTGTGTGTGTGTGTGTGTGTGTGTGTGTGTGTATATATATAAAAAAAGTCTAATGATTACTTTAATATTATGATGAAGGTCTTCATCACCAAGAGAAGAACATTTATCTGGATGCACCATGTTCAGCAGGTACTTTGTGACTTCTGGAGAAATCAAGAGATTGTTGATCAAATATCACTGCAAAGTAGCACATTGTTAGTAGAAGAAGAAAAGACTCATGGACACTTTCAGTTTAAAATAAGGAGAATATTTTATTTCAGTTCATATATGTGTTATTGCTAATAACACATCTATGTTCATTTAGAGATCAGAGAGGGCTGTAATATAGTGAGACTTGCTCTCTCCGGGGAATCCAAGCAATACATGATGTTCTGTTTGGACACATAAGATGTACGACCTTCAAGAATCAGAGTAAGGTTGTTGAAGTTACATCACTCTGTTCAGAGTATTGTTTCATCAACCTCTAGCATACTGGAGAGAGAACACTACAAACACCACCCTGAGGATAAACTCCTAATCACATTCTCCTAACTCACACCAGCTGTGTGTGATCCTGTACACACTGAACTATCTGGTCAGCAGAGAGAAGGTTTCTCTAGCAGGAGGAGACTCTCCCTCCAACAGAGAACACAGAGACACTGAGGAACCAGACCTGAACCAGAACAAGAACCCAAAGCCAGGATAAAGAGGTTCAGTGAATGTGGTGTTGAAGGTGTGGAGGTGGATCAGTGTGTCAGAGGAGACTCTGTAGAAGGACAGAGAGCCAGCAGGACAGTCCACATACACTGCTACTCTACCAGAGGAGGAGGAGGAGGAGGAGGAGGAGGAGGAGGAGGTGGTGATGTATGTTCTTGCCTTATTGTGATAGACAGAGTAACCACCATCAGAGCACTCCAGACTCCAGGACTGATCATTCCCTCCAAACAAACAGTCTTCACTGTCTCCTCTCCTTCTGATTCCTCTGTAACTCACTGATACAGAAACTCTTTCTCTCCACTCGACCTCCCAGTAACAGCGACCAGTCAGACCAGTTCTACACAGCAGCTGAGGCCAGACATCAAACCTGTCTGGATGATCAGGATATGACTGATCCTCCTTCACACGTGTCACCTTCCTGTTGTTGTCAGACAGTTTGAGTTCTCTGTTCACTGTGTTTGTGTCGAGTGTGAGTTCACAGGAATCTGATGGAGAGAACAAGACACAATACAGCTGCAGTTATTAATCTATCATCTGTTTGATGATGACATCAGAGATGTGAATGAGTGATGTCACAGTTTGAAGATGCTTTGTTTTCATGAATCAAAGTCAAAGCACACTTACACTTCCTCAGACCTGGTCTGAACCATCGGACTCCAGCAGGCTCCACCCTGAAAGGAGGAGGAGGGTCAGAGCAGCATGAAACATGGACATTACATCGCTCTCATACACAGAGCTTTGTTATTCATGTTCACATGGAGCACTTATTATTAATCAGCTCATACTCTTTTACTTCACTGGAGCTTCTTCTGATTGGCCGATGACGACAGCTCATTATGTTCACTTATTCATGATATATTATTATCAGTATTATATTGACAATCATCCATTTCACACTCAGTTTCCTCTTCCAGTCAGTCAGTAAATCAAATGTTTAAACCTGCATCAATTGATTTCTTTATCCACTTGTGGTTCAGTGAAAACAAGCTGTAAACACAACATCTGACATATTATCAGCTTATAAAGTAGTTGTGACGGTTCTGGGTCGTGGTCACACGTGCGTGAGTTGCACTGCATGGGCGGAGTCAGTTTGTTAATAGAACCTCTACAAGTTCAAACCAACGGATGTACGACCTTTAAACTAGTGAACAAGTAGCTGATTACCTGTGAAATCTCTGACATCTAAACCAAAGTCAAGTCTCCCTTCAGTCGCTCATGGACGCAATCAGCCAGTGTAAACCAGACTTAATATCACGGCTTGATGCTTCTACTGAAACCATTAATACGGTGGTGATATTAATTATGATCTTTTATATACAGTATATATATATATAATATAAGAGGTAAACACCAAATCACTGCAGTACAACAAAGAGTCAGCTGCAACGAAGACGACATTGAGGACTTAAAAACCTGCATCAGTCACATTGAAAAAGAAAACAGTGAGCTGAAACAGAAGGCGGACTCAATGGAGAATTACAGCAGGTAATGGAGAGAGCTCACTCAGCCCCACACAGATGTATGTGGAAGGTGTCAGCAGCATGTAGGCACCTATGTGCATTTAATGTGGCTCTGTCCAGAAATTCATACATTTTGGGTTAAAATTGGTCACCAAATATCCTCCATAACACAGTGTCCTATTGCGCTCAATCCTGTACAATGCATCCTAGGCCTAGACGCTGCCTCACCAGTATTGAACAGCTATAAGAGAATTCTTAGTCTTCTATCATTCTGTGCACGGTTATTAATCTTACAGTATTGGCTAGACGGCGCACAACCATCTGTTTCAAGTTGGCTTTATGATGTTCTACAACTACTCCCATTGGAGAGGCTCACACATGTTCTCCAAGGAGACATAAATGGGTTCTTCTCTGTTTGGAACCCTGTTATGGATTTTATTGGAGAGGACTATGCCGAAACCATACGAATAGATTTTGCAACGTGGGATCCAAGTGAGCTGGTGAAGGGAAAAGTCCACAATATTTAATATTATTTAATTGTTGTGACAGGTATAATATGGACGATGATGATCTACAACTGTGCTGTTTTCTCAGATAAAAAAAAAAATAACATGGTTTGTTGCTGAGTTTGACTGTCTGTATAGTTAGCCGCAATTAATATTTAATTGTTATTGCAGGGTCAATATGGAGGGTGATGATTTATGTTTGTTTTGGTTTCTTATGTCTCGATTTTTTTTGTGTCTATGAAGCTGAGCATCGACATCAAAAATCAACCACATCAGGCAACACACACTGGTGGCAGATGACGAGCATCAAAACATCCAACTATTGTTTGACACGAAAGAAAGAGAGAGAAAGAGAACTGTCTCTCTCTTTCTTTCTCTTTTTATTGTGAATGTAAACGGTTTCAAACACCACCATTGTTATTTAATCCACTATGGATCACATTTTTCTATTCTCCAAGGTTCTTACAATAGAGTGGAAACACAAACAGCAATTCACAAAAATTACTTGTGGACCCTAGTTTAGTCTCTGAGATTAGTTCCTCTGGTTCCATAGTTCTGGTTAATTTCCTGGTGAAAAAGGGGTTCATGAAATCTGAAATGCTGATGAACAAATTCGAAGATTCAGAAAGAGAGAAGCTGTTTACACTGCATGGAGCTGATAGTTTAGAGACATTTAAATCATTGAAGACAAAATAACTTGATCTGACCTGAGAGTTCCCAGTGTCCAGTGTGGACTCTTCAGTCCAGCAGACAGCAACTTCACTCCTGAATCCTGCAGGTCGTTGTTACTCAGGTCCAGCTCTCTCAGACTAGAGGACTGAGAGCTGAGAACTGAGGAAAGATCTTCACAGCTTCTCTCTGAGAGGTGACAGTCACTCAATCTGAAGAGACAACAATCAACAAGAAGAAAAATAACATTTGTGTTAAAAAGAAATCCTCTTTGATAATGAGTCTGGACTAAAGTACAATCAGAAAGAACAAAGCTAATTTGTTCAGTGAAAGTGGATAAAATTCTTACTGTTCTACTCTAAACACGATAAAAGATTCAGTAAATTGTTCTCTACTGTAGTACTATCAATATCAGGATGAGGGTTAGATATTTAATGTTTTTCATTTGTGTTAAATACAAAGTTAGGCTTTTCTGTCGCCTTCAAGACTCATTTGAGAGAGAGAGAGAGAAAGAGAAAAAGAGAAAAAGAGAAATTCAAGTTCATATTCTGATTTCATGTCGGTTACGTTCTAAAGAAGAAATAAACAACAATCAAACTACCTGAGAGTTTCCAGTTCACAGTGTGGACTATCCAGTCCAGCAGACAGCAGATTCACTCCTGAATCCTGCAGGTCGTTGTTACTCAGGTCCAGCTCTCTCAGACTAGAGGACTGGGAGCTGAGAACTGAGGAAAGATCTTCACAGCTTCTCTCTGAGAGGTTACAGTCATTCAGTCTGAAGAGACAACAATCAACAAGAAGAAAAATAACATTTGTGTTAAAAATAAATCCTCTTTGATAATGAGTCTGGACTAAAGTACAATCAGAAAGAACAAAGATAATTTCTTCAGTGAAAGTGGATAAAACTCTTGCTGTTCTACTCTAAACACGATAAAAGATTCAGTTCATTGTTCTCTACTGTAGTACTATCAAGATCAGGATGAGGGTTAGATATTTAATGTTTTTCATTCATGTTAAATACAAAGTTAGGCTTTTCTGTCGCCTTCAAGACTCATTTGAGAGAGAGAGAGAGAGAACAAAGTGAAGGAAAATGAGAAATTAAACTTCATATTCTGATTTCATGTGAGTTACGTTCTAAAGTAGAAATAAATAACCATCAAACTCTCAGCAGATCGTCACTGTAGAGTCAGACATTTAAGTTTTCAGTCTCTTTTCCACCTCTGCTTTTCTCCTTTTCATTCATTAATTATATCAAACATAATATCACAAAGCATAAAGAAGAGGAACAACAGGATGACCCTGTGATGTTTTACTGTGAATGAAAACTGGGTTTCAAACTCTGTCAGCGTTTTTTAATCCACTGTGGATCAAATTTATCTGTTCTACAAGATTTAGATTAGATTAGATTAGATTAGATAGGTACTTCATTAATCTCGCAAGGGGAATTTTTTTTTGTTGCTACAGCAGCATTTATAGGTACAGGTAAAGAAAAGCAATACAAATAACATTTTTAAAAAGTACACAATATATTCAATAAAATAGAATAATATTAAATTAATTAACTGAACAATAGTGCAAAGATTTAGCAAACAAACAAACAACAACAACAGTATAACGGTGAAACAGTGTTAAAGTTGTGTGATTGATTTGGCCAGAGGTGATTTATTGTAAAGTTCTTATGATGTGATGGAAACACAAACGGAAATTCAAAAGAGGACTTTTGGACCCTAGTTTAGGCTCTGAGATTATTTCCCCTGGTTCCATAGTTCTGGTTAATTTCCTGGTGAAAAAGGGGTTCTTGAAATCTGAAATCCTGATGAACAAATTCAAAGATTGAGAAAGAGAGAGGCTGTTTACAAAGCATGGATCTGATAGTTCAGAGAAACATTTAAATCATTTCAAACAAAATAACTTGATCTTACCTGAGAGTTTCCAGTTCACAGTGTGGACTCTCTAGTCCAGCAAAGAGCAACTTCACTCCTGAATCCTGCAGGTCGTTGTTACTCAGGTCCAGCTCTCTCAGACTAGAGGACGGGGAGCTGAGAACTGAGGACAGAGCTTCACAGCTTCTCTCTGAGAGGTTACAGCCACTCAGTCTGAAGAGACAATGATGAAGAAAAAATGAGCAAGAAGTAGAAAAGATAGCAGCATATTTAAGTTATGATATATGAATCTAACTCTCTCTGTACTTACAGAGCTTTGTTGGAGGCTTCGACCACTGGCAGCAGCCTCAGAAGAGCCTCCTCTGAAGCAGAGTATTTCTCCAGGTCAAACACGTCCAGATATTTTCCTGATGACAGTAAGATGAAGACCAGAGCTGACCACTGAGCAGGAGACAGTTTATCTGTGGAGAGACGTCCTGAACTCAGGGACTGTTGAATCTCCTCCACTAGAGAACCATCATTCAGTTCATTCAGACAGTGGAACAGATTGATGCTTTTCTCTGGAGACACATTCTCACTGATCTTCTTGTTGATGTACTGGACTGTTCTCTGATTGGTCTGTGAGCTACTTCCTGTTTGTGTCAGCAGACCTTGTAGGAGAGTCTGATTGGTCTGCAGTGAAAGACCCAGGAGGAAGCGGAGGAACAAGTCCAGGTGTCCATTTGGACTCTGTAAGGCCTTGTCAACAGCACTCTGGTAGAGACGTGTTGATTTGCCACTGAACACTTCAGACCACCAGGAGGTTGTTTGTTCTGACAGCAGATTGACACCAGAGTTGATGAAGGTCAGATGGACGTGAAGAGCAGCCAGAAACTCCTGAACACTCAGATGGACGAAGCAGAACACCTTGTCCTGGTACAGTCCTCTCTCCTCTCTAAAAATCTGTGTGAACACTCCTGAGTACACTGAGGCTGCTCTGATATCGATGCCACACTCTGTCAGGTCGGATTCATAGAAGATCAGGTTGCCTTTCTGCAGCTGATCAAAAGCCAGTTTTCCCAGAGACTCAGTCATCTTCCTGCTCTCTGGACTCCAGTGTGGATCTGTCTCAGCTCCTCCATCATACTTGACCTTCTTCAGTTTGGACTGAACCACCAGGAAGTGGATGTACATCTCAGTCAGGGTCTTGGGCAGCTCTCCTCCTTCTCTGGTCTTCAAAACATCCTCCAGAACTGTAGCAGTGATCCAGCAGAAGACTGGGATGTGGCACATAATGTGGAGGCTTCGTGAGGTCTTGATGTGGGAGATGATCCTGCTGGCCTGCTCCTCATCTTTGAATCTCTTCCTGAAGTACTCCTCCTTCTGTGGGTCAGTGAACCCTCTGACCTCTGTCACTATTCCAACACACTCAGGAGGGATCTGATTGGCTGCTGCAGGTCGTGTGGTTATCCAGAGGCGAGCAAAGGGAAGCAGTTTCCCCCTGATGAGGTTTGTCAGCAGTACATCCACTGAGGTGGACTCTGTAACATCAGTCAGGATCTCATTGTTGTGGAAGTCCAGAGGAAGTCGACACTCATCCAGACCGTCAAAGATGAACAGAACCAGGAACTCTTCAAACCTGCAGATTCCTGCTTCTTTGGTTTCACTGAAGAAGTGATGAACAAGTTCCACCAAGCTGTACTTTTTCTCTTTCAGCACATTCAGCTCTCTGAAAGTGAATGGAAATGTGAACTGTATGTCCTGGTTGGCTTTGTCTTCAGCCCAGTCCAGAGCGAACTTCTGTGTTAAGACTGTTTTCCCAATGCCAGCCACTCCCTTTGTCATCACTGTTCTGATTGGTTCCTCTCTTCCAGGTGAGGCTTTAAAGATGTCTTCTTGTCTGATGGTTGTTTCTGCTCTGTGCGATTTCCTGGATGCTGTTTCAATCTGTCTGACCTCATGTTCATCATTGACCTCTGCAGTCCCTCCCTCTGTGATGTAGAGCTCTGTGTAGATCTGATTCAGAAGGGTTGGGTTTCCTGCTTTAGCAATCCCCTCAAACATACACTGGAACTTCTTCTTCAGGTTAGATTTGAGTTCACGCTGACAAACTGCAGCAAGAAGTCCTAAATGAACACACAACAAAGAACATCAATGAGTCAGAGAATAGATTTCAACATGTCATTTCCTCAAAAATGAGTCTATGAATATATTTTAGTCCATCTCTTGAGACATTAGTAAACGTCCCATTTATCCAGCATGTTAAATCTTTAGAGAAATCCTCTTACTGCTCTGCAGACAGTCAGCCAGCTCCTCCTGCTTCATTCTCCTCAGGAAGTGCAGTGTGATCTTCACAAATGCCTCTCTGCTGCTCCTCCTCTGCTCTTCATCCTCACCGTCCAACACCTCCTCATCCTCCCTTTGACTCTCTAAGCATTCTGGGTAATCTGAACTCACAACCTTCTGGATCTTCTTCAGCTCGTTCTTCACAAAAGTGACGATGTTCTCCTCCAGCAGCTGGAACAGAATATTCTATGAATGACACAAACTAAAACCATGGAACCAAACATCAGATCCATGTTGGATAGACTGACAATCCACTGGTCTACAAAGTGCAGCATGGAGATGATTGTGAACAGAATAGATGTAAAAGTAGTTGTACATGTACAGACCATAAATATGGAGTCCAGATTTGTCTGATGCTGCTTGGCAGACTGACCTCTGGGAACTTCTGAGCTCTCCTGGTCCTCTCTGTGGAGAAATCATGAAAGGATCATCTCACATTGTGTCTGTCCACACAGAGAGATAAGGTAAGGTCCATGAAGTGATATCTGGATGTGGATCAGATGAGTCCCTGTAGTGGTAAAAGTTTACTAGTCCTGCTGATCCCACTGAGAATCAACAGCTCAGTCTTTCAGCTCACTGTTTTCTTCACCAGTCAGTTTGGTTTAGTCCCAACAGCTCTCACCAAGCCCTCCATGTAGTTCTCCCTCCCTCACTGTACACTGCTGAAGTGCCCTGGAGCAAGGCACCCAGAACCTGCAGCTGCTCCAGTCTCAGTGTCAGAGTTTGTACTGGGCAGCTCCCAGTATGAAAGAATGACACTAAACCAGTATATTGCTGCTGCTAAGGGCAGACGCCCCTCGATTACAAATCTCCCTGTAGAGTCCAAGCGCCAAAGACTCTGTCAAGACTTTATCATCACATATCATCGGTTAATAAAAAACAATTATCTTTTCTTCATCTAACTTGTCTCTCCTGATTGAACTGCCACAAGTCTGCATACCTTGATAACTTGTTCCCAGGCCTCTGAATGTAGTCCCCAAACCCCTGCAGCTAGTCCCCAGACCTCTGAACCTGGTAATTAGTCTTCTGAAACTACTTCTCATACCTCGAAACCAAAACTCTGGAGCTATTTCCCAGACAACTTCAGCTAGTCCCCAGAGCAGTGAAGCTTTTCTAAAGACATTTGCAGCTAGTCCCATTCCTCTGTCTCCAGAAATCTGCAGCTATCTGAAAATATGACCTCTCCTGGTCGACTCTGTGGAGGAATTAGCTCACATTGTGTTTGCACCAGAAACTGTTTACAGTTAATGACTTACACACAAACACATACAGACCGGTTAGTTAAATATATTGAGTTATGTCATGATTGATCATCATGAAAACAACACTGTAAACAATGCAAGACCAATTCTGTGTTTCATAACTGAGAATCAGAACAGTTCATCATTGGTTTCATTGGTTTTAAGAACTTACTCTGGGTCATAAGAATGGCGTCCATCTTTGAAGTCAATCAGATGACCTGTAGACCGATCACTCTTCATGGACACACAGCTGGGTACAGGAAACTTTTCTCTCTGCTGCTGTGAACTGATAGAAACACTGAGATTTACTGAATATACTCAATTTCTCTTTCTGCTTTCACTGTTTTTATTGGACAGTGAAAGTCATGTTGTTGCCATTGAAACATGTCTTTAATGATGAAGAAGACACAGCTTCTTTATGGTGACTTGTTGTCATTACAATGACACACAATAACTAAAACTATTCGAGTCACATCTTGTAGCAGTTTGACTTGGAGCCGGGGAGCCTGACTGGTAGATATGTGTGATGCACGAGCATGCTTAAAGGCGCTGATCTCCACAATCTGATGTGGTACATGGAGTTTTGTAATTTTATACCAATGCCAGGCTAAGACTTAATACTGTCGACCTGCCACCCCACATGAGCCACGCACTATGTTCCCTGATTGCAATTGCGATTAGCAATCTGGGGCTTTTGCTTTAATGAGGGTATTCCTGGAGTCATCTGCAAAGCAACAGCCTAGTTATCAACAAAGGCTGGGACATATAAGTACAAACATCCAACAGGCAACTCTTTTAAACCACTGACTCTTCATCGAACTGCACTCTACCACCAGAACCCTTGCAGGTAGTGCCAAACATATGAAGCTCTAGTGTAAGTTCAGTCAGGAAGACTATACTCTTGTATGCTTAGGCTAAAAGTTTCTTTCTCACTCATTATTTCCTTGCTGTCACTGTTCGGGGCTGTCAATCATGATATCAGCTGTTTAGATCAGCTGGTCTCTATCCAATATTACATTGAAACAATTGGATCATTATCCTATCATCTTGCTGCTGTCTAATTATGTTTACTCTGCAATTGTTGCATTTTTATCATATTCTACTAAATACCCATATCAATTGTGTTCTGATATGTGGTGTCATATCAGGTAAGTGGTGTTATATCGTCGTATCTGGTAAGTAGAAACCTATTCATTCTATTTTTACAAGTGGTTCATATTCTTGTATTCTCATAATTTAGTCATAGGCTATCTGCTACATTTCCATTACTTCTGTAATTGCTCACAATCATTGTATTCTAATAAGTGACGTCATGGACATCGTATATCGAAGTGGTATCAGATCCATCGCATTACTAATTCTCAGGTCACTGCTGACTTGTTTTGGTTAAATCCATTCAATGTCTTATGAGTGATGTGTGATTCATTTAAAGTGCAGGTAATGGAGACTTACTGCTTGGCAAAATGTATAAAATGTAATGCCTGTCATTCCAGTACACTAGTCTAAGCTCAAACTGTTGCTATTCAGGTCACTGCTGGCCATTAGCCATTGCTGACTAGAGCCTACATTGCAATCAGGGCATTGCTGTCCTCAGGCCATTGCTGGCTAAGATCAAAAAAGTTGATCTCGCAAATGCTCTGGTCAGTGCTGACCTAGTCATTGCAACGTTTTTGTTCACGTTTACTCATTTGTGGTAAATCGCTGATTCTAATCTCTAAACGTCAAATTTCTGTCATGCTCCTTGTTATGCCTCATCTCTTAGCAGCTTATGCAATCTTCATCGATCATTTGTGACCCGTTTCATTCCCGCTTGGTAAGTCAACATTCTTTTGGAGGAAATATTAGGCTGTGGTTTATTTTTTTCCTTTTGGGGGATTTATCTTGCTGCTGCTAAGGGCAGACGCCCCTCAATTACAAATCTCCCTGTAGAGTCCAAGCGCCAAAGACTCTGTCAAGACTTTATCATCACATATCATTGGTTAATAAAAAACAATGATCTTTTCTTCATCTAACTTGTCTCTCCTGATTGAACTGCCACAAGTCTGCATACCTTGATAACTTGTTCCCAGGCCTCTGAATGTAGTCCCCAAACCCCTGCAGCTAGTCCCCAGACCTCTGAACCTGGTAATTAGTCTTCTGAAACTACTCCTCATACCTCGAAACCAAAACTCTGGAGCTATTTCCCAGACAACTTCAGCTAGTCCCCAGAGCACTGAAGCTTTTCTAAAGACATTTGCAGCTAGTCCCATTCCTCTGTCTCCAGAAATCTGCAGCTATCTGAAAATATGACCTCTCCTGGTCGACTCTGTGGAGGAATTAGCTCACATTGTGTTTGCACCAGAAACTGTTTACAGTTAATGACTTACACACAAACACATACAGACCGGTTAGTTAAATATATTGAGTTATGTCATGATTGATCATCATGAAAACAACACTGTAAACAATGCAAGACCAATTCTGTGTTTCAGAACTGAGAATCAGAACAGTTCATCATTGGTTTCATTGGTTTTAAGAACTTACTCTGGGTCATAAGAATGGCGTCCATCTTTGAAGTCAATCAGATGACCTGTAGACCGATCACTCTTCATGGACACACAGCTGGGTACAGGAAACATTTCTCTCTGCTGCTGTGAACTGATAGAAACACTGAGATTTACTGAATATCAGTGATTTAATAAACCTACTGTAATAAGTGTATTTGTATCCTGGTAGTTTTAGGAGACATTTAGTATGAAATCAATGTTTCATGTAGAAATGTTTCAATGTTGATGTTGAAGCTGTATTCAGTGCAGCAAAGACAAGAAATGATGCAGTGAGGTGACCATGATGGTTGAAGAGAAATGCTGTCCAATCAGGATGAAAAGAGCAACCATGTAGTGGAAAAGAGTTTTACCTGAGTGACCTTCTGACATCTTCATCACATTGTTTTCATCATTAGTTTGAAATCCTCACCTTTGATCAACAGTATGCCGTCCATCTTTGAAGACTATAGGTTGATGCATAGACCGGTCACTCTTCATGGACACACAGCTGGGTTCAGGTTCAGGTTCAGAGTTAGTGAATCAAAGACTTTGAGTCATGGGCCATGGACAGTTAGAGATGGTCATATCACCTCTGAGCTTTGGTCTGGCTGTCATGTTCCCCACACAGAGTGGTTTTAGGAAATTTGAGGAACCGATATAGAAGCATTTTAAAGAAAACATGATTTATCTGCCAGGCTTGAACTGTTTGTAGCTCATCTGCTCTGTCAAATACATTGTGGGGAAGTTTTGATCGGGAATCCGCTGTAGCACCCCGGCACAACGAAGCTGCAAAAATACCCAGATACTGGAAACTAGATTGAGCGGAGTTGAGATCTTCAAGAACTGAGTGAATGTAGTGGAGATACGCTTAGGAGGACCAAAGTCTCATGTTTGTTTTGAGGGTTCTGGGATGCGTAGAAGAGCTTTGAGAAGTGAAGTTATAAATTTCGGGCTGATGATGTACTGGTCATGTGGTGGAAGTAGTGGATACTCTTCCAAGCTGACCAGTAGGGTTGAGGGAGATCCAGGTGATCCATGATGAAGTTCTGGGACTCAATGATCAACGGAATTAGGGCGGGAATTACAAGTTGAACGAAAGAGTTGAAAATGGAGGAACCAATGGTGGATGTGTGTCTGCAACAGCTCCTGAACTTCTGGAACATTAAACAAGAAAGTGATGGAGTGACCTGGACGTGAGGACTGTGTGGAGAACATATTGGTGTGTAATAGAGTGCCAGATTAGACAGCGCATGAACAGCATGATGGGTGGGGCGTAGCAGCGTCCTTTGTTGATTAAGTAAATGACTGCAAGGTTTTTAGTGTAAGAAGGATGGACTTGCTGGACCATTCATGGCCCCATAGAATGGCTGCTGCTACTATGGGATAGATTTCATAGAGCAAAGAGGAAACAACTTGGTATTCACTCGAAAGCTCCTGGAGCCGTTCTGCTTTGATCCATCTTCCGTCATGAAAACCCCCCAAAAACCAATAGAAGGTGCGGCTTCACTGTATGGACCATATTCATGTGGGTAAGTGGGTTGATCATCTTAGAAAAGGTGATCCAGTTCCAGTTAGTGAGAACGTTGAGCCAGAGACGTAGTTCAAGTGAGAAAGATTCCAAGAGTGATGTGTCAGAAGGCGAGTTCGAGCTTGGCACTTGGTCCAAGTTCCCCTGCTAAGGCTGGCTGATGTGATTGCTGGGAGTGGAAAACTGGGGGCGCTGGCATCCTGATGCCAGATTCCCATCCCACTCGCTGATACGGTGGAGCAGTCGCTCAAAACATAGGAAGCGGGACAACCAATGAGTGAGCGGGAATCATTGTCTTGAACAAAGACACCATGGACTGTTGTGGAGGCGGCCTGGTCGCTACGATGGCTGAACGATACTGAATGAACGGTTCTCTCAAACCGATAACTTCTGTTATCTGCCCAGGAATAACCACAAATTGATGCAGTCATCACACATTTCTGTAACATCGTGAGCCTTTTTTGAAACATGTCTTGCTTATGTTTATTTAACATGGGATACTTGTTGCATTTCGTGCAGATTTTTTTGAACCAGTGTGTTGTTTGTCAGATGTCTTAAGACTTAAGACTGTTGAACTGTCACATCACTCATGTATGTGGTTTGGTCCACTCCTGTCTGATAAACAAACATCCATGTTCTCCTACACAGCTTCTTTAAACTGGCTCCCAGCCTCAGCTCACAGCAGCTCCAGACTCTGGTGCTGGTCTACAGGGAAGTGAAGGGAACTGGTCCTTCCTACTTACGAGCCATGGTCAAACCCTACAATCCTCCTCTACCTCTGGACGTTTGTCCGCCCTGTCCCTCAGAGGACCCTGTGGTCTCTCATCTCGATCATCACTCTTTTCTGTTCTGGTCCCACAGTTGTGGAATGAAGTACTGAAGTCAGGACAGCAGAGTCACTGAACATCTTCCACCACGATCTGAGAGCCATCTGTCACACAACACCTTCACATACCTGACGTACATCTCATTTCGTTAAAATATAAAAATGTAGCTTTCTAACACACTTTCAGTTGTTTATTTGAGAAGAATGTACCTTCATTTTTTCATGACATCTACCTGAAGTTCTTGTTCAGTTTGACTGCTCTGATTGTAAATCACAGTGGACTGTAATAAACGCTGTCCCTCATTGATTGTCTAAACTCAAACACACTGTCCTGGTTGTAGTTTGGAGACATATTAGGTAATAAACCACTTCATGTTTTATCAAGGAAGTGACTGATGACTGATGTAGTTCTGGTTTTTCTACTTCTCGTTACTTTTCAGAAAGCAGAACAAATAGCAGTATCATGACCTGCTCACTTTTCTTTGCAGAGTATATCAGCAGCAGTAGAAGACCAGTTATACAGCTATTAGGTACATTTTACATTTAATTTGTACTTACTCTGCAGCAGAGACATTTCGTCCTTTAAAATCGATGCCATGTTTGTGTGACTGGTTGGTCTCAGGGGACACACAGCTGGGTTCAGGTTCAGGTCCAGGGGACTCTGTTCTCTGATGGATCCTGGCACACAGAGGAAGAGCAGCAGGGAAGGTAATTCAATTTTTAGTCTTCATTCTCAGCAGCTGTTGGAAAAACTAGCAGCTATCAATAAGAAAAGGATCAATACAGCAACGTTTTATTTGAAATCCTGAAGAATGTGTGTGAGTGCTGGGAATCTGAAGATTATGAATAAAGAAGCTATAATTATGTGACACGTAGCATCTTCTAGCACAGCTGGGATTTGAGCTGATGATGTTTAATCAACAAGGTTCACACTGCACCAAGAAGCTAATGCCAGACACAGAGATGCACATCTACAACAAACTATTATATTATTGTAGATTAACAGTTTAACGTACAAATTATTATCCATGATAATTTCTCAGAGCTCAAGATAACGTCTTGAAACAGTTCAAAACCCAAAAATATTCAGTTTACAATGATGCAATAAAGAAAAAAAGTTTAATTGGAGAAAGATCAACTCATAACATTGGAAGAGATGTTCATCTGTAAAACAACGTTAAAAAAGTAATGAGTCTAAATGAATCCCAGCTGAACGTGAAGTATGTTGACTGAGTGTAAACCTCACTGACCACCAGGGGGAGCTCAGCAGCTGATGTAGAAACATAAAGCTCCACCCTCTGGACCTGAACACTGAGCCCTCCCAGACTCCTGTCACTCTGTGATGTGTTCAAGTGCTCTCTATTAATAAGACCGTCACACTGCTGGGTCCAGAGGGTTAACACAAGGACTTCAATCGTTGTCATGGATACAGCAGGACATGTGTCATGTTGAACCTGAGATCATCTCACAATTTGTCTAAAGAGCTCCAGTCAGCTTTTGAATCAACAACTTTATCTAAAATGTTCAGTCTGCTGCTTCAGACAGTAAAACAGACCCATGATGTAATTTACAGTAAATATAGAATACAAATATATAAACTCTTCACACAGTTCATATTAGTCTGACATGAAACCCTCAGCTGATCCTCTTCACACTCACAGATGCTCCTATTTATTTCTGTCGGATTCAATGTGAAGAAAAACTCTGACTTCAGATAACATAGAAATCTAAATGATAAACCTCAATGTATCTACAGCAACATCAATAACTTATAATAACTAATAATTATTAGTTATTGGTTGTAAAATCAGTGAGGTATCAAAGTCTGAACTGAAGTCCAGTATCAGAATTCAATCTAACGACTGTAACTGTTTTATGGATTTATGGGATTATTATGAGTCAATGTTCAAGTGAAAGAGCAGAGAAACAGACCTCTGCAATAGTTCCTAGACCTCTAGAACTCGTCTATAGACCTCTCTGCGTACATTGGTTCTCACTTCATAGACTGATAAGGTCAACATAATAATACATTGTCATTGAGCTTATGAAGTGATTAATTAACAGAGTAGAACTGGTCATTTGATCTATGAGAGCACTTTGACCAACAGAGGCCTCAATAAACATGAAATATGAGCTTCATAAAATACCTGAAGGATCAAAGTCCAGACTTTAGTCCAGTATCAGAACTCAATCTAACGACTGTATCTGTTTTATAGATTTATAGGTTTATTATGAGTCAATGTTCAAGTGAAAGAGCAGAGAAACAGTCAACATCAAGTTAGTAAGAATGAATATGTTGAAGGTAAAACAGGATCAAATGTAATGAGAAGTGTTGAGTGTGATACCTTTTCATGTTGCTGATAAGCTGCAGCCACCTGATGAAGACAGACAGACGGGTTCATCATTAGTCTTCAGTCTCATTTGATTTGTGTCTCAGCAGGAAATGGGATCTGTTTCTGCATGTAGACTTTAAAGACAGCCAGCTGTAGTTTCAAGTATCTGTTGTCAGATCAGCTTTGTGCTGTGGACTCATTATCAAAGACAGGAGGTCAACACATGAACCAACAAAGAGCAGCTCGTCTGTCATGAATTAAAGTTCACTTACTCAGTTTCTTCTCATGAACTTCAACACTCTGCAGCTCTCTGCTGTCTGGACCAGGTCTGTGTGGAAAAAGAGTTTTCTGTTGATGTGCGTGAGACGATGAGCTCCATCAGGATTAAATCCTCTTCTTCTTCTTCATCAGTCCTCAGTGTCTTCAGGCTGCTGTCACACTCCAACACTTTAATAAACCAGTCTGAACCTGCAGCACTCAGTTCAAAGATCAGCTGCATCATGTTTATATGACTTTATATGATACGTGTTAAAGTTTAACCCACATCATCTTCCACACTGGAACAAACCTGAGAACATAAAGCTCCTCATCACTGACAACATCAACACTCCAACACTGTGATTGACTTTAAAAGAGGACATGAATTCACCTCCAGAGCTGTAAATGTGTTTGTACCAATCTCCCCCGGGGATACATGAAGTATCCATCTAGTCACATATTATATACAATGCCTATAAAAAGTATTCACCCCCTTGGATGTTTTCCCATTTTGTTGCTTTTATACATGAAATCATGATCAATAAAAAGCTTCTTTCATGTCAAAGTGAAAACAGATTTTTACAAACTAATGTCAATTAATTAAAGATATATAGTTTAAAATAAGTGTTTGCATAAATATTCACCCCCTTTAAAGTGACTGACCTAATTCAACAGAAGTCCAGCTAGTTGATGCCAGCAGTGTCACACGTAGTGAAATGGAGATGACCTGAGTGCAGTTGATGTGTGTCAAGTGATTGTAGTATAAACACACCTGTGTCTGGGAGGTCCAGTCTCAGGTTCATCAGTATTCCTGCTACAATTGCAACATGAAGACAAAAGAACACTCCAAGCTACTCAGAGAAAAGATCATTGAAAAGTACAAGTCAGGAGATGGCTACAAAAAGATTTCCAACTCACTGGACATCCCACAGAGTTCAGTTCAGTCCATCATTAAGAAATGGAAGGAGTATGGCACTTGTTTAAATCTCCTAGAGCTGGCCGTCCTCACACACTGAGTGACAAGAAGAGAACTGATGAGGGAGAACACCAAGACACCTAGGACCACTCTGAAGGAGTTAAAAGCCTCAGTGACTCAGATGGGAGAGACTGTACATACAGCAACTGTTGCCGGGGTTCTTCACCAGTCGAAGCTGTATGGGAGAGTGGCAAAGAGAAAGCCACTGTTAAAAAAAGCTCACATGAAATCTCGCCTGGAGTTCACTCAAAGGCATGTGGGAGACACCAATGTCAATTGGAAGAAGGTTCTTTGGTCTGATGAGACAAAAATTGAGCTTTTTGGCCATCAGACTAGACGCTATGTTTGGTGAACACCAAACACTGCACATCACCACAAACACACCATCTCCACCGTGAAGCATGGTGGTGGCAGCATCATGCTCTGGGAATGCTTCTCAGCAGCAGGCCCTGGAAGGCTTGTAAAGGTAGAGGGGAACATGAATGCAGAAAAATATCACCAAATCCTGGAGGATAATCTGACTCAGTCTGCAAGAGAACTACGACTTGGGAGAAGATTTATTCTCCTGCAAGACAACGACCCCAAGCATACAGCAAAAGCTCCGCAGAATGGTTCAAAGACCACAAGGTGAATGTTCTGGAGTGGAAGTCAAAGCCCAGACCTCAATCCAATCCAGAATCTGTGGCTGGACTTGAAAAGAGCTGATCACGCCCGATCCCTGAGCAACCTGACAGAGCTTGAGCTGTTTTGAAGAAGAATAGAGAAAAATCTTAGTGTCCAGATGTGCCAGCCTGAGTGAGACACATCCACACACACACTCAGTGCTGTGATTGCAGCCAAAGGTGCATCTACTAAATACTGACCTGAAGGGGGTGAATACTTATGCAATCTTTACTTTACCTTATATATTTTTAATTAATTGCCATTATTTTGTAAAAATCTGTTTTCACTTTGATATTAAAGAGTTTTTTTTTCGCAAATTCTTGTCAAAAAAGCCAAATTATATTGACCATGATTTCATGTATAAAAGCAACAAAAGGATGAAACATCCAAGGGGGGTGAATACTTATGCAAGGCACTGTATATATATTCTAAAAAAAGATAATATTTCATACATGCCAAGTTCATTTCGCGTGTGTAAAATGATGGAACCGTCCACGGAGAGGGATCACCGCCATCTCTATGTGCGTCCTGTGTTTCACTTTTCACGCTGGTGCAGTCCTATAGCTGTGAACCACAAGCTGAACTACAAAGTGGTTCTATATAGTTAGTGGTATGTAGAAATTTGACTCCTACATAATATAAATATCAACAAAAATAGCTTATTGATGGCATACTTGACAGGCTGATGCACCTTGAAAATGTTTCTCTATCTTTATTTGAAATATTTGAACCCCTACTGAATCCTTAAATGATGATGAAACGAGCCCTTCTCAGATTCACCTGCACCGAGCGCATCTTGACCCCACTGTGGTCCAACAGCTCCTCCTCTCTGCCACGCTGAGACCTGCGTCTCATGCACGAAGCAGGGACATTGTACAACCCCCCCCCCCTTTTCACTTTAATATACTTGTACACATACACACACACACACACACACACACACACACACACACACACACACACACACAGTGAGGCTTCCAGCTCATTTGTCTGTCAGTTTGACTGATCTGTCTACAGCATGTTGTGACGTCCTTGGGAGGAAACGGTGAGGCAAGTCCTATTATAAACTTCATATGTGAGTGTTGTTGATAACAGTCTGATTTGTTCCGTCCCCAAGTGTCCCGACAATGAATTCATGCACACACTAACCTGGTAACCTAAGTGCCAATTCCCACTGCATCTCTCCATCGGCCTAAACAACACAACTGTTTGTTTTCATCACCAGCTAAATAAATCAAAGCAGGTCCACACAGCAGCCTCACAGCAGTCATGTTTACTGTGATGAACACATCTGGGCTGAACTATTCAGCTTGACAGCAGCTCCTCTCATGAACATTGAGAAATGACAAATCATGACAAATGACAGTTTATTTATATTTTGTTAAATTTTTGTCATATTTTTCACTTCTATGTTTTTTCTCTCTTGTCATCTGAACACTGTCCACCAAATTTCCCTTCAAAATAAAACTTTGAATACCTTTAAGGCATATTTTGTACTAGTGAAGAATAGTGCTTGGGTTACACCGAATTTAAAACCATAGACTGTATATAAAAAGCTGAATCTCTAGAGGAGAGCCGGGAGCCTCATGCTCTGGCTGACTGCAGGTCAGCAGCTTCGCCCAGAAAGAGACCGAGACCGCTGTAGACGGCATCGTCTGACAAAGGTGCTGCAATCCAGTAACCAAGGTGAGGTGCTGTGAATATCCACATGAGTTTTCCTACTGACACCAGCGTCCCTAGCCCCATTCTCATCCGTCCACCTAAAACAAACAGACAACAAAACAAACAGTATATAATTGTCTTTAAAACTACCACAAACATGTCAGACCTTAATAATTGTAACAGTTTGCCACGTTTGTGTCTTTTGACACTTTCTTGAGAATAAGAACGATTTCTTCCTCGCCACAAATGAGGGGAGACACAAAAACATAGCTGTGTATTAACCGCATGTCTGATAAATTAAAGCTGGCCTTCTGTTCACATTTTACAAGTGTCTCAAAAGTATTTCCATTCGCTGACTGACTGTGATGCTGAACTCTATCGACCAAAGAGAGCTCTTCTTCCTCCCACTAGTCTGAACTAAAGGTAGTGTTGATCATACTGACGTATAGCAGTATGATGGATTAGTGTCTCAGTGTCTAGCCATGTATTTGTAGGAAATATGATCTTTGAATCTATGTTTGAAATGATCAAGCCTGCATAAGTCAGTAAGTGAAAGTAGGAATTTTATTTACCTGAGTAACTGGACATATTTTGAATAATATCTGAAGTGGAAATTCTTCATGAAAGGAAAGATTCAAATGTTACAAAGTCTGGTTAAGTTCTGAATCTAAATAGTTATTTTTATATTTTGTTTTTAACCTCCATAGCCCTAGCCCTATTTTTAGCCCTCTGCTCAAAAATTGCATACCCATACCTTTTAGACTGTAGATCTGAAACTACAAGGTCTATTTTAATAATTTTGATGGTATAATACAGGTAAAACCTGTGAGAGACTTGTTCAGATGTGTAAATATTGTGTATATGTTACTGGTTAATAGTGAATGAAGATGGCACACAGCTCAAATTGAAAAGTTCCAGATTCGCCTGAAAAAAAAGTACTTTTATTGAACTTTTTTTTTTAAATAATGCAGATTGAAGCCTAAAAATACTCCACAGTCACAGCACAGGTTTGTGGTCTGTCCAAGCTAATTTTACTTAGCAGGCCAGCATAAATGAGGTCTGAGTACAGAATTTCAAGCCAAATTTTCATTTTTGGAACCAGATTTTGCTCTGCTCTATTCTAATTTTATATATTATATAACTACATATTAACTATATATTCACTTGCTTTATCACTAAGAGTGTTCAATACATCGTAATAAAGCAGTTTGCAATCATTTTCAGCCATGTTCAGTTATTTCCAGATGTCATAGGTCTCATCCAAGAAAAAAACCTGCTCTGACTCAGTGTGTATGTGGGATTTGTAAGGCCTGTGATTGGCGGATTTAATCATATGACACGTTGTTAGGTTTGGAATAGTCCATTGAAACCCGTCAGGGGTGTTATTTGTAAATCTTGATTAGGTGGGCTCAACCCCCATGCGAAAAATAGATTGGTCCAGGCGAAAAATGGCCCCATTTTCTCATGAAAGGTCACAGCACGTTCATTTCAATGCAGGCAGACAGAGCAGGAAATGCACTACAGCGCTGCAGCAACTTTCAATGGATTAACTGTTTTTTTCCGGACGAAAATCGCCAAAAGGTATGTAGATTTTACATTTATTTTCAGGAGAGCAGTGTGTGGGTTCTTGGCGTTTGTCCTGTGACCTTTGAATGCTTTGTCGGAGTTCTATTTGGACACGCTGGGTCGACGCCGTATTGAGCCCTCGTGCGAAATCATGTATCCTTCCGCCATTTTCGCTGCCGGCTTTGTGATAAAAGATGAATTTCTGCTGCATAGTTGGCGGATTTTTTGGAGAAAAATCCTGATATTGTGATAAATCTTCTAGTGTATTGAATTAGTTTGTGTATAACTGTGTATCATTGTGTAAAATGGCTTGCATGATGATTTTGCCCGGACTTTTTTTTTTTTTTTTTTTTTTTCGATATTTTACATGTCTGGACCATTTTTCATATTTCTTGATGAAAAGTCCATTCGGAACTTCGGTACCGGTACTCGAACCCCAAATGGGGCTCGCTCGGGCTATAGAGGAGATTTGGTGATTATTCATTACATTCCATCATTGTCTGCAGTCATCAGATCAGTCTTGGTTTTGTACACAGGAATTCACATAAAACAGATTGATATTAGAGATCCTATCAGTTTGTGTAACTTTGAATCACATTTTCTCATCACACTTTTAATTAAATGTTTTAATCCTTTTTATTTTAGTTTGCCAGCAGACACCTTTACTTACCTGTAACGTTTTGATAAGTCACCCTTTATGAAGGGCTAACTAAATGCTTGTGTTTCTCTCACTATAAAAAAGTCATCCAGTCTGTTGAAATGTTAGTAAGTCATTAATAAAGGGTCTTGAGTTTCTCAATTTCTAATATGCCATCAGCAGAATGTGTCCGTCAACTGTAATTATAAATGTAAACACATCATTAATAATACATTTTTATATGTATCAATCAATTATGCATTTGTAAATGTAAATATGTTGTATAATTGATATTGTTTTGCGACTCCCTGCAGCCCTTTTCTTTCTTTGAATTGAAAAGAAAGCATCCAAAATACACATAAAGGTGTTTATTTTAATGCACTTTTGTAATTTATTTCTGTAGATTTCTCCTAAAATCTTTCTTTCTCTTTTTGCATAAAAATAATGCCAATCTCTCAGATATTATGCAGCCATCTAATTTAAAAATAATCACCAAATTTAAAGATATACATGTACATCAGAAAGAGGAGAGTCAGGACTACAGTTGTCTTCCCTAACACGTCTTGTTCTGCTGCGCCCTCAGGTGGTGGAGGTCTGCTACGACGTCCTGAAGGAGCGTATCTTCTCCAAATAATGAGGGAAACAAGGGAAGGTGACCTTTGTTGACTGATTGAAATGTCATTAATACAATAAATGACTTAAGCAGGATTTCCTCTTTGCTCTATTTCTCTAAGATATCCAGTTTATCCTACAACGTTCGGCCTGTTGTGACAGTCAACAACGACAGTATATGGAACATATTTCACTGGGGATGTAACAATATACGGTGACTCAATACATCATACTGAGCAGCTGAAAAGTGGATCACAATGTGGACACATTTTCTTTATTTGAATAATAAAAGAGAGAAAAGTGTCTGGTTTGGGACTACTTTTCTCTCCAACGTTTCTGTGACACTTAAATTGAGTTGTGATGAGGTATACCTCTTAAGCTCGAGCCCTATTTGTAGGCCTCTGCTCGAAAATGGCATACCCATACTAAGGAGACCACAGTTCTGTAACTACAAGGTCTATTTCAGTAATCTTTGATGCTATAATCAGATAACACTTGTGAGATTTATTCAGATGGGTAAATATTGTGTATATGTTGCTGGTTAATATAGTGCATGAAGACATTACACAGCTCAAATTGAAAATAATCAGGTTCGCCTGAAAAAAAAAACACTTTTATTGATATGTTTTTGAAATAATGCAGCTGGCTCCCTAAAAACTCTCCCAAATCATAGCACAACCGATCAGTAGTTGCTGAATAAAGGTTGGCTGGGATAAAGTGAAGAATAAGAGGCTTTAGTACAGAGAGGTCACGCGAGGTCATCATTTTCGAACCAGCTGTTGCAGCTCTTACATTGTACTTTTATATACTATATAACTATATATTTCACTTTTTGTATCACTCATATTATTCAATACATCCAAATACAGCTGTTTAGAATAATTTTGAGAGCCAGGGTGGTCTCAGAGCCTGTCTCTGGCTCTCATCCATAGGATTTTCTCAGTTCATGTGTGTGTATGTGGCAGTAGCTCAGCCTATCATCGGTCGATTTCAGTCAATGAGCCCGCCTTCGACGCGTCAGAGTCTCAGGAATGCTGGCTTCGAAGCGGGTCTTGATTGACAGAAGTTTGAGCGAGTAACGTTGCAAGAAGTGCTGCGTCTCCCCGAGCATAAATTTCAGTTCGCCAGAAGTCTGACCGCTCGCCCAAAGATGGATTGACCGCTCTTATACTGGAAACAGCTCGGGAGTAAACAGGATGCAGTAGGCATTAATGATGATAGCTTTGAACCGGATAATCTGCGACGTTATTCTACTCATTTTTCATAAAACGTGACCAAAAACCAACGATTTTTTTCGGCGAACGCCAGTGCCATTGTACAGTTGTCCACTCACAGCTTTCTACTGTTTCCACGGAGAGAAAAAACGAAGGTATTTATGCGTTCGGCACCAGTGCTAATGTTAAAAAATGCATTGGTTAGCTCGGTAGCCGCTAGCTTCGGCGTGCAAATATTGATTTGCAGTACACATAACGACGATTTCTGCCCAGGATTTCATGCTTTTATGCCACATTTTCTAGATGCTTATATTACTAGTCTATAGTTGTGTTTGGAGCAGTGGCGGGCCGTCAGGGCCTGCAAGGCCTTCTCTGCTGGCCTAAACAGAATCACAAAGCTATATCTATTTTATAATTTAATAATTTGTCTTGGCTACACTACATGTATTATAATTTATAAAAATATTTCCCCATCATCTTATTTTCTCATTGCACAGCTACTGTCCTCCTCAGTTGCTCTGCTTCCAGTGCAGCTTGTTTTAAGTAGAGCTTTTATCCAATCAGATTTCACCTCTGTGTCTCTAGGTAAGAACAGAGGCCAGAGGCCTGCAGAGTCTCAGGTGCATCCAGTGCAGATTAAAGTAAATGGAGACGATATTGTTTGCTACATGTATATATAACCTCCAACACACACTCAGTTACAGTTTATTTATTTCTTTAAGATTCAAATCGAATTAAATCTATCAACTGAAAGCGTCTCAGTTTATTTCCTTGTTTAATTTACTTAAAGTTTATAATTAGTTTGAATCTTTAGTCCAAACTTGTTCAGTTGTTCAGGACTCTGAGACTTGATGTGCAGGGAGAGGACGCCCCCTGCTGGATGAACAACACCACAGTCTGTGTCCCAAATCCATCATTCTACACACAATGTACTAAATACTGATCATATAGTAAACAAACAATCACCTTTATCATGTTAGAGTCACTGTTATTAACACGTATTGTTGGAAAGTCACAGAGCTCAGTTAAAGTTCATCAGATACAACTTTTATTTACTACATTTTATTATACACATATACCCCTACATGCATAGATATGCACAAACACACATACACATCTACACACACACACACACACACACACACACTCATTTAAAGAATTCCAAATTGTTGGCTACAATGTTTTTCTGATGAAATATAGGCTATATTTTGTGTGTGTGTGTATATATATACAGTATATACTGTATAAAAAACAAATCAGATTATTTTAATATATTATTTTGTTTTTATAATCCTCTGTAATAATAAACAGAATAAACACCTAATGATTATTTCTTTATCGCTTAATCTAATGATTGTTAAGTAATTGATCAACTATGGTAATTATCATATTTTTATGTCCTGATTTATATCATATGTATAATTTTAATAATTTACCCAAAATAAATATTAAAACTTGTCTGATTAATATTTCAACATAGCTCATTATCTGACCATAAACTCCAGACCCTCCAGATGATGAAGGTCTTCATCACCAAGAGAAGAACATTTATCTGGATGCACCATGTTCAGCAGGTACTTTGTGACTTCTGGAGAAATCAAGAGATTGTTGATCAAATATCACTGCAAAGTAGCACATTGTTAGTAGAAGAAGAAAAGACTCATGGACACTTTGAGTTTAAAATAAGGAGAATATTTTTTTTATTTCAGTTCATTTATAGCATTGCTAATAACACATCTATGTTCATTTAGAGATCAGAGAGGGTTGTAATATAGTGAGACTTGCTCTCTCCGGGGAATCCAAGGAATACATGATGTTCTGTTTGGACACATAAGATGTACGACCTTCAAGAATGAGAGTAAGGTTGTTGAAGTTACATCACTCTGTTCAGAGTATTGTTTCATCAACCTCTAGCATACTGGAGAGAGAACACTACAAACACCACCCTGAGGATAAACTCCTAATCACATCCTCCTAACTAACACCAGCTGTGTGTGATCCTGTACACACTGAACTATCTGGTGAGCAGAGAGAAGGTTTCTCTAGCAGGAGGAGACTCTCCCTCCTCCAGAGAACACAGAGACACTGAGGAACCAGACCTGAACCTGAACCCAAACGCAGGATAAAGAGATTCAGTGAATGTGGTGTTGAAGGTGTGGAGGTGGATCAGTGTGTCAGAGGAGACTCTGTAGAAGGACAGAGAGCCAGCAGGACAGTCCACATACACTGCTACTCTACCAGAGGAGGAGGAGGAGGAGGAGGAGATGGGTGCTCTTGTGTTATTGTGACAAACAGAGTAACCACCACCAGAGCACAACAGACTCCAGGACTGATCGTTCCTTCCAAACAAACAGTCTTCACTGTCTCCTCTCCTTCTGATTCCTCTGTAACTCACTGATATAGAAACTCCTCCGCTCCACTCAACCTCCCAGTAACAGCGACCAGTCAGACCAGTTCTACACAGCAGCTGCTCCCAGAAGTCAAACCTGTCTGGATGATCAGGATATGACTGATCCTCCTCCACACGTGTCACCTTCCTGTTGTTGTCAGACAGTTTGAGGTTTCTGTTCACTGTGTTTGTGTCGAGTGTGAGTTCACAGGAATCTGATGGAGAGAACAAGACACAATACAGCTGCAGTTATTAATCTATCATCTGTTTGATGATGACATCAGAGATGTGAATGAGTGATGTCACAGTTTGAAGATGCTTTGTTTTCATGAATCAAAGTCAAAGCACACTTACACTTCCTCAGACCTGGTCTGAACCATCGGACTCCAGCAGGCTCCACCCTGAAAGGAGGAGGGGGGTCAGAGCAGCATGAAACATGGACATTACATCGCTCTCATACACAGAGCTTTGTTATTCATGTTCACATGGAGCACTTATTATTAATCAGCTCATACTCTTTTACTTCACTGGAGCTTCTTCTGATTGGCCGATGACGACAGCTCATTATGTTCACTTATTCATGATATATTATTATCAGTATTATATTGACAATCATCCATTTCACACTCAGTTTCCTCTTCCAGTCAGTCAGTAAATCAAATGTTTAAACCTGCATCAATTGATTTCTTTGTCCACTTGTGGTTCAGTGAAAACAAGCTGTAAACACAACATCTGACATATTATCAGCTTATAAAGTAGTTGTGTCGGTTCTGGGTCGTGGTCGCACGTGCGTGAGTCGCACTGCATGGGCGGAGTCAGTTTGTTAATAGAACCTCTACAAGTTCAAACCAACGGATGTACGACCTTTAAACTAGTGAACAAGTAGCTGATTACCTGTGAAATCTCTGACATCTAAACCAAAGTCAAGTCTCCCTTCAGTCGCTCATGGACGCAATCAGCCAGTGTAGAACAGACTTAATATCACGGCTTGATGCTTCTACTGAAACCATTAATACGGTGGTGATATTAATTATTATCTTTTATATACAGTATATATATATATATATATATATATACATATATATATAATACAAGAGGTAAACACCAAATCACTGCAGTACAACAAAGAGTCAGTTGCAACGAAGACGACGTTGAGGACTTAAAAACCTGCATCAGTCACATTGAAAAAGAAAACAGTGAGCTGAAACAGAAGGCGGACTCAATGGAGAATTACAGCAGGTAATGGAGAGAGCTCACTCAGCCCCACACAGATGTATGTGGAAGGTGTCAGCAGCATGTAGGCACCTATGTGCATTTAATGTGGCTCTGTCCAGAAATTCATACATTTTGGGTTGAAATTGGTAACCAAGTATCCTCCATAACACAGTGTCCTATTGCGCTCAATCCTGTACAATGCATCCTAGGCCTAGACGCTGCCTCACCAGTATTAAACAGATATAAGAGAATTCTTAGTCTTCTATGGTTCTGTGCACGGTTATCAATCTTACAGTATTGGCTAGACGGCGCACAACCATCTGTTTCAAGTTGGCTTTATAATGTTCTACAACTACTCCCATTGGAGAGGCTCACACATGTTCTCCAAGGAGACATAAATGGGTTCTTCTCTGTTTGGAAGCCTGTTATGGATTTTATTGGAGAGGACTATGCCTAAATTTGAGTTCACGCTGACAAACTGCAGTAAGAAGTCCTGAATGAACACACAACAAAGAGGATCAATGAGTCAAAGAATAGATTTCAACATGTAATTTCCTCAAAGAATGAGTCTATGAATATATTTTGGTCCATCTCTTGAGACATTTGTAAACGTCCCATTTATCCAGCATGTTAAATCTTTAGAGAAATCCTCTTACTGCTCTGCAGACAGTCAGCCAGCTCCTCCTGCTTCATTCTCCTCAGGAAGTGCAGTGTGATCTTCTCAAATGCCTCTCTGCTGCTCCTCCTCTGCTCTTCATCCTGACCGTCTAGCACCTCCTCATCCTCCCTCTGACTCTCTAAGCATTCTGGGTAATCTGAACTCACAAACTTCTGGATCTTCTTCAGCTCGTTCTTCACAAAAGTGACGATGTTCTCCTCCAGCAGCTGGAACAGAATATTCTATGAATGACACAAACTAAAACCACGGAAACCAAACATCAGATCCATGTTGGACAGACTGACAATCCACTGGTCTACAAAGTGCAGCATGGAGATGATTGTGAACAGAATAGATGTAAAAGTAGTTGTACATGTACAGACCATAAATATGGAGTCCAGGTGTGTTTGATGCTGCTGGGCAGAATGACCTCTGGGAACCTCTGAGCTCTCCTGGTCCTCTCTGTGGAGGAATCATGAAGAATCAGCTCACATTGTGCCTGTTCACACAGAGACCAACACAAGGTAAAGGTCCATGAAGTGATATCTGGATGTGGATCAGATGAGTCCCTGTAGTGGTAAAGGTTTACTAGTCCTGCTGATCCCACTGAGAATCAACAGCTCAGTCTTTCAGCTCACTGTTTTCTTCACCAGTCAGTTTGGTTTAGTCCCAACAGCTCTCACCAAGCCCTCCATGTAGCTCTCCCTCCCTCACTGTACACTGCTGAAGTGCACTGGAGCAAGGCACCCAGAACCTCCAGCTGCTCCAGTCTCAGTGTCAGAGTTTGTACTGGGCAGCTCCCAGTGTGAAAGAATGACACTAAACCAGTATCTTGCTGCTGCTAAGGGCAGACGCCCCTCGATTACAAATCTCCTGTAGAGTCCAAGCACCAAAGACTCTGTCAAAACTTTATCATCACATATCATTGGTAAATAAAAAACAATGATCTTTTCTTCATCTAACTTGTCTCTCCTGATTGAACTGCCACAAGTCTGCATACCTTGATAACTTGTTCCCAGGCCTCTGAATGTAGTCCCCAAACCCCTGCAGCTAGTCCCCAGCAAGGGCAAGGGCATTGAAGATGAAACGTGGCTGGGTCTTTCAGCATGACAATGATCCCAAACACACCGCCCGGGCAACGAAGGAGTGGCTTCGTAAGAAGCATTTCAAGGTCCTGTAGTGGCCTAGCCAGTCTCCAGATCTCAACCCCATAGAAAATCTGTGGAGGGAGTTGAAAGTCCGTGTTGCCCAGCGACAGCCCCAAAACATCACTGATCTAGAGGAGATCTGCATGGAGGAATGGGCCAAAATACCAGCAACAGTGTGTGAAAAGCTTGTGAAGAGTTACAGAAAACGTTTGACCTCTGTCATTGCCAACAAAGGGTATATAACAAAGTATTGAGATGAACTTTTGTTATTGACCAAATACTTATTTTCCACCATAATTTGCAAATAAATTCTTTAAAAATCAGACAATGTGATTTTCTGGATTTTTTTTCTCATTCTGTCTCTCATAGTTGAGGTATACCTATGATGAAAATTACAGGCCTCTCTCATCTTTTTAAGTGGGAGAACTTGCACAATTGGTGGCTGACTAAATACTTTTTTCCCCCACTGTAAGTACAAACATCCAACAGGCAACTCTTTTAAACCACTGACTCTTCATCGAACTGCACTCTACCACCAGAACCCCTGCAGGTAGTGCCAAACATATGAAGCTCTAGTGTAAGTTCAGTCAGGAAGACTATACTCTTGTATGCTTAGGCTAAAAGTTTCTTTCTCACTCATTATTTCCTTGCTGTCACTGTTCGGGGCTGTCAATCATGATATCAGCTGTTTAGATCAGCTGGTCTCTATCCAATATTACAATGAAACAATCGGATCATTTTCCTATCATCTTGCTGCTGTCTACTTATGTTTACTCTGCAATTGTTGCATTTTTATCATATTCTACTAAATGCCCATATTAATTGTGTTCTGATATGTGGTGTCATATCAGGTAAGTGGTGTTATATCGTCGTATCTGGTAAGTAGAAACCTATTCATTTTATTTTTACAAGTGGTTCATATTCTTGTATTCTCATAATTTAGTCATAGGCTATCTGCTACATTTCCATTACTTCTGTAATTGCTCACAATCATTGTATTCTAATAAGTGACGTCATGGACATCGTATATCGAAGTGGTATCAGATCCATCGCATTACTAATTCTCAGGTCACTGCTGACTTGTTTGGTTAAATCCGTTCAATGTCTTATGAGTGATGTGTGATTCATTTAAAGTGCAGGTAATGGAGACTTACTGCTTGGCAAAATGTATAAAATGTAATGCCTGTCATTCCAGTACACTAGTCTAAGCTCAAACTGTTGCTATTCAGGTCACTGCTGGCCATTAGCCATTGCTGACTAGAGCCTACATTGCAATCAGGGCATTGCTGTCCTCAGGCCATTGCTGGCTAAGATCAAAAAAGTTGATCTCGCAAATGCTCTGGTCAGTGCTGACCTAGTCATTGCAGCGTTTTTGTTCATGTTTACTCATTTGTGGTAAATCGCTGATTCTAATCTAAACGTCAAATTTCTGTCATGCTCCTTGTTATGCCTCATCTCTTAGCAGCTTATGCAATCTTCATCCATCATTTGTGACCCGTTTCATTCCCGCTTGGTAAGTCAACATTCTTTTGGGGTAAATATTAGGCTGTGTTTTTTTTTTTTTCCTTTTGGGGGATTTATATTGCTGCTGCTAAGGGCAGACGCCCCTCAATTACAAATCTCCCTGTAGAGTCCAAGCGCCAAAGACTCTGTCAAGACTTTATCATCAGTTAATAAAAAACAATTATCTTTTCTTCATCTAACTTGTCTCTCCTGATTGAACTGCCACAAGTCTGCATACCTTGATAACTTGTTCCCAGGCCTCTGAACGTAGTCCCCAAACCCCTGCAGCTAGTCCCCAGACCTCTGAACCTGGTAATTAGTCTTCTGAAACTACTCCTCATACCTCGAAACCAAAACTCTGGAGCTATTTCCCAGACAACTTCAGCTAGTCCCCAGAGCACTGAAGCTTTTCTAAAGACATTTGCAGCTAGTCCCATTCCTCTGTCTCCAGAAATCTGCAGCTATCTGAACATATGACCTCTCCTGGTCGACTCTGTGGAGGAATTAGCTCACATTGTGTTTGCACCAGAAACTGTTTACAGTTAATGACTTACACACAAACACATACAGACCGGTTAGTTAAATATATTGAGTTATGTCATGATTGATCATCATGAAAACAACACTGTAAACAATGCAAGACCAATTCTGTGTTTCATAACTGAGAATCAGAACAGTTCATCATTGGTTTCATTGGTTTTAAGAACTTACTCTGGGTCATAAGAATGGCGTCCATCTTTGAAGTTAATCAGACGACCTGTAGACCAATCACTCTTCATGGACACACAGCTGGGTACAGGAAACTTTTCTCTCTGCTGCTGTGAACTGATAGAAACACTGACATTACATCATCATCATCATTCAATCATGAAGAATCAGCTCACATTGTGTTTGTCCACACAGAGACAAACACAAGGTGAAGGTCCATGAAGTGATATCTGGATGTGGATCAGATGAGTCCCTGTAGTGGTAAAGGTTTACTAGTCCTGCTGATCCCACTGAGAATCAACAGCTCAGTCTTTCAGCTCACTGTTTTATTCACCAGTCAGTTTGGTTTAGTCCCAACAGCTCTCACCAAGCCCTCCATGTAGCTCTCCCTCCCTCACTGTACACTGCTGAAGTGCCCTGGAGCAAGGCACCCAGAACCTCCAGCTGCTCCAGTGGAGTGTCTCAGTGTCAGACTGGTTGTACTGGGCAGCTCCCAGTACGAAAAAATGACACTAAACCAGTAAAGTTTCTCTGAGTTAACAACAGTTCAAACATGAATCATCACACCCACCTCACTCAGTGATTGGTCAGCTGATTTTAGGTGAGAAAGTAGGCAGAGTTTGAACTTGTCTCACAGCTCTCTAAGACGGATGGCTTTTTACAAGAAATAGAAACAATTTAGATTTATTTTTTAGCATAACCCGACTCTTACTGTCAGTTACAGCTTACATCTGATCAGCACATGGAGGTTGTCCTTTAAAGTCAATGAAATCTTGTGTTGACTGGTCGCTCTTGAAGGACAGACAGCTGGCCTCGGGACAGTCTGGTCTCTGCTGATGGACCCTGAAACAAAAACAGTATCGATACAAGTTGAGGAAACTTTGTCCTTGTCCTTAATGAAGAAAAACATGTCATGTGTCCACTTTATTAGGTACATCTGTGAAGTCTAAAACAATTCAATAAAACAGTGCTGCACTAAATTCTACCTTTACAAAGATGATAATGTCCAGTTTTTGTGTCAGAAGTGTGTTAAATCAGTTCTATGTCTATTACTGAAGTAACAGTTAAAGGTGGTGTTGTACTGGACTACATTATACTGACTCAGTTAAAGGTGGTGTTGTACTGGACTACATTATACTGACTCAGTTAAAGGTGGTGTTGTACTGGACTACATGATACTGACTCAGTTAAAGGTGGTGTTGTACTGGACTACATTATACTGATTCAGTTAAAGGTGTTGTTGTACTGGACTACATTATACTGACTCAGTTAAAGGTGGTGTTGTACTGGACTACATGATACTGAGAGCTGTGTTTGATGGTCAGAATATTAGGAACCCCTCTGAATATAATGAAGTCTGGTACAACACCATCAGTAACTTTGACCTCAGTGATAAAACATAATGAACTGAGTGAACTCCTCTGTGACGGTGTCAGTAAAAAGTGAACACTATGTGTGAACAGTGAGAGATGGTCATCTCACCTCTGAGCTTTGGTCTGGCTGGTTTTAGAGGGAGGGACTCCCTCCTCTCTGTCCTCACACTGATTCATAGCAGAGTCCACACCTTCACACAAACACAACAACATTATTTCTCTTCATCATGACAAACACACACAGCTCATTCACCTCAATACTAAAGACACTCATGGGACAGTTTCCATGTTGTTGTCACTTTGAGCTGCAGAGTCATCTCTAAGAAATGACGTTCACAATGTTCTTTAGTCTGTTGGCTTGTTTGAAGACTAGAGGAAGACACTTCATGTTCTCTGGGGATGACGTCACTTTTCACTTTCTTTGACTGACTTTGAAAAGCTCTTCAACGTTTGAAATGTTCCTCTGTTTCCACGTCTACTACATCCAGTCAGAGCATGAAGCAGCTAGTCCTATAATCCAAAATCAGTCATGTGACCTTGTTAGCTGCTGCTGAATTCACATCACTTTGTACCTTCATGTGTAGAGGAACCAGTGAGAGCAGAGCTGAAAGCATCAGTCCAATCATCGATCAGCACATCAGCTCTCATTCATCCTTTACATCATCTCTCCTGTATCAGCTGCTTCTCTCTGTTTCCTATCAGTGTCAGCTGAATCCCTTTGGCTTCTTGTTGCTCACACTAAAGACTGAAGTGAACAAACCTTTTGTTAATCGTGACTTCAGTTGTTTTTACAGTGAAAACTCAAAGCACACGAGGAAACATTCTCTCTCTGCTGCTCAGCTCCTCTTTAACTCAGAAAAGTCTGAAGAGAAAAGTTAGATAGAAAAAGTGTCTCAGACAGTTGAGTTAAGAAAAGGTCGACTACAACCTGCTGATTAATGTGCACACTTTAAAAAACAAATCTTTATAAAATGGTAAAACGTCTGGCAGCAGAAGTTCCCATTAAATTACAGTAAAATATAAATATATTCTACTGCAATAAAATACCATTAAATACAGATATTAGCTATGGATACCAACTCTGTAATTGTACAGCCAGTAAGTAGATATGAGAAAATATGTTAAAGGTATAAGAGAATACTGCTAATAGAATTGAACTAATTGAACTTTGGTTATGTTTTAACCAAATGTTTTGGTTATGTCCATCTGTCTGTTAATGTTTAGATTTCTGGAGATAAAACTAACTTAATGTTTTATCAACATGACAAAAGACGTCATTTTAAATGCTCATCCTATAAATTTACAGTGTTTTACAAGTTAAATATTGTTCATCAACCTCCAACAAATGGAGCTGAGCTGTTTCTCCTCATGATCTAGCTTCAGAGTCCAGAAGTCAGTAAAACACAGAACAGTAAAATGACATGTAAGTGTCCTCATAGAAAACACTGTGGGCACTGTGGGAACATGTGGAAGCTTTCATTTGATGGATTGTTCACTTCACCATTTGATCAGTTAGTAAAAGGTCGACTACAACCTGGTGATCAATGAGAGAAAAAGTGAACACGAAAGAAAACACATTCAAACACTATCAAAAATGGAGTAAATGTGTTGAGAAGCAGATGAAGAAATGAACATGAAGCTTTGTGGACTTAAAGGATTGAAAGCAGCAGGTGAGAGCAAACAGAGAGTAGGCTCGTTCGACATAAGCCAGGCGTGCGCAGAATCGATCACCGGCGATCGGCGCACAATGCATGCTGGGTAGATTTGCGTCCGATTTGCTCTGACGTCATGAAAATGTGGGCAACGATAACCTCACGAGAGCGGGGTGGCCGCAGATTTTAGAGCCAGGCGCTGCAGTTGCTCTCCACTGACTGCGTGACGCCAGTGCATGATGGGAAACTTCTTTCTGTCTTCGGATCAAAGAGCTGATTGGCTCTTAGATTTTCTTTAGTGGAAAAGGTGGGCGATCGTGGCTCACTGGGTTAAGAGGGTTGTCTGGTGCCCACAACATCAGCTGTTCAAGCCTTGGCCTTTGACCTGTCTCCTGTCAAAGACAGCCCACTGCTCCCCATATATAGGGATGGGTCAAATGCAGAGACAAATTTATCCTTAATTAACAGGATAAATATAGTATAAAAAAATGTAAATCCTAATTTTCTGTCTAATTGTAATACTTAACGCTAGATTGTTGGCTATTAGTCTCATTTTGTGCAATAACAATAATAATATATAAGGTTATTTATTTAGCATCTGTAAATAAAGATATTTATTGAGAAAGCCTACATCCTACTTGATGTCAACATTTTTTCAGTCAGAGCTCTGGAATGTGTCCATCGACTAATGATTGTGAAGCATCACAAAACGTATTAAAAGAAAAGCACAATTGTCACTGATAGAAACTTGCAGCGTTGCTTTTCCTCCGTGTAGCCTGTTTATGTAGCTGTGATGTTTGGACAGTTGGTTCAGTTTTTAAATTTCTTAAATTTACGGTTGTATGATTTAGAAATGACGCTATCTTCACATATATTTATTTTAGTGCTGGGCAAGTTAACGAGTTCATTTCGCGTTAACGCATTCATCAATTAACGCCAACAATTATTTTATCGCTCGTTAACGCATTCTTTTAATTTATTATAATTGAAAGACAAGAGACAATACATAGACATAACAACAAGAGAATGACAAGAACAGTGGCATAAAAGGCAGCAAACATCCTATAGTCAGTTGTGTATGTGTGTGTATGTGTGTGTGTGTGTGTGTGAACGTGTGTGTGTGTGAACGTGTGTGTGTGTGTGAACGTGTGTGTGTGTGAACGTGTGTGTATGTCCTTGAGCCTTTTTTAAGATGGGAAAAAAAAAGATCTCCGTGGTCAACTCAGCAGACACTTACATGTTAGTGCACCTATATGCTGAAATTCACGGTAAACACATTTAAACGGCACAGATCGGGAGCGAGCGAAGGACTTTGAAAGTTAGCGGAAAGATTAACGTGAGACAACATCCGGTTTCTGCAGACGAACATCCGGTTTTCAGAATAAGATGCCAACAAAGTATGAATTATATTCACATTAAGTATAAAACATGCTACCTGCATCTCGTGAACCAAATGTTATTGCCCTTTTGTTCATATAGCAGTACTTTTAAAATAAAAGTGCGCAATACACTACTTTTGGATTCATTATTGAACTTTGCCATAACAATGCGATTAATCGCGGTTAAATATTTTAATCGTTGCCCAGCACTAATTTATTTATATAAATGTTTAAATAAATATGACATCCAAGAACTAAAATATGCCCAATCTTATATCCTCAATTATAATAATAACATAGTTAAATATATAAAAAGACATCCAAACTTAAAGACCAGCAATTTTGGGGTTAAGTGTCTTGCTCAAGGACACATCGACATGCTCCCAGCGGAACCGGGGATCGAACCGCCGCTCCTCTGATTGAATGACGGCCCTGCACTCCACTTAGCCACAGTCGCCCAAGATCAGTTCTAGACTATGGCTGTGTGGCTTAAAGGTCGGCGTCTAAAACCTTGTTGGGAAAACTGGATGTAATACAAGCATCAAGAATATGTAGTGGGGTCTTTAAAACAACATCTGTGCCGGCATTGCAGGTAGAAATGGGGGAAATGCTGTTGGAATTGAGAAGAATACAGATAATGATGACATATTGGGTCAGTTTACAAGGACATAACAACTATCCAACAATAAGTGCAATTGAGCCATGCTGGGAACATGACAAAAAGGCCAACAAAGAGCTCTGGTTGGGTTGTTAAGAAGAAGGCTAGTGAATTAGGTTATAGGAGTTATTCTCCAGCTGTGGTCCAGCTGTTCCTCTTTGGTTACTGCCACAGCCTGGAATAGATCTTGGCCTCCTTGAACTGATGAGACATGAACGTGGGGGAAACTGTAAGATCTTCAAGTCATACATCAGTTAACACAATTAAATACAGATTTATGGATCTAAAGACCCTAAAACTGGTAGAACAGCAGCAGCAGCAGTAATCCCAGAATTCCATTTGGAGTGTGAAGAGACTCAGTGATGATTTATTTGTGTTTACATGTGAGATGATGGCCATAGTTATTGCGTTACAGTGGGTAGAGGATGTCAGGCCAGAGAGAGTGGTGATTGCATCAGACTCATGTGCAGTGCTAACGAGTTTGACATTGTGCCACTCCAGAAACAGAGAGGATTTACTGTTTGAAATTCTACAATCATTTTAAAGAATCGGTTGATTTAGTGTGGGTCCATGTTGGAGTCGATGGCAATGAGAAGGCGGGTAAAGCAGCAAAAAGGGCTTTGAAGAGTGGGAAAAATAACGTTAATGTAAATATAAGTAAGTCAGAAGCTAAAGTGGTGATTAAGGAACAAATTAAAAATATATGTCAGAACGAATGTAATAAAGGGAGTAAAGGAAGATGTCTTTAAAATAAACCATTGGTTGGGAGTGCAGGATCTAGTGGATTGATTATGACAAGACTAAGGAATGGCCATACTGGTCTGAACAGTTCCCTCTATGTTATTAGAAAGCATAATAATGGAAAGTGTAAATTTTGTGGAGAAGAAGAAACCGTGGATCATGTTTTATTGTCCTGTCAGAGGTACGAGTCAGAGAGAGAAGTTTTGAAAAAAAAGGTCTAAGAGAGATTGGAGAGGAAAGCTTTAGTGACAAATGTTGGAAACTTTTTCTGGAATATTTAGAGTCAACAACACTAATGAATAGAATTTGAGAAAGAAATGTATTATTATTTATTTTTTCTATATGTATACATATATATATATATATAAATATATATATAGAAGAAGAAGCAGGCGGCTGAAAACGGTCCGACTTGAACACAGTTTTTTGTCAACGCCCCTTTCTACGTCCGCCTGCTCTCGTCTGCTTTCCAGGCGAGGCGCAGTTCAACTCGAACGAGCCTATTCTCTCAGGTGTGTTTCAGTGCAGGAACAAAGGCCCAGGTGAGCTCTCTGGTCCCTGCTGGGTCCTAGTGCTCCATATCAGTAACAGTCCTGACAGACCCCAGATCAGACTGAACTCATCTTCTTCATCACAGTGTCATCATTCAAAGCAACACTTCATCTGGACTTCAACATTCAAACTAACAGCAGCTTCTCTCTACATGCTCACACATCTTGTTTCCCAGCTGACGTTTGTGTTTGAAAGCAGCTATAAACAATCACACATTCACAACAATCAATGACGTCATTTCAACCAATCACAGCTCCACTTACTGAACTTTTAGCATGAACTTCATCAGTGTGCAGCTCTCTTCTGTCCTCAGCAGGTCTGTGTAGAAAAGGAGCTCCGTGCTTCACTTCAACTTCAACTTCCATCAGACGAAGTGAAGTGACGCAGCTTGTTATCCTTCATCAGAGAGAGTGTGTGTCCTCACGTCACCATCACAGTATGCAGTCTGACTGGTTGGACTGAGTCTCAGTCTGAGCTGCGTTCACAGGATCAAATGTCATTGTGAACAGAAACCTCCTCACAGCTCAAACAAGAGTCTTTCAGGATCAAACTCAGCATCTGTGGAAAAATCATTTCAACTTGTAAAGAGTTGCTTTGACATCAGACTGGATTCTGTTGTTTAGACCAGATAGTTTAGAGGATCCATGCACGCCCCTCTTTGTCACCTTGTCTTCTTGTATGTAGACTAGTAGGGAACAGATGATCAAGCAGAAACCTTTGCAGCAAATGTTGTGTCGAGTTTATCTTGAATAAATACATTCACTAAGACAACAGAGTCTGACCTGAGAGTGTTTTTATTCTTCACTCCACTTTGTGGATCTGGTTGAACCTGTTGGGGCGGGACAACTTACCCACGTATCAGTCTGAAGCTGCGTTCTAAATCATTTACTTTTTCTTTTTACTTTGAGGACATACTGCAGCTTCCCTACAAAGTACATACTGATGCATGCAGTCTGCATTCAACTGGGACATACTGCTTCCTTATAACATGGCACCTTGAACTTTGACCCTCTTGCTCAAATATCTGCTGTGCAAAGGATTGTGGGTCAGAATAGTCAGGAAAGCATGCTGGCTTGCATGCTGCAAAATGTGACCGAATATAGAACACAAACTGTAATTCCTGCAGCAAACACCCCCAAGGTGGATACAGCACGACCACTGTCAACAACAACCTGCAGGAAAGTCAAAATATCCTCAAGAGAGCAGGAAGGTGGAGCGAGGCCCTTGATCTTGCATCAGTCAACCACAAACAAGTCAAGTAAGCCTCTTACAGGGGGGGTTATGTGCATTGTGATACGTCTAGACCAGACCTGGGCATTGTACGGCCCGCGGGCCACATCCGGGCGGGAGGTCATTGGGAAATTAGGAATAAAACGTAAATAAGTGTACATCATGCACAGAATAGAGCTGCATTGATTTTATTTTGAAGGCGACTTTCGTTGTTTTTTTTCTTCTCAATTTAAGTACGTTAGTGAATGTGTGTGAGCAGCAGCGTCACTGCAATGTGTTGGCGAACTGAGTTTACGGGAGATGTGAGTTAGCTGTTAGCCCTCAAAAATGCCAGCCTGTGTTAAAAAAGAAAGACTGACACAGAGTGCAGAGTTTTTAACAAAACATGGACTTTAAAGTATTTCTTTACTGAAGTCAAAGGTAAAGCCGTGTGCTTAGTTTGTGGAGAACAAGTCGCAGTGTTTAAGGATTACAATTTGAATCGTCATTACGAGAGGAAACACACGGAGAAATACGAAAGATTGACGGATGCAGAGCGGGAACGGACGTCTGAGGCTTTGCTAGCTAAGCTGCAAAAGCAACAAGTCCTTTTTACACATCCAGCTTCACACATCAGGGATGCAGCCGCCAAGACCAGCTTTGTGATATCCCACAAAATGGACTCCAAGTGCACCGTAACGAGGAGGATCGAGGGCATCGCGGGAAATCTGGAGCTTCAGCTGCAAAAAAAAACAGATCATTTCGAATTGTTCGCCTTGGCTCTGGACGAGAGCTGCGATGTCCGCGACACAGCCCAGTTACTCACCTTTGTACGAGATTACAGAGGAGCTGGCAGCAATGCAGTCAATGAAAGGGACGACGACGGGGAGTGATTTGTTCACGGAGGTAGATGCATGCTTCCACAAGCTGGGACTGAAATGGGACAAACTGGCACGTGTCACAACTGATGGTTGTCCAAATCTGACGGGGAGAAATGTCGGACTTTTAAAGCGGATGCAAGATAAAGTGACTGAAATAAACCCAGAACTGAAATGTGTATTTTTGCATTGCATTAAACATCAGAATGTGCTCAAACGTAACCATGTTATTGATGTTGTAACTAAAATAGTTAACGTCATCAGGGCAAGAGCATTGAATCACAGACAGTTTGTTGCACTCTTGGAGGAGCATGAGACTGAACACAGTGACATAGGCTAACACACAGCTGGCAGGTGGCTCAGCCTGGGCAAAGTGCTTCAAAGAGTTAAGAGTTCGGGACCTGAGAGCAGAGATTTAAGAGTTTTGTGAGAAGAAAGGCGAGGACATCCCAGAGCTCTCTGATGTAAACTGGATGAGAGATTTTGCATTTGCTGTTGATGTGACTGCACTAATGAATGATCTGAATACCAAACTGCAAGGCAAGGGCCTCTTTGCACATCACATGTGCAGCCTGGTGAAGGCTTTCATGACAAAGTTGCAGTTTCTTTCAAGCCAGATGCAGGTAACACTCTCACCCACCTGCACACCCTGAAAGAAGCCACACCATCAGTTGAACATCTCCACAGGTATCATCCATGTTAGGGCCACTGCATGGTGAGTTTTCAAGACTTCAAAACAGTTGAGAGTGAAATGCACATGATTTCTTCTCCCTTCACGTGCAGTGTGGATAATGCTCCTAAAATTTTGCAAAAACATGATCCCCGTCAGTGTTCTACTATTATATATGGATATTACAAATGTATATGTGGTTTGGATTATTCCTGCTGCAGATGTTTAAGGTGGAGCTCATTTTAACTCCTTTATACTCTGTTGTTCAGTTTGGGTAGTTAGGAAAGGTTTGACAAATTATAATGTGCAAAGTAACTAGTAACTAAAGCTGGCAGACAAATGTAGTGGAGTAAAAAGTACAATATTTCCCTCTGAGATGTAGTGGAGTGGAAGTACAAAGTTGAATAAAATGGAAATACTCAAGTAAAGTACCTTGAATTTGTACATAAGTATAGTACTTAAGCAAATATACTAGTTACATTCCACCACTGATCATAATATTTACTGTTACCACTCACAGCTCATCAAAACCATACAATGTACTGCTTTTTATAAAGAGGTGGAATAATATTGAGCAGGATTGAGTTCAGTCTATTGGTCCGGCCCTCCACAACAGTCCCTGTTTCTCATGTGGCCCCTTGGGAAAAATAATTGCCCACCCCTGGTCTAGACAATAGGGGGTGGTAGACCCAGGTCGCTCAATATCATCCCTGAAACCTCCAGACCATGAGGTGTTGCCCCAGAATCGGGCATGAGAGGATGGAGTCCTCTGCTTGATGCAGAGCCATGGGCAGGTCTGGTAACCGCTCGTGATGCAAGGTGCAGGAACCACCTGGTGCCCGGACTCTCCAGAGCTACCAGTAACATGGACAGGTGTTGCTTTGAATCATGTCGAAGTGTCCACTCCCAACGGGGGACATTGGGTGTTTTCTCTATTTGTGAATAAGAGAGAAAAGGTGATGATCTGTCCACATCAGATCAGACACTGCTGCCCTGTGAAGGGCCGGGGATCTGACAACCTCCTGTCTGTTGAGGTTCACCTCCACAGTGGTGTTGTCCGACCTCAACATGACGTGCTTCCCCCTCAGTTGTGGAGCGAAATGGTTCAGAACCTTCTCGACAGCAACAAGCTCCAGCAGGTTGATGTGATGGGAGGAGTCCAGCCATGTGCCTCCACCCTGGCTTCTTGATGGTCCCGCCCTGCAGGGTGCTTTACAACAAAACATTAACAAGGATGCCGTTTAAGTTAACTATAACTAAAGGACAAGTTAGAAGGACGGGTCTAATATTATAATATATATATATATATATATATATATATATATATATATATATATATATATATATATATATATATATATATATATATATATATATAAATAATAGTAATCACAAATACACAACATATTATTTTAAAAGATATTTGTCACAAATTGTGCTTCAGTGTTAATTTCAGGTTAAATTTTCCTGAAATCTTAAGCTTCAAAGTTCACAAAATATCAGTAAATATATATTTTATAAATAACATAATCAAAATGAAACACAAATGTTTGAGATAGAAAGGTATTTTGGTTTCATTTCACTGGAGTCTCATATTGTTATACGGAGTTTATTTTATTTCAGAATCAGGCAGAGTGAACAAAACAGACTTCCTTAATAATATGAGGAACTCTGATACTATAGGACCCCAGAATGACTGCAGCTTTTAGAAAAGATCACTTGATCAAGGCCGAGGTCAGACCACTGTTGACCTCAAAAGCTAAGGGTCATAGATCTTTTTTTAGTACCAAACTTGGTTGAACAGTAAATACGTATAATCATAGTTGGATTATGAGACAATCGGCACCTAAAATACCTCACCACCTCTCCTTCATAGGAGCAAGACACAACGACTTTAGTTTAGCCTCCTTTTGTAGCTTTTATCTCTTTGTAGTCATTTTGAGTCTCTTATACAGTTGTTTTGAGTCTCTGTGTTGTTTTGTGTAACTTTCACTGGTTCAGGCAGACTTGAATCAAAATGCCTCACAATGAGACAGTTACAAGGAAAGTTCAGTTTACTTATCAGGTCGGGTGAGATCAAAACAGGGAGATCAGTCACTCAGGATACCAAATCTGAAAAGGTTCAGGTAGAAAATCCAAAGTCCAAGAAGCAGACAAGCAGGGTCAGAACAGGCAGATCAGATAACACGGACTAGGAAACACTGGAGAGTTTGTCAGAAACATACAAGTCAATCTGACAAGGACAGAGTGAAAGTAGACTTGTAACAATACTGAGGGACTAATGAGAGGATGAGCTGCAGGTGAGGAGATGGTCGGTATAATACAATTAGTGCTGAGAGGCTCAGGGTAGTACTTCTTGAAGAGGTGAGTTTTCAGCCTGCGCCGAAAGATGGGCAGCGACTCTGCTGTCCTGACGTCAGTGGGGAGTTCATTCCACCACTGAGGGGCCAGGACAGAAAACAGCCGTGACCGGGTCGATCGGCCGCAGGGACCTCTGAGCGACGGGGCAACCAATCGCCCCGAGGCAGCAGAGCGAAGAGGTCGGGCGGGGGTGTGGGGCTTGACCATGGCCTGGAGATAGGAAGGAGCTGTTCCTTTCACTGCCCTGTAGGCTGCACCAGAGTCTTACACTGGATGTGAGCTCTTACAGGGAGCCAAAGTAGTGTTGGGGGCCTTAATCTCTCTTGTTTTGACATGTTTTGCTCGAAAATTCTTGAAATAAGTGAACGTGCTTTGGAATCAAGCATTGCTATGTAATTTCATTGGCCAGAACTTGTCTCTTATTGTATCAAGAACATTTCTAGTAGCCTTGCATTACAGCCCTTTTTTTTCTGGCTCCTATCGTACTTTTTGTTTATAATGAAGCGAATCGACTCTTTATGTTCTAGTAGGTTGTGAATAGCTTATGAATAGGGTATTTTAATATTGTTACTATTTATTTATTTATTTGGTTTATTTAGTGAAGTCTGGTTCAACCACACAGCTACTTTCATTTGTTGTCTAATTAGGCCTCTTGTCAGGACTTTGTAGATGTGTACTGACTGAGCTCTCTTTACACCTTCTGACTCTCCTGGTGTGTTACTTCTGTTAAGGTGGTACGATTCACATCTTAATGATTTATTAACTCTCTTTTTATTGTGGAAAAAATAACACCCATTATGTTATGTTTCAAAATACCCGACACTGTTTATTAACACTCACAAACAAATTAAAATTAGTAATATTTTATTTTGTCTTGTCAGAGTATTCAGATAGAATAAATGGTAATAATAATAATATAGTTTATATATCATTTGATTTGATTTCTTTTTTCTGCTTTCTTTTTTTACAATTTATGGTATTTTGACAATTTTCACCTCTCATAGATAATCCTACATTTCTTAAAGGCAGCTCTAAATATCAACAGTGAAACCAAATGTCACAAACTGTAAGAGAAATATTAGTTTTCAAGGTGAACACAACGAGGTATTTTAGTAAACTAACATTGTTTGAAATCTGTTTAAGAAGTTCTAGATTTCGTTCTAACTTCTACGAATATATCAAATATTCTGTCAGTTAATCATTCTTTTGTGAATTTCAGGTGAGTTTTGAGACTCATTTAACAGTTATGTTCAGATTTCAGTGACAATTATTTTATGTAAGCAATTGGTATTACAATATAATGAACCATAGCTATTTAATCCAGCACATCCACACCTGGATCAGTGGGTAATGGTTTTTACTGTTTTAATTCTAATCATAGAGAGGGCCATGTGACTCATCTGAGACACTTGTAGAAAAAGATCCATAAAAAACTCTCATCATAACTTTCCCCAATTCGTATGAACGAGGTTCTGTGGAGAATTTTAACCCACACACAATGCATGCTGGGAAGTGTGCTTACAACTTCTCGAAACAAGTTGGTTTGATGAGTTTAGGTAAACAAAGATAATGTGTTGTGTGAATATATCATACAGCTCCAGACCTCCATTAAAAATCAAAACATTTGAGTTTATTCCTCAAATATTATTCTCAGATGTTATATTACAATTATTTTATAAAACATCCGGTTTCAACTTAATGAAAACAGGTTTAATCATTTCTAACATGCATTTAAAATCAGATGAACTAAATATACACGAACAGCCATTGAAACAGCTCATATTGTGCATTACACTGATAACAGTACCTTGAGTGCAAAGCATATTCACATAACACTGCAACATTTGACAAGTGAAATAAAATGTTACATGAAACTCAACACAAATACACCAGCTGCAGATTGCAGAAACATGAATATGCGCATGACGGGATGGTTATAGTCAAAATCAATGTAATTAACACAATGACAAGAAAAAACTCACAAGAACCAGTCACATATATAATATGACAACAAAGCAACAAATCAATCCAGCAAACCTGCGGCGCTAAAACACGTATATTCCACCGCACACTGAAGAGCACGGGCCATTCAAAAAGTATTCACATCAGAGGGAACAATATTAACCATATCATAAAAACGACACCATAGACAAATGAACTCAGTAGTAACGCTACTGCAGATGTAAAACAACAGAAGATCTGATTGGCTGCTGCAGGTCGTGTGGTTATCCAGAGGCGAGCAGAGGGAAGCAGTTTCCCCCTGAAGAGGTTTGTCAGAAGCACATCCACTGAGGTGGACTCAGTAACATCAGTCAGAACCTCATTGTTGTGGAAGTCCAGAGGAAGTCGACACTCATCCAGACCGTCAAAGATGAACAGAACCAGGAACTCTTCAAAGCTGCAGATTCCTGCTTCTTTGGTTTCAGTGAAGAAGTGATGAACAAGTTCCACCAAGCTGTACTTTTTCTTTTTCAGCACATTCAGCTCTCTGAAAGTGAATGGAAATGTGAACTGTATGTCCTGGTTGGCTTTGTCTTCAGCCCAGTCCAGAGTGAACTTCTGTGTTAAGACTGTTTTCCCAATGCCAGCCACTCCCTTTGTCATCACTGTTCTGATTGGTTCCTCTCTTCCAGGTGAAGCTTTAAAGATGTCTTCTTGTCTGATGGTTGTTTCTGGTCTGTGTGGTTTCCTGGATGCTGTTTCAATGTGTCTGACCTCATGTTCATCATTGACCTCTGCAGTCCCTCCCTCTGTGATGTAGAGCTCTGTGTACATCTGATTCAGAAGGGTTGGGTTTCCTGCTTTAGCGATTCCCTCAAACACACACTGGAACTTCTTCTTCAGGTTAGATTTGAGTTCACGCTGACAAACTGGAGCAAGATGTCCTGAATGAACACACAGCAAAGAAGATCAATGAGTCAAAGAATAGATTTCAACATGTCATTTCCTCAAAGAATGAGTCTATGAATATATTTTGGTCCATCTCTTGAGACATTACATTACATTACATTACAGTCATTTAGCAGACGCTTTTATCCAAAGCGACTTACAATAAGTGTATTCAACATTGGTTTTCGAGAGAACAACTAGTCACCAGAAGTAATAAGTACATGTCCCTACCTCAAACAAACATCTAAGAGCATAAACCAGAGCCAACATACAGTGCAGAAACAAAGGAATGCAATAAGTGCCACAAGCTAATATAAAAACAATAAGTGCAATAAGCTAGTATGAATACAGTAGATGCTAAGTAAGTGCTAAGCAGAAGGGTAGGCCTTCTTGAAGAGGTGAGTTTTCAACCTGCGCCGAAAGATGGGCAGCGACTCTGCCGTCCTGACGTCAGTGGGGAGTTCATTCCACCACTGTGGGGCCAGGACAGAAAACAGCTGCGACCGGGTCGATTGGCCGCAGGGACCTCTGAGCGACGGGGCAACCAGTCGCCCCGAGGTAGCAGAGCGAAGTGGTCGGGCCGGGGTGTAGGGCTTGACCATGGCCTGGAGATAGGAAGGAGCTGTTCCTTTCACTGCCCTGTAGGCTAGCGCCAGAGTCTTAAACTGGATGCGGGCTTTTACAGGTAGCCAGTGTAGAGAACGGAGAAGGCAAGTTGTGTGAGAGAACTTGGGGCGATTGAACACCAGGCGAGCTGCAGCTTTCTGGACAAGCTCCAGAGGTCTGATGGCCAGCGCCGGGTCTCCGGCAAGTAGTGAGTTGCAGTAGTCCAGGCGGGAGATGACAAGAGCCTGGATTAGCACCTGCGCCGTCTCATCAGTGAGGAAGGGGCGAATCCTCCTGATGTTGTAGAGCAGGAATCTGCAGGAGCGTGTAACCGATGCAATGTTTGCTGAGAACGACAGTTGGTCATCCAGGGTCACACCCAGGTTTCTCGCAGTCTGAGTTGACGTCACCACGGTATCATCAATGGTGATGGACAGGTCTCGGTGCGGGCAACCCTTCCCCGGGAGGAACAGTAGCTCGATTTTGTCCAGGTTGAGCTTGAGGTGGTGTGTCGTCATCCACTTCGAGATGTCAGCCAAGCACGCAGCGATGCGTGCCTCCACTTGAGTGTCCCCGGGGGGAAATGACAAGACCAGCTGGGTGTCATCGGCATAACAATGGTAGGAGAAGTCATGCGAGCGAATAACAGAACCCAGAGATGATGTGTAGAGCGAGAAGAGAAGGGGGCCCAGGACTGAGCCTTGCGGAACCCCCGTAGTCAGTATGCGTGGTTCCGACACAGAGCCCCTCCATGACACCTGGTAGGATCGACCTGTCAGGTAGGATGAAAACAGGGAGAGTGCAGAGCCTGAAACGCCCATCCCCTCGAGGGTGGATAGGAGGATCTGGTGGTTAACAGTGTCAAATGCCGCAGACAGGTCCAGGAGAATCAGGACAGAGGAAAGAGAGTTAGATCTCGCTGCATGAAGCGACTCCGTCACCGCAAGGAGGACTGTCTCAGTCGAGTGACCCACTTTGAACCCGGACTGGTGAGGGTCCAAGAGGTTGTTTTGGTGGAGATAGGAGGATAGTTGAGTAAAGACAGCACGTTCAAGTGTTTTGGAAAGAAAGGGTAGAAGAGACACCGGTCTGAAGTTCTTGACATCAGAGGGGTCAAGTGATGGTTTCTTCAGAAGGGGGGTGACTCTAGCAGTCTTGAAAGCCGTGGGAAAGTATCCTGAAACAAGAGATGTGTTGATGAGGTGGGTGAGAAAAGGAAGGAGTTCAGTTGTAATAGACTGAAGAAGAGGGGAGGGAATCGGGTCAAGGGAGCACGTGGTGGGGCGGTTAGATGTAACAAGGTTGAGGACCTCGTTAGGGGAGAGGGGAGCAAGATAGGGTAAGATGGGGCATGGAGAGGAGAGGGAGAGCTGTGGGGGAAGAGCTGGAGATGGTAGAGAGGGAGAGGGTGGACAGGGAGAGAGTGGACAGGGGGGCTGAGAGAAGGAGGATCTGATATCGTTTACCTTCTTGTCAAAGAAGTTGGCGAAATTGTCAGGGAGAAGGGAGGAAGTAGGAGGAGGGGGTGGGGGTTGGAGGAGTGAAGAGAAAGTTTCGAAGAGTTTTTTAGGATTGGAAGCAGAGGTTAGGATTTTGGAGCGAAAGAAAGCAGCTTTAGCAGTAGATAGAGTGATGGAAAAAGTGGAAAGAAGAGCTTGGAAGTTAAGAAGGTCCCCCGGGAGTTTGCCTTTTCTCCATTTACGCTCAGCCTCTCTTAGGCTCCGGACATTAGTAAACGTCCCATTTATCCAGCATGTTAAATCTTTTGAGAAATCATCTTACTGCTCTGCAGACAGTCAGCCAGCTCCTCCTGCTTCATTCTCCTCAAGAAGTTCATTGTGATCTTCTCAAATGCCTCTCTGCTGCTCCTCCTCTGCTCTTCATCCTGACCGTCCAACACCTCCTCATCCTCCCTCTGACTCTCTAAGCATTCTGGGTAATCTGAACTCACAACCTTCTGGATCTTCTTCAGCTCGTTCTTCACAAAAGTTACGATGTTCTCCTCCAGCAGCTGGAACAGAATATTCTATGAATGACACAAACTAAAACCATGGAACCAAACATCAGATCCATGTTGGACACTGGTCTACAAAGTGCAGCATGGAGATGATTGTGAACAGAATAGATGTAAAAGTAGTTGTACATGTACAGACCATAAATATGGAGTCCAGGTGTGTTTGATGCTGCTGGGCAGACTGACCTCTGGGAACCTCTGAGCTCTCCTGGTCCTCTCTGTGGAGGAATCATGAAGAATTAGCTCACATTGTGTCTGTCCACACAGAGACCAACACAAGGTAAAGGTCCATGAAGTGATATCTGGATGTGGATCAGATGAGTCCCTGTAGTGGTAAAGGTTTACTAGTCCTGCTGATCCCACTGAGAATCAACAGCTCAGTCTTTCAGCTCACTGTTTTCTTCACCAGTCAGTTTGGTTTAGTCCCAACAGCTCTCCCCAAGCCCTCCATGTAGCTCTCCCTCCCTCACTGTACACTGCTGAAGTGCCCTGGAGCAAGGCACCCAGAACCTCCAGCTGCTCCAGTGGAGCGTCTCAGTGTCAGACTGGTTGTACTGGGCAGCTCCCAGTGTGAAAAAATGATACTAAACCAGTCAAATTTCTCTGAGTAAACAACAGTTTAAACATGAATCATCACATCCACCTCACTCGGTGACTGGTTAGCTGATTTTAGATTAGAAAGTAGGCGGAGTTTGAACTTGTCTCACAGCTCTCTTTATTTATTATTCCCTTAATTAATTTACGTAATTTCTTTATCTCCATATATATTCAAACAATATCACGTCTCTCTCCCTCTATGATGGACGGCTTTTCACAAGAAATAGAAAAACTTTAGATTTCAGATGTCGTATAAAGTTCTTTTCTAGCATAACCCGACTCTTACTGTCAGTTACAGCTTACATTTGATCAGCACATGGACGTTGTCCTTTAAAGTCAATGAAATGTTGCTTTGACTGGTTGCTCTTGAAGGACAGACAGCTGGCCTCGGGACAGTCTGGTCTCTGCTGCTGGACCCTGAAACAAAAACAGCACAGAAAAATGTGCATGTTGCAGAAAAACTCAGTGTCTCAGTGTCAGACTGGTTGTACTGGGCAGCTCCCAGTGTGAATGTATTTCAATGAAGAAGAGTGTTGGTGCTCAGAGGACTTCATCTGAGTCAGTAAAGGTTTAAAACCTGAAGATCTCACAACAGAGAGTCTGATAGAAACATATCGTCATCATCTTCATCATCACTTTGTTTTTATCATCAGTTTGAAATCCTTACCTTTGATCAACAGAGTGGCGTCCACCTTTGAACTTAATAGGATGATCCATAGACCCGTCACTCTTCATGGACACACAGCTGGGTTCAGGTCCAGGTTGTTCCATCTTCCTCCTGATAGAAACACCAGACACATTCTGCACTGAGGTGATTTAATAAACCTACTGTACTCAGTGTATTTGCATTCTGGTAGTTTTAGGAGACATTTAGTATGAAATCAATGTTTCATGTAGAAATGTTTCAATGTTGATGTTGAAGCTGTATTCAGTGCAGCAAAGGCAGGAAGTGATGCAGTGAGATGAACATGATGGTTGAAGAGTAATGCTGTCCAATCAGGATGAAGAGAGGAACCATGTGGTGTAAAAGAGTTTTACCTGAGTGACCTTCTGACTTCATCATCATCATCATCATCATCATCATCATCATCATCATCACTTTGTTTTCATCATCAGTTTGAAATCCTCACCTTTGATCAACAGAGTGGCGTCCATCTTTGAAGACTATAGGAAGACGCATAGACCGGTCACTCTTCATGGACACACAGCTGGGTCCAGGTCCAGGTTCAGGTTCAGGTTCAGGTCCAGGTCCAGGTCCAGGTCCAGATCCAGGTCCAGGACAGTCTGGTCTCTGATGGATCCTGGTCACATATGTAGAAACAGAGTTAGTGAATCAAAGACTTTGAGTCATGGGTCATGGACAGTTAGAGATGGTCATCTCACCTCTGAGCTTTGGTCTGGCTGTCATGTCCCCACACAGAGTGGTTTTTGGAAATTTGAGGAACCGATGTAGAAGCATTTTAAAGAAAACATGATTTATCTGCCAGGCTTGAACTGTTTGTAGCTCATCTGCTCTGTCAAATATATTGTGGGGAAGTTTTGATAGGGAATCCGCTGTAGCACCCCGGCACAACGAAGCCACAAAAATATCCAGATACTTGAAACTAGATTGAGCGGAGTTGAGATCTTCAAGAACTGAGTGAATGTAGTGGAGATACGCTTAGGACAGGGGTCGGCAACCTTTACTATCCAAAGAGCCATTTTGTCCTATTTTCCACCAAATGAAATTCGTCTGGAGCTGCAAAAGCTATTTGATATCACAGCTTATAAAGTGTTATATAGTTATATTATATATACAAAAACTATAGTTTGTTGTATTTCTGAAAATATATATCAAGAATAAAGACAATTCTTCACATTTTACTGCAATTTTACCTGTTATAACAATATCAAACTCTTATGAAGAGCTCAGTTTGCTGCAGCAGCTGAGGAATCGCTCTTTTTCGCTCATCTCCAGCGTGACACTTTTGAGCACATGCTGTGTGCTTGTTCTGGAAGCATACAGGTAAGCCAGCATCGTTGGCAGTGAAAGCAAATGAAGACGTCCACGCAGAGTCAAACTCTATTTTCCTCCGTGACTTTTCTTTTTTTGGATTTATCCATTGATAGTTTACCGAGGGCGTGGGTCTGAAAATCATGATTAGCCGTTTGCGTTCGTGGGGGAAAAGCACTTGACAGAGGTAGAGGATTTGACTGCCTGTGGGAATAATTAACAGAGAAGATTCTGTTCATTCTTGCTTATAAATTATATTCTCTCTGAACATGTGTCTCTTTTTGGAGAACGTCATGCGAGATATCTTCTTCGATCAGCGCAATTTCCCTGCTCTTCTTTCTATTTCCTCGTCTCAGCCCTGTGTGTCACGGTGTGTGTAAACCTCGCTCGAGTCAGGAAACTTGTCAGAATACCCATATTTGATTGGCTGAGCTGCATCACCTAATGTGATTTACAATGCATTGGTCGGTGTGTTTCCTGCACCGCCGAACAAGTGCCGTAACGGCTTAATAAGAGGCGCCAGTTAAACTATAAACTCAGTGCTTAATATGTATAATTCCGAATCATCAATCGGATTTAGGTCCTGGGTCCGGATCCGATCCGCCAGTTGGGGTTCCCTGATGTCGACTCAGGGAGCCGCAACAGAGGGGCTGAAGAGCCGCATGCAGCTCGCGAGCCGCAGGTTGCCGACCCCTGGCTTAGGAGGACCAAAGTCTCATGTTTGTTTTGAGGGTTCTGGGATGCGTAGAGGAGCTTTGAGAAGTGAAGTTAAAAGCTCGGGCTACCGGATAAGAGTTTAGAGAAGAAGCTTATTCCACTAAGGTGCACTTTGATGGCATGAGTTTTTAGATGATCATCATGGAATGGGTGAAGGTAACAAAAACAGGTCATGTTGACAAGATTTAACAGTGGAAAGGTTATAATGAACTGGTCATGTGGTGGAAGTAGTGGACATTCTTCCAAGCTGACCAGTAAAAAGAAAGGGTTGAGGGAGATCCAGGGTATCCATGATGAAGTTCTGGGACTCAATGATCAACGGAATTAGGGCGGGAATTACAAGTTGAACGAAAGAGTTGAAAATGGAGGAACCAATGGTGGATGTGTGTCTGCAAGAGCTCCTGAACTTCTGGAACGTTAAACGAGAAAGTGATGGAGTGATCTGGACATGAGGACTGTGTGGAGAACATACATATTACTGGTGTGTAATAGAGTGCCAGATTAGACAGCGCATGAACAGCATGATGGGTGGGGCGTAGCAGCGTCCTTTGTTGATTAAGTAAACGACTGCAGTTCATACTGTAATTGCTTTTATTCTTTCTGTTTTTACCATATAAAGTTCCTTTGAGTATGAGAATTTGTCATCTATCCGAACACTGAAGTAGTGCTTTTAATATGAGTTTTAGATCACTGAGTGCAACTTGGAGAGCGTTAAATCAATTTTGCAGGTTTAGTGTGGGCAATACAACACAATATTGTATAATCTGCATACAGATGTGCATGGCAGTTAGTTAAAGACTAGTCACTAGACCTCTGAAAGTAGTCCCTAGACTGCTGCAACTTGTCCCTAGACATCTGCAAAAAGTCAGTAGACATTTGCTATCAATCCCCAGATTGTTGCAACTAGTCCCCAGATCTCTGCTGCTATTCATTAATTAATTAATTTATATCAGAGATGTCATTGAGGATTTAAGGATTAAAAAACAAAGAGAAAAACAACAAAATCAGATAAAACCAGTACACACTGACGGACTGTGGCCCATGATCATGGCCCTGAACTGTCCATAGTCCATGTTTGAAGGTTACTTACCAATAATCCTTTTACCATAAAACATAGGGAAATTTTAAAATTCATTACAGAATACCAATTATTTGTTGTAATGTATTGACAAGATTGTTGAAAGGATATGTGAATGTGAGTTTCCCATCTCCAAATACTGAGGTATTTATATTCTGTAACCCTCATATATTTGAATCATTGTATAGTGGAAATATGAACTTTTTTTACTACTAGTATCTCTAGCTCTGGAGAACAACATCAACTATATCCTCTAGAACTAGTCCCTAGTCCTCTTCAACTAGTTCCTTGTCCTCTTCAACTAGTTCCTTGTCCTCTTCAACTAGTTCCTCGACCTCTAGAACTAGTCTATAGACCTCTCTGCATACATTGGTTCTCACTTCATAGACTGATAAGTTCAACATAATAACACATTGTCATTGAGCTTATGAAGTGATTCATTAACAGAGTAGAACTGGTCATTTGATCTATGAGAGCACTTTGACCAACAGAGGCCTCAATAAACATGAAATATGAGCTTCATAAAATACCTGAAGGATCAAAGTCCAGACTTTAGTCCAGTATCAGAATTCAATCTAACGACTGTATCTGTTTTATAGATTTATAGGTTCATTATGAATTAATGTTTAAGTGAAAGAGCAGAGAAACAGTCAACATGAAGTTAGTAAGAATGAATATGTTGAAGGTAAAACAGTATCAAATGTAATGAGAAGTGTTGAGTGTGATACCTTTCCATGTTGCTGATAAGCTGCAGCCACCTGATGAAGACAGACAGACGGGTTCATCATTAGTCTTCAGTCTCATTTGATTTGTGTCTCATCAGGAAATGGGATCTGTTTCTGCATGTAGACTTTAAAGACAGCCAGCTGTAGTTTCAAGTATCTGTTGTCAGATCAGCTTTGTGCTGTGGACTCATTATCAAAGACAGGAGGTCAACACATGAACCAACAAAGAGCAGCTCGTCTGTCATGAATTAAAGTTCCACTTACTCAGTTTCTTCTCATGAACTTCAACACTCTGCAGCTCTCTGCTGTCTGGACCAGGTCTGTGTGGAAAAAAAGTTTTGTGTTGATGTGAGTGAGACGATGAGCTCCTCTTCTTCTTCTTCATCAGTCCTCAGTGTCTTCAGGCTGCTGTCACACTCCAACACTTTAATAAACCAGTCTGAACCTGCAGCACTCAGTTCAAAGATCAGCTGCATCATGTTTATATGACTTTATATGATACGTGTTAAAGTTTAACCCACAGCATCTTCCACACTGGAACAAACCTGAGAACATAAAGCTCCTCATCACTGACATCATCAACACTCCAACACTGTTATTGACTTTAAAAGAGGACATGAATTCACCTCCAGAGCTGTAAATGTGACGTACCAATCTCCCCCGGGGATACATGAAGTATCCATCTAGTCACATATTATATACATACAATGGCTATAAAAAGTATTCACCCCCCTTGGATGTTTTCCCATTTTGTTGCTTTTATACATGAAATCATGGTCAATAAAAAGCTTCTTTCATGTCAATGTGAAAACAGATTTTTACAAACTAATGTCAATTAATTAAAGATATATAGTGTAAAATAACTGTTTGCATAAATATTCACCCCCTTTAAAGTGACTGACCTAATTCAACAGAAGTCCAGCTAGTTGATGCCAGCAGTGTCACACGTAGTGAAATGGAGATGACCTGAGTGCAGTTGATGTGTGTCGAGTGATTGTAGTATAAACACACCTGTGTCTGGGAGGTCCAGTCTCTGGTTCATCAGTATTCCTGCTACAATTGCAACATGAAGACAAAAGAACACTCCATGCAACTCAGAGAAAAGATCATTGAAAAGTGTAAGTCAGGAGATGGCTACAAAAAGATTTCCAACTCACTGGACATCCCACAGAGTTCAGTTCAGTCCATCATTAAGAATTGGAAGGAGTATGGGACTTGTTTAAATCTCCTAGAGCTGGCCGTCCTCACACACTGAGTGACCGGGCAAGAAGAGGACTGATGAGGGAGAACACCAAGACACCTAGGACCACTCTGAAGGAGTTCAAAGCTTCAGTGACTCAGATGGGAGAGACTGTACATACAGCAACTGTTGCCCGGGTTCTTCACCAGTCGGAGCTGTATGGGAGAGTGGCAAAGAGAAAGCCACTGTTAAAAAAAGCTCATATGAAATCTCGCCTGGAGTTCACTCAAAGGCATGTTGGAAAAATTGAGCTTTTTGGCCATCAGACTAGACGCTATGTTTGGTGAACACCAAACACTGCACATCACCACAAACACCATCTTCACTGTGAATCATGGTGGTGGCAGCATCATGCTCTGGGGATGCTTCTCAGCAGCAGGCCCTGGAAGGCTTGTAAAGGTAGAGGGGAACATGAATGCAGAAAAATATCCCCAAATCCTGGAGGATAATCTGACTCAGTCTGCAAGAGAACTACGACTTGGGAGAAGATTTATTCTCCAGCAAGACAACGACCCCAAGCATACAGCAAAAGCTCCACAGAATGGTTCAAAGACCACAAGTTGAATGTTCTGGAGTGGAAGTCAAAGCCCAGACCGCAATCCAATCCAGAATTTGTGGCTGGACTTGAAAAGAGCTGTTCACGCCCGATCCCTGAGCAACCTGACAGAGCTTGAGCTGTTTTGAAGAAGAATAGAGAAAAATCTTAGTGTCCAGATGTGCCAGCCTGAGTGAGACACATCCACACACACACTCAGTGCTGTGATTGCAGCCAAAGGTGCATCTCCAAAATACTGACCTGAAGGGGGTGAATACTTATGCAATCATTTACTTTACCGTATATATTTTTAATTAATTGACATTATTTTGTAAAAATCTGTTTTCACTTTTTTTGCAAATTCTTGTCAAAAAAGCCAAATTATATTGACCATGATTTCATGTGTAAAATCAACAAAAGGATGAAACATCCAAGGGGGTGAATACTTATGCAAGGCACTGTACATGTACATCAGAAAGAGGAGAGTCAGGACTACAGTTGTCTTCCCTAACACGTCTTGTTCTGCTGCGCCCTCAGGTGGTGGAGGTCTGCTACGACGTCCTGAAGGAGCGTATCTTCTCCAAATAACGAGGGAAACAAGGGAAGGTGACCTTTGTTGACTGATTGAAATGTCATTAATACAATAAATGACTTAAGCAGGATTTCCTCTTTGCTCTATTTCTCTAAGATATCCAGTTTATCCTACAACGTTCGGCCTGTTGTGACAGTCAACAACGACAGTATATGGAACATATTTCACTGGGGATGTAACAATATACGGTGACTCAATACATCATACTGAGCAGCTGAAAAGTGGATCACAATGTGGACACATTTTCTTTATTTGAATAATAAAAGAGAGAAAAGTGTCTGGGTTGGGACTACTTTTCTCTCCAACGTTTCTGTGACACTTACATTGAGGTGTGATGAGGTTTAAAAAGCCTTTTAACCTTTTGTTTCTGTATTCTGAACTTGTTCGACTGGTAATATGTTGATAATATCTGAGCCTTTGGTTTTCTTTAGTGAAGCCTGGTTCACCCACACAGCTGCTTCCACTTGTGGCCTAATTAGAGCTCTTGTCAGGACTGTGTGGATGTGAACAGACCGAGATCTATTAACACCTTCTGACTCTCCTGTTCTCTAACTTCTGTTAAGCTGCTGCAGCTCACAGCTTTATGATTTATTAGTCATTGATCATATGAGTTGTTTGTTCAAATTAATAATATTCTAACATTTCTTTTCAGGGAATTCAGAAAGAGGAAATATAAGATTATTTGATATTTACACAATATTTAACAACTATTTGAACCTTTTTTTTTAACAAACTATGAGATTCTAACAATTCTTCTGTTAACATGAAGCAACTTTGAACCTTTTCGAGACATCGAGGTGAAATCTGATTGGATAAAAGCTCTCCTTAAAACAAGCTGCACTGGAAGCAGCGCTGCAGGCTGGAAGCAGAGCAACAGAGGACAGTAGCTGTGCAATGAGAAAATAAGATAATGGGAAAAATAATTAGAATACATGTAGTGTATTTATGAAAAATGATTAAATAATAAAATAGCTATAACTTTGTGATTCTGTTTAGGCCCTGACGGCCCACCACTGCCATTCATAACATTGCTGATGTCTTCCTGCTCACCAATCTCAACACAGATCTCCTCCACGCTCCATGAAAACAAAAGAGGGAATAACTCAGGTTATAGAGCTCCTCTTTAAACCATCCATCTGCTGAGTCCATATTTTCGGTTGGTTCCTTCTGTCAAGTTAAGGCAAAAAGGTAGCAGGAGATGGACCCAAACACAGAGACACGGGGAGCAGAAGGATGAAGAAATGGTGATTTTAATAAAGAAAATGTCACACACATGTATACTACATGTGTATATAACCTCCAACACACACTCAGTCACAGTTTATTTCTTTCTTTAAGATTAAAATCTAATTAAATCTAACGACTGAATGCGTCAGTTTATTTCCTTGTTAAATTTAATTAAAGATAATAATTATTTTGAATCTTTAGTCCAAACGTGTTCAGTTGTTCAGGACTCTGAGACTTGATGTGCAGGGAGAGGACGCCCCCTGCTGGATGAACAACACCACAGTCTGTGTCCCAAATCCATCATTCTACACACAATGTACTAAATACTGATCATATAGTGAACAAACAATCACCTTTATCATGTTAGAGTCACTGTTATTAACACGTATTGTTGGAAAGTCACAGAGCTCAGTTAAAGTTCATCAGATACAACTTTTATTTACTACATTTTATTTATACACATATACACCTACACACATACATATGCACACACACACACACACACACACTTACACACACATTTAATGAATTCCAAAAAGATGATTGTTGGCTGTAATGTTTTTCTGATGGAATATAGGCTATATTTTATGTGTGTGTGTATATATATACAGTATATATTAAAAAATCGAATGATTATTTTAACATATTATTCTGTTTTTATAATCCTCTGTAATAATAAACAGAATAAACACCTCTCCGGGGAATCCAAGCAATACATGATGTTCTGTTTGGACACATAAGATGTACGACCTTCAAGAATGAGAGTAAGGTTGTTGAAGTTACATCACTCTGTTCAGAGTATTGTTTCATCAACCTCTAGCATACTGGAGAGAGAACACTACAAACACCACCCTGAGGATAAACTCCTAATCACATTCTCTAACTAACATCAGCTGTGTGTGATCCTGTACACACTGAACTATCTGGTCAGCAGAGAGAAAGTTTCTCTAGCAGGAGGAGACTCTCCCTCCTACAGAGAACACAGAGACACTGAGGAACCAGAACCAGACCAGAACAAGAACCCAAAGCCAGGATAAAGAGGTTCAGTGAATGTGGTGTTGAAGGTGTGGAGGTGGATCAGTGTGTCAGAGGAGACTCTGTAGAAGGACAGAGAGCCAGCAGGACAGTCCACATACACTGCTACTCTACCAGAGGAGGAGGAGGAGGAGGAGGAGGAGGAGATGAATGTTCTTGCCTTATTGTGATAGACAGAGTAACCACCATCAGAGCACAACAGACTCCAGGACTGATCATTCCTTCCAAACAAACAGTCTTCACTGTCTCCTCTCCTTCTCATTCCTCTGTAACTCACTGATATAGAAACTCCTCCTCTCCACTCGACCTCCCAGTAACAGCGACCAGTCAGACCAGTTCTACACAGCAGCTGAGGCCAGACATCAAATCTGTCTAGATGATCAGGATATGACTGAACCTTCTTCACATGTGTCACCTTCCTGTTGTTGTCAGACAGTTTGAGGTTTCTGTGTACTGTGTTTGTGTCGAGTGTGAGTTCACAGGAATCTGATGGAGAGAACAAGACACAATACAGCTGCAGTTATTAATCTATCATCTGTTTGATGATGACATCAGAGATGTGAATGAGTGATGTCACAGTTTGAAGATGCTTTGTTTTCATGAATCAAAGTCAAAGCACACTTACACTTCCTCAGACCTGGTCTGAACCATCGGACTCCAGCAGGCTCCACCCTGAAAGGAGGAGGGGGGTCAGAGCAGCATGAAACATGGACATTACATCGCTCTCACACACAGAGCTTTGTTATTCATGTTCACATGGAGCACTTATTATTCATCAGCTCATATTCTTTTACTTCACTGGAGCTTCTTCTGATTGGCCCATGACGACAGCTCATTATGTTCACTTATTCATGATATATTATTATCAGTATTATATTGACAATCATCATCCATTTCACACTCAGTTTCCTCTTCCAGTCAGTCAGTAAATCACATGTTTAAACCTGCATCAAATAATTTCTTTGTCCACTTGTGGTTCAGTGAAAACAAGCTGTAAACACAACATCTGACATATTATCAGCTTATAAAGTAGTTGTGTCGGTTCTGGGTCGTGGTCGCACTGCATGGGCGGAGTCAGTTTGTTAATAGAACCTCTACAAGTTCAAACCAACGGATGTACGACCTTTAAACTAGTGAACAAGTAGCTGATTACCTGTGAAATCTCTGACATCTAAACCAAAGTCAAGTCTCCCTTCAGTTGCTCATGGACGCAATCAGCCAGTGTAAACCAGACTTAATATCACGGCTTGATGCTTCTACTGAAACCAATAATACGGTGGTGATATTAATTATGATCTTTTATACACAGTATATATATATAATATAAGAGGTAAACACCAAATCACTGCAGTACAACAAAGAGTCAGCTGCAACGAAGACGACGTTGAGGACTTAAAAACCTGCATCAGTCACATTGAAAAAGAAACCAGTGAGCTGAAACAGAAGGCGGACTCAATGGAGAATTACAGCAGGTAATGGAGAGAGCTCACTCAGCCCCACACAGATGTATGTGGAAGGTGTCAGCAGCATGTAGGCACCTATGTGCATTTAATGTGGCTCTGTCCAGAAATTCATACATTATGGGTTGAAATTGGTAACCAAGTATCCTCCATAACACAGTGTCCTATTGAGCTCAATCCTGTACAATGCATCCTAGGCCTAGACGCTGCCTCACCAGTATTAAACAGATATAAGAGAATTCTTAGTCTTCTATGGTTCTGTGCACGGTTATCAATCTTACAGTATTGACTAGACGGCGCACAACCATCTGTTTCAAGTTGGCTTTATAATGTTCTACAACTACTCCCATTGGAGAGGCTCACACATGTTCTCCAAGGAGACATAAATGGGTTCTTCTCTGTTTGGAACCCTGTTATGGATTTTATTGGAGAGGACTATGCCGAAACCATACGAATAGGTTTTGCAACGTGGGATCCAAGTGAGCTGGTGAAGGGAAAAGTCCACAATATTTAATATTATTTAATTGTTGTGACAGGTATAATATGGATGATGATGATCTACAACTGTGGTGTCTGTATAGTTAGCCTCAATTAATATTTAATTGTTATTGCAGGGTCAATATGGAGGGTGATGATTTATGTTTATTTTGGTTTCTTGTGTCTCGATTGTTTTTGTGTCCGAGTCTGATTGTTTGTATAGTTAGCAGGTATGTTATGTTATGTGCTGTTCTTTTTGGGGGTAACATGTGGTGTGTAAACTATATAAACTGAAAATAAAATGATTGAAAGAAAGTAGTTGTGTCTAACATGATATCAACCAGCTGCTTCCACATCCAGCAGTTACACATCAACATGATGATTCATCAGGAGTCTTTGTGTTTGTGTCACCTGATGAATGGAAGTCCAATATTCTCTCTCTTTTAGCTCTGTTTTTGGTCTCCACCACCTCCTGAGGGAAACATCTGCCTCTTTAGCTGCTAAATGCTCCACTATGTTCACCAGCAAGTCTTTAACTGAGTCTGTCTGCTGTTTGCTGCTGAGCAGGTAGTGAACAGTGGCTTCATCACAGCTTGTTGGATGAAAACAGCTGCTGCTGGAAACACTGAGAAAACTAGGAGCTAAAAGAGCTGTAGAGATGGAGACAATTCTCTGTGGGTTCATCACCACCACACGACTCTTCACCATTACACAGAGTCAGCTGATCCGTTGTCAATATAGAAGTATTGATTGTTGGATGTTTTGGTCCTGACAAGCAACCTCTTGTGTTTGTGTAATAATGACTGTTGTCTCTCAGAAGTAAAGGAGAAAGTAGCCTGAAATCACTACAGCGCCACAAACCCTCTGATGAAGGAGGTCGGGGGGATGGTTGGATGTACAAAGCTGTTCACATCCCGTCTCTTAGCAACAGTCAACACTGGTTTCTATTATCTGTAATCTGAGGGTGAACATATTACAGTTCAAGTCCGTCTGCAGCCACAGAGCACTGCCTGTGTCCCCCTATAACTTTGGTCCAGTCCTAAATAAACCTCTTTGGGCTCTGACACACCATGTCCACAATCAGCTGTTGGTTCTTCACTGAGCTATAGATGCAGCATGCCTCTTCGTACCTGAGAGTTTCCAGTCTCCAGTGTGGATCATTCAGTCCAGAAGACAGCAGCTTCACTCCTGAGTCTCCTGGATGATTGTAGCTCAGGTCCAGCTCTCTCAGATGGGAGGGGTTGGCGCTCAGAGCTGAGGCCAGAGAAGCACAGCCTTCCTCTGTGATCAGACAGCCTGACAGGCTGCAAACACACAAAACAACACACGTCACATAATCTGAGGGAACTGTGAGGGCTGGAAGGTTACTGCAGTACTGAGATACTGTCGGTTACTGTGGGGTTACATTAACATAGTTACTGACTGTTTTCTAGTCACAACCAAACACTCACTAATGTCCATCAACAATCTGACAACATTACTGCTAACTCTTTGATTCTTCTCTGAAATTTCAAGTTATAACAGCAGAGTGAGAAAAAAAAGATCATAAAACATGTTTAATTGATATTTTTAAAATAGAAACAAATTAAACACAATTGGTTTAAAACCATGCAAGCACAGACACAATCTTATGCAGGTTAAGAATGTATCCATTAATGTAAATCAGGATTAAGGTGGTCATCAGTGGAACAAATTGATGAATCCTGACCTGAGAGTTTCCAGTTCACAGTGTGGACTCTCTAGTCCACCAGACAGCAGATTCACTCCTGAATCGTGCAGGTTGTTGTTACTCAGGTCCAGCTCTCTCAGACTAGAGGACTGGGAGCTGAGAACTGAGGACAGAGCTTCACAGCTTCTCTTTGAGAGGTTACAGTCACTCAGTCTGAAGAGACAATGATGAAGAAAAAATGAGCAATAAGTAGAAAAGAAAGCAGCATATTTAAGTTATGATATATGAATCTAACTCTCTCTGTACTTACAGCGCTTTGTTGGAGGCTTTGACCACTGGCAGCAGCCTCAGAAGAGCCTCCTCTGAAGCAGAGTATTTCTTCAGGTCAAACACGTCCAGATCTTTTTCTGATGACAGTAAGATGAAGACCAGAGCTGACCACTGAGCAGGAGACAGTTTATCTGTGGAGAGACGTCCTGAACTCAGGGACTGTTGGATCTCCTCCACTAGAGAACCATCATTCAGTTCATTCAGACAGTGGAACAGATTGATGCTTTTCTCTGGAGACACATTCTCACTGATCTTCTTCTTGATGTACTGGACTGTTCTCTGATTGGTCTGTGAGCTACTTCCTGTCTGTGTCAGCAGACCTCGTAGCAGAGTCTGATTGGACTCCAGTGAAAGACCCAGGAGGAATCGGAGGAACAAGTCCAGGTGTCCATTTGGACTCTGTAAGGCCTTGTCCACAGCACTGTGGTAGAGACGTTTTGGTTTAGGTTTGTCTCTAATGACTTTAGACAACCGGGAGGTTGTTTGTTCTTCTGACAGCAGATTGACTCCAGAGTTGATGAAGGTCAGATGGACATGAAGAGCAGCCAGAAACTCCTGAACACTCAGATGGACGAAGCAGAACACCTTGTCCTGGCACAGTCCTCTCTCCTCTCTAAAGATCTGTGTGAACACTCCTGAGTACACTGAGGCTGCTCTGATATCGATGCCACACTCTGTCAGGTCGGATTCATAGAAGATCAGGTTCCCTTTCTGCAGCTGATCAAAAGCCAGTTTTCCCAGAGACTCAGTCATCTTCCTGCTCTCTGGACTCCAGTGTGGATCTGTCTCAGCTCCTCCATCATACTTGACCTTCTTCAGTTTGGACTGAACCACCAGGAAGTGGATGTACATCTCAGTCAGGGTCTTAGGCAGCTCTCTTCCCTCTCTCATCTTCAAAACATCCTCCAGAACTGTAGCAGTGATCCAGCAGAAGACTGGGATGTGGCACATGATGTGGAGGCTTCGTGAGGTCTTGATGTGGGAGATGATCCTGCTGGCCTGCTCCTCATCTCTGAATCTCTTCCTGAAGTACTCCTCCTTCTGTGGGTCAGTGAACCCTCTGACCTCTGTCACCATGTCAACACACTCAGGAGGGATCTGATTGGCTGCTGCAGGTCGTGTGGTTATCCAGAGGCGAGCAGAGGGAAGCAGTTTCCCCCTGAAGAGGTTTGTCAGCAGCACATCCACTGAGGTGGACTCTGTAACATCAGTCAGGATCTCATTGTTGTGGAAGTCCAGAGGAAGTCGACACTCATCCAGACCGTCAAAGATGAACAGAACCAGGAACTCTTCAAACCTGCAGATTCCTGCTTCTTTGGTTTCACTGAAGAAGTGATGAACAAGTTCCACCAAGCTGTACTGTTTCTCTTTCAGCACATTCAGCTCTCTGAAAGTGAATGGAAATGTGAACTGTATGTCCTGGTTGTCTTTGTCTTCAGCCCAGTCCAGAGCGAACTTCTGCGTTAAGACTGTTTTCCCAATGCCAGCCACTCCCTTTGTCATCACTGTTCTGATTGGTTCCTCTCTTCCAGGTGAGGCTTTAAAGATGTCTTCTCGTCTGATGGTTGTTTCTGGTCTGTGTGGTTTCCTGGATGCTGTTTCAATCTGTCTGACCTCATGTTCACCATTGACCTCTGCAGTACCTCCCTCTGTGATGTAGAGCTCTGTGTACATCTGATTCAGAAGGGTTGGGTTTCCTGCTTTAGCGATCCCCTCAAACACACACTGGAACTTCTTCTTCAGGTTAGATTTGAGTTCACGCTGACAAACTGCAGCAAGAAGTCCTGAATGAACACACAACAAAGAAGATCAATGAGTCAAACAATAGATTTCAACATTTCATTTCCTCAAAGAATGAGTCTATGAATATATTTTGGTCCATCTCTTGAGACATTAGTAAACGTCCCATTTATCCAGCATGTTAAATCTTTAGAGAAATCCTCTTACTGCTCTGCAGACAGTCAGCCAGCTCCTCCTGCTTCATTCTCCTCAGGAAGTGCAGTGTGATCTTCACAAATGCCTCTCTGCTGCTCCTCCTCTGCTCTTCATCCTCACCGTCCAACACCTCCTCATCCTCTCTAAGCATTCTGGGTAATCTGAACTCACAACCTTCTGGATCTTCTTCAGCTCGTTCTTCACAAAAGTGACGATGTTCTCCTCCAGCAGCTGGAACAGAATATTCTATGAATGACACAAACTAAAACCATGGAACCAAACATCAGATCCATGTTGGACAGACTAACAATCCACTGGTCTACAAAGTGCAGCATGGAGATGATTGTGAACAGAATAGATGTAAAAGTAGTTGTACATGTACAGACCATAAATATGGAGTCCAGGTGTGTTTGATGCTGCTGGGCAGACTGACCTCTGGGAACCTCTGAGCTCTCCTGGTCCTCTCTGTGGAGGAATCATGAAGAATCAGCTCACATTGTGTTTGTCCACACAGAGACCAACACAAGGTAAAGGTCCATGAAGTAATATGTGGATGTGGATCAGATGAGTCCCTGTAGTGGTAAAGGTTTACTAGTCCTGCTGATCCCACTGAGAATCAACAGCTCAGTCTTTCAGCTCACTGTTTTCTTCACCAGTCAGTTTGGTTTAGTCCCAACAGCTCTCACCAAGCCCTCCATGTAGCTCTCCCTCCCTCACTGTACACTGCTGAAGTGCCCTGGAGCAAGGCACCCAGAACCTCCAGCTGCTCCAGTCTCAGTGTCAGAGTTTGTACTGGGCAGCTCCCAGTATGAAAGAATGACACTAAACCAGTATATTGCTGCTGCTAAGGGCAGACGCCCCTCGATTACAAATCTCCCTGTAGAGTCCAAGCGCCAAAGACTCTGTCAAGACTTTATCATCACATATCATCGGTTAATAAAAAACAATTATCTTTTCTTCATCTAACTTGTCTCTCCTGATTGAACTGCCACTAGTCTGCATACCTTGATAACTTGTTCCCAGGCCTCTGAATGTAGTCCCCAAACCCCTGCAGCTAGTCCCCAGACCTCTGAACCTGGTAATTAGTTTTCTGAAACTACTCCTCATACCTCGAAACCAAAACTCTGGAGCTATTTCCCAGACAACTTCAGCTAGTCCCCAGAGCACTGAAGCTTTTCTAAAGACATTTGCAGCTAGTCCCATTCCTCTGTCTCCAGAAATCTGCAGCTATCTGAAAATATGACCTCTCCTGGTCGACCCTGTGGAGGAATTAGCTCACATTGTGTTTGCACCAGAAACTGTTTACAGTTAATGACTTACACACAAACACATACAGACCGGTTAGTTAAATATATTGAGTTATGTCATGATTGATCATCATGAAAACAACACTGTAAACAATGCAAGACCAATTCTGTGTTTCATAACTGAGAATCAGAACAGTTCATCATTGGTTTCATTGGTTTTAAGAACTTACTCTGGGTCATAAGAATGGCGTCCATCTTTGAAGTTAATCAGACGACCTTTAGACCGATCACTCTTCATGGACACACAGCTGGGTACAGGAAACTTTTCTCTCTGCTGCTGTGAACTGATAGAAACACTGAGATTTACTGAATATACACAATTTCTCTTTCTGCTTTCACTGTTTTTATTGGACAGTGAAAGTTATGTTGTTGCCATTGAAACATGTCTTTAATGATGAAGAAGACACAGCTTCTTTATGGTGACTTGTTGTCATTACAATGAGACACAATAACTAAAACTATTCGAGTCACATCTTGTAGCAGTTTGACTTGGAGCCGGGGAGCCTGACTGGTAGATATGTGTGACGCAGGAGCGAGCGAGCTTAAAGGCGCTGATCTCCACAATCTGATGTGGTACATGGAGTTTTGTCATTTTATACCAATGCCAGGCTAAGACTTAATACTGTCGACCTGCCACCCCACTTGAGCCCCGCACTATGTTCCCTGATTGCAATTGCGATTATCAATCTGGGGCTTTTGCTTTAATGAGGGTATTTCTGGAGTCATCTGCAAAGCAACAGCCTAGTTACCAACAAAGGCTGCGACATATAAGTACAAACATCCAACAGGCAACTCTTTTAAACCACTGACTCTTCATCGAACTGCACTCTACCACCAGAACCCCTGCAGGTAGTGCCAAACATATGAAGCTCTAGCGTAAGTTCAGTCAGGAAGACTATACTCTTGTATGCAGTGACGTGCGGTGAGGTTCGTGGCTGGTGAGGCACTGACTCGATCTTTCAGAGTCAGATTTACAAATATATGAACCCAAAATAGAGTATCTTAAATCACCATTCAATTGGCAGCTTGCACATTGACTACTGGTTGCTTTTCATATCAGCATTATTTACACACACATAGGTACGGAACATATTTGAATGCACCAGGAGCGTGTGTGCCGCGATCTGCGACCTGCCCCACCAACCTGTTTCAGAAGCGGAGCGAAAATCGCGAGATCCCGCGATAATCTGTGTAACAACCACGGATTTATAAAGAGAACAACAAACACAGACAAGCTTACTTTACCTGTCCGACGTTGGATTGCTGTTGATTTGGTCACATTTCCCTGTTTTTTGAGAATTGTTTAAGTTTAGATATTTAATCTTAAATGTTTGCGGTCAAAGCTAAATATAAAACGAAGAAGAGAAGTGTAGAAGAAGAGTAACGGAACTACGAGCATAACCCGACCCGTGGGCTCTCTTACGCCCCCTTCATTGAGGCAGAGGTACTGTGTGCCTCCCCTCTGTGCTTTTTCACTGCGGTTTCTGTCAAATCAGCAAGACTGAATATGTTCTACACATACGTGAAATACATGAGCTATTCTATGGAAAGAAATGACATATAATACAAGTGTCAACCAGGGACGTGCGGTCAGGGGAGGCACCTGTCATCATGAAAAGTAAAAAACAAATAATGATAAAATAAAATAACAATTAATATGTTTCTACTGATCTGTGCTATAAATGTAATTTCTGTATGATTCCCATCATTTCAAGCATTTTTGTAATCAAAATCGCTGAATTTGCGCATTTCCTGTTCAAACAGAGGAGACGCGAGGTGAGGCAGCGACGAGCTCTGCCTCACCTCAGATTGCGCAATCCCCACAAACTGGGTTGAGCGCGTGCCTTTTGCTCTAAGGCACGCGCTCAACCCAGCTCGTCGCTGCCTCACCTCGCGTCTCCTCTGTTTGAACAGGAAATGCGCAAATTCAGCGATTTTGATTACAAAAATGCTTGAAATGATGGGAATCATACAGAAATTACATTTATAGCACAGATCAGTAGATAAATATTCATTTTTATTTTATTTTATCATTATTTGTTTTTTACTTTTCATGATGGCAGGTGAGCCTCCCCTGACCGCACGTCCCTGCTTGTATGCTGAGGCTAAAAGTTTCTTTCTCACTCATTATTTCCTTGTTGTCACTGTTCGGGGCTGTCAATCATAATATCAGCTGTTTAGATCAGCTGGTCTCTATCCAATATTACAATGAAACAATCGGATCATTTTCCTATCATCTTGCTGCTGTCTACTTATGTTTACTCTGCAATTGTTGCATTTTTATCATATTCTACTAAATGCCCATATTAATTGTGTTCTGATATGTGGTGTCATATCAGGTAAGTGGTGTTATATCGTCGTATCTGGTAAGTAGAAACCTATTCATTTTATTTTTACAAGTGGTTCATATTCTTGTATTCTCATAATTTAGTCATAGGCTATCTGCTACATTTCCATTACTTCTGTAATTGCTCACAATCATTGTATTCTAATAAGTGACGTCATGGACATCGTATATCGAAGTGGTATCAGATCCATCGCATAACTAATTCTCAGGTCACTGCTGACTTGTTTGGTTAAATCCATTCAATGTCTTATGAGTGATGTGTGATTCATTTAAAGTGCAGGTAATGGAGTCATTCCAGTACACTAGTCTAAGCTCAAACTGTTGCTATTCAGGTCACTGCTGGCCATTAGCCATTGCTGACTAGAGCCTATACATTGCAATCGGGGCATTGCTGTCCTCAGGCCATTGCTGGCTAAGATCAAAAAAGTTGATCTCGCAAATGCTCTGGTCAGTGCTGACCTAGTCATTGCAGCGTTTTCGTTCACGTTTACTCATTTGTGGTAAATCGCTGATTCTAATCTAAACGTCAAATTTCTGTCATGCTCCTTGTTATGCCTCATCTCTTAGCAGCTTATGCAATCTTCATCCATCATTTGTGACCCGTTTCATTCCCGCTTGGTAAGTCAACATTCTTTTGGGGTAAATATTAGGCTGTGTTTTTTTTTTTTTCCTTTTGGGGGATTTATATTGCTGCTGCTAAGGGCAGACGCCCCTCAATTACAAATCTCCCTGTAGAGTCCAAGCGCCAAAGACTCTGTCAAGACTTTATCATCAGTTAATAAAAAACAATTATCTTTTCTTCATCTAACTTGTCTCTCCTGATTGAACTGCCACAAGTCTGCATACCTTGATAACTTGTTCCCAGGCCTCTGAACGTAGTCCCCAAACCCCTGCAGCTAGTCCCCAGACCTCTGAACCTGGTAATTAGTCTTCTGAAACTACTCCTCATACCTCGAAACCAAAACTCTGGAGCTATTTCCCAGACAACTTCAGCTAGTCCCCAGAGCACTGAAGCTTTTCTAAAGACATTTGCAGCTTGTCCCATTCCTCTGTCTCCAGACATCTGCAGCTATCTGAAAATATGACCTCTCCTGGTCGACTCTGTGGAGGAATTAGCTCACATTGTGTTTGCACCCGAAACTGTTTACAGTTAATGACTTACACACAAACACATACAGACCGGTTAGTTAAATATATTGAGTTATGTCATGATTGATCATCATGAAAACAACACTGTAAACAATGCAAGACCAATTCTGTGTTTCATAACTGAGAATCAGAACAGTTCATCATTGGTTTCATTGGTTTTAAGAACTTACTCTGGGTCATAAGAATGGCGTCCATCTTTGAAGTTAATCAGACGACCTGTAGACCGATCACTCTTCATGGACACACAGCTGGGTACAGGAAACTTTTCTCTCTGCTGCTGTGAACTGATAGAAACACTGACATTACATCATCATCATCATTCAATCATGAAGAATCAGCTCACATTGTGTCTGTCCACACAGAGACAAACACAAGGTGAAGGTCCATGAAGTGATATCTGGATGTGGATCAGATGAGTCCCTGTAGTGGTAAAGGTTTACTAGTCCTGCTGATCCCACTGAGAATCAACAGCTCAGTCTTTCAGCTCACTGTTTTCTTCACCAGTCAGTTTGGTTTAGTCCCAACAGCTCTCACCAAGCCCTCCATGTAGCTCTCCCTCCCTCACTGTACACTGCTGAAGTGCCCTGGAGCAAGGCACCCAGAACCTCCAGCTGCTCCAGTGGAGCGTCTCAGTGTCAGACTGGTTGTACTGGGCAGCTCCCAGTACGAACAAATGACACTAAACCAGTAAAGTTTCTCTGAGTTAACAACAGTTCAAACATGAATCATCACACCCACCTCACTCAGTGATTGGTCAGCTGATTTTAGGTGAGAAAGTAGGCAGAGTTTGAACTTGTCTCACAGCTCTCTAAGACGGATGGCTTTTTACAAGAAATAGAAACAATTTAGATTTATTTTTTAGCATAACCCGACTCTTACTCTCAGTTACAGCTTACATCTGATCAGCACATGGAGGTTGTCCTTTAAAGTCAATGAAATCTTGTGTTGACTGGTCGCTCTTGAAGGACAGACAGCTGGCCTCGGGACAGTCTGGTCTCTGCTGATGGACCCTGAAACAAAAACAGTATTGATACAAGTTGAGGAAACTTTGTCCTTGTCCTTAATGAAGAAAAACATGTCATGTGTCCACTTTATTAAGTACATCTGTGAAGTCTAAAACAATTCAATAAAACAGTGCTGCACTAAATTCTACCTTTACAAAGATGATAATGTCCAGTTTTTGTGTCAGAAGTGTGTTAAATCAGTTCTATGTCTATTACTGAAGTAACAGTTAAAGGTGGTGTTGTACTGGACTACATTATACTGACTCAGTTAAAGGTGGTGTTGTACTGGACTACATGATACTGAGAGCTGTGTTTGATGGTCAGAATATTAGGAACCCCTCTGAACATAATGAAGTCTGGTACAACACCATCAGTAACTTTGACCTCAGTGATAAAACATAATGAACTGAGTGAACTCCTCTGTGACGGTGTCAGTAAAAAGTGAACACTATGTGTGAACAGGTAGAGATGGTCATCTCACCTCTGAGCTTTGGTCTGGCTGGTTTTAGAGGGAGGGACTCCCTCCTCTCTGTCCTCACACTGATTCATAGCAGAGTCCACACCTTCACACAAACACAACAACATTATTTCTCTTCATCATGACAAACACACACAGCTCATTCACCTCAATACTAAAGACACTCATGGGACAGTTTCCATGTTGTTGTCACTTTGAGCTGCAGAGTCATCTCTAAGAAATGACGTTCACAATGCTCTTTAGTCTGTTGGCTTGTTTGAAGACTAGAGGAAGACACTTCATGTTCTCTGGGGATGACGTCACTTTTCACTTTCTTTGACTGACTTTGAAAAGCTCTTCAACGTTTGAAATGTTCCTCTGTTTCCACGTCTACTACATCCAGTCAGAGCATGAAGCAGCTAGTCCAATAATCCAAAATCAGTCATGTGACCTTGTTAGCTGCTGCTGAATTCACATCACTTTGTACCTTCATGTGTAGAGGAACCAGTGAGAGCAGAGCTGAAAGCATCAGTCCAATCATTGATCAGCACATCAGCACTCATTCATCCTTTACATCATCTCTCCTGTATCAGCTGCTTCTCTCTGTTTCCTATCAGTGTCAGCTGAATCCCTTTGGCTTCTTGTTGCTCACACTAAAGACTGAAGTGAACAAACCTTTAGTTAATTGTGACTTCAGTTGTTTTTACAGTGAAAACTCAAAGAACACGAGGAAACATTCTCTCTCTGCTGCTCAGCTCCTCTTTAACTCAGAAAAGTCTGAAGAGAAAAGTTAGATAGAAAAAGTGTCTCAGACAGTTGAGTTAAGAAAAGGTCGACTACAACCTGCTGATTAATGTGCACACTTTAAAAAACAAATCTTTATAAAATGGTAAAACGTCTGGCAGCAGAAGTTCCCATTAAATTACAGTAAAATATAAATATATTCTACTGCAATAAAATACCATTAAATACAGATATTAGCTATGGATACCTACTCTGTAATTGTACAGCCAGTAAGTAGATATGAGAAAATATGTTAAAGGTATAAGAGAATACTGCTAATAGAATTGAACTAATTGAACTTTGGTTATGTTTTAACCAAATGTTTTGGTTATGTCCATCTGTCTGTTAATGTTTAGATTTCTGGAGATAAAACTAACTTAATGTTTTATCAACATGACAAAAGACGTCATTTTAAATGCTCATCCTATAAATTTACAGTGTTTTACAAGTTAAATATTGTTCATCAACCTCCAACAAATGGAGCTGAGCTGTTTCTCCTCATGATCTAGCTTCAGAGTCCAGAAGTCAGTAAAACACAGAACAGTAAAATGACATGTAAGTGTCCTCATAGAAAACACTGTGGGCACTGTGGGAACATGTGGAAGCTTTCATTTGATGGATTGTTCACTTCACCATTTGATCAGTTAGTAAAAGGTCGACTACAACCTGGTGATCAATGAGAGAAAAGCTGAACACTAAAGAAAACACATTCAAACACTATCAAAAATGGAGTAAATGTGTTGAGAAGCAGATGAAGAAATGAACATGAAGCTTTGTGGACTTAAAGGATTGAAAGCAGCAGGTGAGAGCAAACAGAGAGTAGGCTCGTTCGACATAAGCCAGGCGTGCGCAGAATCGATCACCGGCGATCGGCGCACAATGCATGCTGGGTAGATTTGCGTCCGATTTGCTCTGACGTCATGAAAATGTGGGCAACGATAACCTCACGAGAGCGGGGTGGCCGCAGATTTTAGAGCCAGGCGCTGCAGTTGCTCTCCACTGACTGCGTGACCCCAAAGATCAAAGAGCTGATTGCTGGGTTAAGAGGGTTGTCTGGTGCCCACAATGTCTGCTGTTCAAGCCTTGGCCTTTGACCTGTCTCCTGTCAAAGACAGCCCACTGCTCCCCATATATAGGGATGGGTCAAATGCAGAGACAAATTTATCCTTAATTAACAAGATAAATATAGTATAAAAAAATGTAAATCCTAAATGTCTGTCTAATTGTAATACTTAACGCTAGATTGTTGGCTATTAGTCTCATTTTGTGCAATAACAATAATAATATATAAGGTTATTTATTTAGCATCTGTAAATAAAGATAGGGGCTGCACGGTGGTGTAGTGGCTAGCACTGTCACCTCACAGCAAGAGGGACCCGGGTTCGACCCCCGATCCCGGGTGGTCCTTCTGTGTGGAGTTTGCACGTTCTCCCCGTTGCAGCGTGGGTTCCCTCCGGGTTCTCCAGCTTCCTCCCACAGTCCAAAGACATGCAGCTTAGGTTATTTGGAGACTTGAAATTGCCCGTAGGTATGAATGTGAGCGTGAATGTTTGTCTGTCTCTATATGTGCCCTGCGATGAACTGGCGACCTGTCCAGGGTTTACCCTGCCTTCGCCCAATGTTAGCTGGGATAGGCTCCAGCGCCCCGCGACCCTCAACAGGATAAGCGGTTTGGATAATGGATGGATGGAATAAAGATATTTATTGAGAAAGCCTACGTCCTACTTGGTGTCAACATTTTTTCAGTCAGAGCTCTGGAATGTGTCCATCGATTAATGATTGTGAAGCATCACAAAACATATTAAAAGAAAAGCACAATTGTCACTGATGGAAACTTGCAGCGTTGCTTTTCCTCCGTGTAGCCTGTTTATGTAGCTGTGATGTTTGGACAGTTGGTTCAGTTTTTAAATTTACGGTTGTATGATTTAGAAATGACGCTATCTTCACATATATTTATTTTAGTGCTGGGCAAGTTAACGCGTTCATTTCCCGTTAACGCATTCATCAATTAACGCCAACAATTATTTTATCGCTCGTAAACGCATTCTTTTAATTTATTATAATTGAAAGACAAGAGACAATACATAGACATAACAACAAGAGGATGACAAGAACAGTGGCATAAAAGGCAGCAAACATCCTATAGTCAGTTGTGTATGTGTGTGTGTGTGTGTGTGTGTGTGAACGCGTGTGTATGTCCTTGAGCCTTTTTTAAGATGGGAAAAAAAATGATCTCCGTGGTCAACTCAGCAGACACTTACATGTTAGTGCACCTATATGCTGAAATTCATGGTAAACACATTTAAACGGCACAGATCGGGAGCGAGCGAAGGATTTTGAAAGTTAGCGGAAAGATTAACGTGAGACAACATCCGGTTTCTTCAGACGAACATCCGGTTTTCAGAATAAGATGCCAACAAAGTATGAATTATATTCACATTAAGTATAAAACATGTTACCTGCATCTCGTGAACCAAATGTTATTGCCCTTTTGTTCATATAGCAGTACTTTTAAAATAAAAGTGCGCAATACACTACTTTTGAATTCATTATTGAACTTTGCCATAACAATGCGATTAATCGCGATTAATCCCAAAAAATCCATGCGATTAATCGCGATTAAATATTTGAATTGTTGCCCAGCACTAATTTATTTATATAAATGTTTAAATAAATATGACATCCAAGAACTAAAATATGCCCAATCTTATATCCTCAATTATAATAATAACATAGTTAAATATATAAAAAGACATCCAAACTTAAAGACCAGCAATTTTGGGGTTAAGTGTCTTGCTCAAGGACACATCGACATGCTCCCAGCGGAGCCGGGGATCGAACCGCCGCTCCTCTGATTGAAGGACGGCCCTGCACTCCACTTAGCCACAGTCGCCCAAGATCAGTTCTAGACTATGGCTGTGTGGCTTAAAGGTCGGCGTCTAAAACCTTGTTGGGAAAACTGGATGTAATACAAGCATCAAGAATATGTAGTGGGGTCTTTAAAACAACATCTGTGCCGGCATTGCAGGTAGAAATGGGGGAAATGCCGTTGGAATTGAGAAGAATACAGATAATGATGACATATTGGGTCAGTTTACAAGGACATAACAACCATCCAACAATAAGTGCAATTGAGCCATGCTGGGAACATGACAAAAAGGCCAACAAAGAGCTTTGGTTGGGTTGTTAAGAAGAAGGCTAGTGAATTAGGTTATAGGAGTTATTCTCCAGCTATTCCTCTTTGGTTACTGCCACAGCCAGAAATTGATCTTGGCCTCCTTGAACTGATGAGACATGAACGTGGGGGAAACTGTAAGATCTTCAAGTCATACATCAGTTAACACAATTAAATACAGATTTATGGATCTAAAGACCCTAAAACTGGTAGAACAGCAGTAGCAGCAGTAATCCCAGAATTCCATTTGGAGTGTGAAGAGACTCAGTGATGATTTATTTGTGTTTACATGTGAGATGATGGCCATATAGTTATTGCGTTACAGTGGGTAGAGGAGGTCAGGCCAGAGAGAGTGGTGATTGCATCAGACTCATGTGCAGTGCTAATGAGTTTGACATTGTGCCACTCCAGAAACAGAGAGGATTTACTGTTTGAAATTCTACAATCATTTTTAAGAATCCATCAAATGCGGATAGCGGTTGATTTAGTGTGGGTCCATGTTGGAGTCGATGGCAATGAGAAGGCGGATAAAGCAGCAAAAAGGGCTTTGAAGAGTTGGAAAAATAACGTTAATGTAAATATAAGTAAGTCAGAAGCTAAAGTGGTGATTAAGGAACAAATTAAAAAGATATGTCAGAACGAATGTAATAAAGGGAGTAAAGGAAGATATCTGTTTAAAATAAACCATTGGTTGGGAGTGCAGGATCTAGTGGACGAACTAGAAAAGAAGAGATGATTATGACAAGACTAAGGAATGGCCATACTGGTCTGAACAGTTCCCTCTATGTTATTAGAAAGCATAATAATGGAAAGTGTAAATTTTGTGGAGAAGAAGAAACCGTGGACCATGTTTTATTGTCCTGTCAGAGGTACGAGTCAGAGAGAGAAGTTTTGAAAAAAAGGTCTAAGAGAGATTGGAGAGGAAAGCTTTAGTGACAAATGTTGGAAACTTTTTCTGGAATATTTAGAGTCAACAACACTAATGAATAGAATTTGAGAAAGAAATGTATTATTATTTATTTGTTCTATTTTATTATTTTATTTTTTCTATATGTATATATATATATATATATTTATTTATTTATATACATATCTTTATTCATTTACACACATATGTATATGTATGTGTGTGTATATATGTATATGTATTTCTTTTCGTTTGGTTGTCGTATTAGAGTCCTTAGTCCACACTCCAGATCAGTGAGAGGCGGTAATGCACCCGAAAGCTGTTTGCCAACCGCCAAAAAAAGCAAAAGAAATAAGAAGAAGAAGCAGGCGGCTGAAAACGGTCCGACTTGAACACAGTTTTTTGTCAACGCCCCTTTCTACGTCCGCCTGCTCTCGTCTGCTTTCCAGGCGAGGCGCAGTTCAACTCGAACAAGCCTATTCTCTCAGGTGTGTTTCAGTGCAGGAACAAAGGCCCAGGTGAGCTCTCTGGTCCCTGTTGGGTCCTAGTGCTCCACAGCAGTAACAGTCCTGACAGACCCCAGATCAGACTGAACTCATCTTCTTCATCACAGTGTCATCATTCAAAGCAACACTTCATCTGGACTTCAACATTCAAACTAACAGCAGCTTCTCTCTGCCTGCTCACACATCTTGTTTCCCAGCTGACGTTTGTGTTTGAAAGCAGCTATAAACAATCACACGTTCACAACAATCAATGATGTCATTTCAACCAATCACAGCTCCACTTACTGAACTTTTAGCATGAACTTCATCAGTGTGCAGCTCTCTTCTGTCCTCAGCAGGTCTGTGTAGAAAAGGAGCTCCGTGCTTCACTTCAACTTCAACTTCCATCAGACGAAGTGAAGTGACGCAGCTTGTTATGCTTCATTAGAGAGAGGGTGTGTTCTCACGTCACCATCACAGTATGCAGTCTGACTGGTTGGACTGAGTCTCAGTCTGAGCTGCGTTCACAGGATCAAATGTCATTGTGAACAGAAACCTCCTCACAGCTCAAACAAGAGTCTTTCAGGATCAAACTCTGCATCTTTGGAAAAATCATTTCAACTTGTAAAGAGTTGCTTTGACATCAGACTGGATTCTGTTGTTTAGACCAGATAGTTTAGAGGATCCATGCACGCCCCTCTTTGTCACCTTGTCTTCTTGTATGTAGACTAGTAGGGAACAGATGATCAAGCAGAAACCTTTGCAGCAAATGTTGTGTAGAGTTTATCTTCAATAAATACATTCACTAAGACAACAGAGTCTGACCTGAGAGTGTTTTTATTCTTCACTCCACTTTGTGGATCTGGTTGAACCTGTTGGGGCGGGACAACTTACCCACGTATCAGTCTCAAGCTGCGTTCTAAATCATTTACTTTTTCTTTTTACTTTGAGGACATACTGCAGCTTCCCTACAAAGTACATACTGATGCATGCAGTCTGTATTCAACTGGGACATACTGCTTCCTTATAACATGGCACCTTGAACTTTGACCCTCTTGCTCAAATATCTACTGTGCAAAGGATTGTGGGTCAGAATAGCCAGGAAAGCATGCTGGCTTGCATGCTGCAAAATGTGACCGAATATAGAACACAAACTGTAATTCCTGCAGCAAACACCCCCAAGGTGGAAACAACACGACGAGCTGTTGCCGTCCGGCCCGCGGGAGGTCATTGGGAAATTAGGAATGAAACGTAAATAAGTGTACATCATGCACAGAATAGAGCTGCATTGCTTTTATTTTGAAGGCGACTTTTGTTGTTTTTTTTCTTCTCAATTTAAGCACGTTAGTGAATGTGTGTGAGCAGCAGCGTCACTGCAATGTGTTGGCGAACTGAGTTTACGGGAGATGTGAGTTAGCTGTTAGCCCTCAAAAATGTCAGCCTGTGTTAAAAAAAGAAAGACTGACACAGAGTGCAGAGTTTTTAACAAAACATGGACTTTAAAGTATTTCTTTACTGAAGTCAAAGGTAAAGCCGTGTGCTTAGTTTGTGGAGAACAAGTCGCAGTGTTTAAGGATTACAATTTGAATCGTCATTACGAGAGGAAACACACGGAGAAATACGAAAGATTGACGGATGCAGAGCGGGAACGGACGTCTGAGGCTTTGCTAGCTAAGCTGCAAAAGCAACAAGGCCTTTTTACACATCCAGCTTCACACATCAGGGATGCAGCCGCCAAGACCAGCTTTGTGATATCCCACAAAATGGACTCCAAGTGCACCGTAACGAGGAGGATCGAGGGCATCGCGGGAAATCTGGAGCTTCAGCTGCAAAAAAAAACAGATCATTTCGAATTGTTCGCCTTGGCTCTGGACGAGAGCTGCGATGTCCGCGACACAGCCCAGTTACTCACCTTTGTACGAGATTACAGAGGAGCTGGCAGCAATGCAGTCAATGAAAGGGACGACGACGCGGAGTGATTTGTTCACGGAGGTAGATGCATGCTTCCACAAGCTGGGACTGAAATGGGACAAACTGGCACGTGTCACAACTGATGGTTGTCCAAATCTGACGGGGAGAAATGTCGGACTTTTAAAGCGGATGCAAGATAAAGTGACTGAAATAAACCCAGAACTGAAATGTGTATTTTTGCATTGCATTAAACATCAGAATGTGCTCAAACTTAACCATGTTATTGATGTTGTAACTAAAATAGTTAACGTCATCAGGGCAAGAGCATTGAATCACAGACAGTTTGTTGCACTCTTGGAGGAGCATGAGACTGAACACAGTGACATAGGCTAACACACAGCTGGCAGGTGGCTCAGCCTGGGCAAAGTGCTTCAAAGAGTTAAGAGTTCGGGACCTGAGAGCAGAGATTCAAGAGTTTTGTGAGAAGAAAGGCGAGGACATCCCAGAGCTCTCTGATGTAAACTGGATGAGAGATTTGGCATTTGCTGTTGATGTGACTGCACTAATGAATGATCTGAATACCAAACTGCAAGGCAAGGGCCTCTTTGCACATCACATGTGCAGCCTGGTGAAGGCTTTCATGACAAAGTTGCAGTTTCTTTCAAGCCAGATGCAGGTAACACTCTCACCCACCTGCACACCCTGAAAGAAGCCACACCATCAGTTGAACATCTCCACAGGTATCATCCATGTTAGGGGCACTGCATGGTGAGTTTTCAAGACTTCAAAACAGTTGAGAGTGAAATGCACATGATTTCTTCTCCCTTCACGTGCAGTGTGGATAATGCTCCCAAAACTTTGCAAAAACATGATCCCCGTCAGTGTTCTACTATTATATATGGATATTACAAATGTATATGTTGTTTGGATTAATCCTGCTGCAGATGTTTAAGGTGGAGCTCATTTTAACTCCTTTATACTCTGTTGTTCAGTTTGGGTAGTTAGGAAAGGTTTGACAAATTATAATGTGCAAAGTAACTAGTAACTAAAGCTGGCAGACAAATGTAGTGGAGTAAAAAGTACAATATTTCCCTCTGAGATGTAGTGGAGTGGAAGTACAAAGTTGAATAAAATAGAAATACTCAAGTAAAGTACCTTGAATTTGTACATAAGTATAGTACTTAAGCAAATATACTTAGTTACATTCCACCACTGATCATAACATTTACTGTTACCACTCACAGCTCATCAAAACCATACAATGTACTGCTTGTTATAAAGAGGTGGAATAATATTGAGCAGGATTGAGTTCAGTCTATTGGTCCGGCCCTCCACAACAGTCCCTGTTTCTCATGTGGCCCCTTGGGAAAAATAATTGCCCACCCCTGGTCTAGACAATAGGGGGTGGTAGACCCAGGTCGCTCAATATCATCCCTGAAACCTCCAGACCATGAGGTGTTGCCCCAGAATCGGGCATGAGAGGATGGAGTCCTCTGCTTGATGCAGAGCCATGGGCAGGTCTGGTAACCGCTCGTGATGCAAGGTGCAGGAACCACCTGGTGCCCGGACTCTCCAGGGCTACCAGTAACATGGACAGGTGCTGCTTACCAGTAACATGGACAGGTGCTGCTTTGAATCCTGTTGAAGTGTCCACTCCCAACGGGGGACATTGGGTGTTTTCTCTATTAGTGAATAAGAGAGAAAAGGTGATGATCTGCCCACATCAGAACAGACACTGCTGCCCTGTGAAGGGCCGGGGATCTGACAACCTCCTGTCTGTTGAGGTTCACCTCCACAGTGGTGTTGTCCAACCTCAACATGACGTGCTTCCCCCTCATTTGTGGAGCGAAATGGTTCAGAATCTTCTCGACAGCAACAAGCTCCAGCAGGTTGATGTGATGGGAGGAGTCCAGCCATGTGCCTCCACCCTGGCTTCTTGATGGTCCCGCCAATTTATTTTATTTCAGAATCAGGCAGAGTGAACAAAACAAACTTCCTTAATAATATGAGGAACTCTGATACTATAGGACCCCAGAATGACTGCAGCTTTTAGAAAAGATCACTTGATCAAGGCCGAGGTTGACCTCAAAAGCTAAGGGTCATAGATCTTTTTTTAGTACCAAACTTGGTTGAACAGTAAATATAATCACAGTTGGATTATGAGACAATCGGCACCTAAAATACCTCACCACCTCTCCTTCATAGGAGCAAGACACAACGACTTTAGTTTAGCCTCCTTTTGTAGCTTTTATCTCTTTGTAGTCATTTTGAGTCTCTTATACAGTTGTTTTGAGTCTCTGTAGTTGTTTTGTGTAACCTTCACTGGTTCAGGCAGACTTGAATCAAAAAGCCTGACAATGAGACAGTTGAAGGAAAGTTCAGTTTACTTATCAGGTCGGGTGAGATCAAAACAGGGAGATCAGTCACTCAGGATACCAAATCTGAAAAGGTTCAGGTAGAAAATCCAAAGTCCAAGAAGCAGACAAGCAGAGTCAGAACAGGCAGATCAGATAACACGGACTAGGAAACACTGGAGAGTTTGACAGAAACATACAAGTCAATCTGACAAGGACAGAGTGAAAGTAGACTTGTAACAATACTGAGGGACTAATGAGAGGATGAGCTGCAGGTGAGGAGACGGTCGGGGAAGACCAGAGGTCTCATTTATGAACCAGAGTGTAGGATCCACAGTGAAAGTTTGCATACGTTGAATTGTACATACGCTAAAAAATATTATGATTTATAAAACCTAGTGTACTCCTGTTAGTGAGCTATTTCCTGTTTTAAATCTCAAATCAAGCTGTAAATGTGAGCAGCTGGTTCAGCCCCACATCCCTCCCTCTACACGCCCACACTCAACCGTTAATGGTCAATGCAAAGCACCTTATGAATGTTGATGTATAGAAATGAGCTGCTGATCAATGAGTCTTTACAGTGAATCACGGACCAAGAGGAAGACCAAGAAAATACATTTTAAATTAAGGTTCATGTGGATGAGGTGATCCCTGAACACTAGTTCCGTCCTTGTGACGCACACAAAATGTATCGTCACATTTTTTGTTTATTTGATAGAACGAATTTCTGTGATTTTGCTAATCATAATAAAACGTCCTCAGAAGTGTATTCCTATCTATGCCCAGGTAGCAGTTCAGCGCTGTGGTTTCGCCTCGCGACAAGGGACTTGTATGTACGCATGCAGCGTATTCTCATAGCTGGAGAATACGTTACATGAGGGAAGCCACACGTTTAGTCATTTCCTGTTTTTCTCAGGTTAGTGACATGTAAAGTGCACCAAATATGACATATGAAGTGGGGACCAATGTGTACTGAACATTTTTATAGATTATTTAGTGTTTCATGTAGTTGTTTGGTAGCTACATGAGTGTTGTTTTAAGACTGACTGTCGAGTGCTTGCTAAACGGAAATTGTGTTTCGCAAGACAGAAGGAAAGGTTATGCTGGGTGCCCCACAGTCGAAAGACAAGAAGGTTAGGCTAACTGAAAACTCTGAAGACAATATGGACAGCTGTCTGTCTTTATACGTCGGCCCCGTAAAAGTCTGTTCATTATCACCTATCATACACACAGTTTCACTCAATGACAATGATAAAACAATGGGCCCGGGACAGCAGCTCGTATTGGGACATGAAGGGGACCCATGGGTCTGTTTAAAGTTGGGAATTCTAAAATGAGACAGATCTGAAATGTGCCTGGTCCTGGCTCGAGATCTTGACTCACATGTTGGATAGCATCGGCCTGAGTCAAGTGTCGAGTGTCATTTGGCCTCTATTTCCCCTTTACTTCCTGTCATCCTGACTTTAAAGAAGGGGTGTCCTCGAAAAATACCAAGTATTTTCATAGCGTCAACTGATTGTCAAATCACGTTTTTTTTTTGCCCATTCATCAAGCTCTGTTTGAGCAAAAGTACAGTACAGAAACAAACTAATATGAATACAATTAGAAAACAGCCGTGACCGGGTCGATCGGCCGCTGGGACCTCTGAGTGACGGGGCAACCAATCGCCCCGAGGCAGCAGAGCGAAGAGGTCGGGCGGGGGTGTAGGGCTTGACCATGGCCTGGAGATAGGAAGGAGCTGTTCCTTTCACTGCCCTGTAGGCTGCACCAGAGTCTTACACTGGATGTGAGCTCTTACAGGGAGCCAAAGTAGTGTTAGGGGCCTTAATCTCTCTTGTTTTGACATGTTTTGCTCAAAAATTCTTGAAATAAGTGAACGTGCTTTGGAATCAAGCATTGCTATGTAATTTCATTGGCCAGAACTTGTCTCTTATTCTATCAAGAACATTTCTAGTAGCCTTGCATTACATCCCTTTTTTTTTTTCTGGCTCCTGTCGTACTTTTTGTTTATAATGAAGCGAATCGACTCTTTATGTTCTAGTAGGTTGTGAATAGCTTATGAATAGGGTATTTTAATATTGTTACTATTTATTTATTTATTTGGTTTATTTAGTGAAGTCTGGTTCAACCACACAGCTACTTTCATTTGTTGTCTAATTAGGCCTCTTGTCAGGACTTTGTAGATGTGTACTGACTGAGCTCTCTTTACACCTTCTGACTCTCCTGGTGTGTTACTTCTGTTAAGGTGGTACGATTCACATCTTAATGATTTATTAACTCTCTTTTTATTGTGGAAAAAATAACACCCATTATGTTTTGTGTCAAAATGCCCGACACTGTTTATTAACACTCACAAACAAGTTCAAATTAGTAATATTTTATTTTGTCTTGTCAGAGTATTCAGATAGAAGAAATGGTAATAATAATAATAATAATATAGTTTATATATCATTTGATTTGATTTCTTTTTTCTGTTTTATTTTTTTACAATTTATGGTATTTTGACACTTTTCACCTCTCATAGATAATCCTACATTTCTTAAAGGCAGCTCTAAATATCAACAGTGAAACCAAATGTCACAAACTGTAAGAGAAATATTAGTTTTCAAGGTGAACACAACGAGGTATTTTAGTAAACTAACATTGTTTGAAATCTGTTTAAGAAGTTCTAGATTTCGTTCTAACTTCTACGAATATATCAAATATTCTGTCAGTTAATCATTCTTTTGTGAATTTCAGGTGAGTTTTGAGACTCATTTAACAGTTATGTTCAGATTTCAGTGACAATTATTTTATGTAAGCAATTGGTATTACAATATAATGAACCATAGCTATTTAATCCAGCACATCCACACCTGGATCAGTGGGTAATGGTTTTTACTGTTTTAATTCTAATCATAGAGAGGGCCATGTGACTCATCTGAGACACTTGTAGAAAAAGATCCATAAAAAACTCTCATCATAACTTTCCCCAATTCGTGTGAACGAGGTTCTGTGAAGAATTTTAACCCACACACAATGCATGCTGGGAAGTGTGCTTACAACTTCTCTAAACAAGTTAGTTTGATGAGTTTAGGTAAACAAAGATAATGTGTTGTGTGAATATATCATACAGCTCCAGACCTCCATTAAAAATCAAAACATTTGAGTTTATTCCTCAAATATTATTCTCAGATGTTACATTACAATTATTTTATAAAACATCTGGTTTCAACTTAATGAAAACAGGTTTAATCATTTCTAACATGCATTTAAAATCAGATGAACTAAATATACACGAACAGCCATTGAAACAGCTCATATTGTGCATTACACTGATAACAGTACCTTGAGTGCAAAGCATATTCACATAACACTGCAACATTTGACAAGTGAAATAAAATGTTACATGAAGCTCAACACAAATACACCAGCTGCAGACTGCAGAAACATGAATACGCGCATGACGGGATGGTTATAGTCAAAATCAATGTAATTAACACAATGACAAGAACAAACTCACAAGAACCAGTCACATATATAATATGACAACAAAGCAACAAATCAATCCAGCAAACCTGCGGCGCTAAAACACGTATATTCCACCGCACACTGAAGAGCACGGGCCATTCAAAAAGTATTCACATCAGAGGGAACAATATTAACCATATCATAAAAACGACACCATAGACAAATGAACTCAGTAGTAACGCTACTGCAGATGTAAAACAACAAAAGCAGTTCACTTATCAAAGCTGCTGTTAACTATTTAAATACAAAGTCCATCCTCCTTTCTTTGATTACAAAGAGTTTAATACCGCGGTTGTACAGAACATCAGTGCGGTTCAGTTCTAGCCAGAGGTCCTCTTGCGAACGTGTTCGTTGAGTTGTAGATGCACTCGGGTTGAAAAGGTTTTCAAAAGCACCGTAGCTTGTAAGTGTCCTGCCGTGCTATGGTGTGTTGTTGCTGCCTTGGTTAGCCACCTCAGGTGAGCAAATCCAGCGTAGCTCCAAACACCAAGACGCTCAGTCGCAAATAAAACGCATTCATAGCCATAAAATGTGCAACGCTTCTCCGACGCTGTCAGCCAGAAATACCGTTCGTAGTTGCTGGACTGAAAGTGGCGCACAAATCCTTTTCCTGGCTGGGTTAGGGCTGATCTCCAGCTTTTCTTGAAATGTCCTTCTCAAGAAATCCATTTCTCCTCCTCCTTCAGCCATTGAGTGTTAAAAAAACAAAGCTCGGTAAATAAAAGAATCTACACCAAGCAAAACGCTAAAAATGTCATGTCAATGTCATAACTTCTTACATATATTTCAACTTGAACTCTTACTACTACTAACTTCTGCTAGCTGCTTCAGCTGCAAAGGGTTTCCTGCAGGCCTCGGGCCTCTCTTCTTACCTAGAGACAGCATAGGGGCGAAATCTGATTGGATAAAAGCTCTCCTTAAAACAAGCTGTAAGCAGAGCAACTGAGGAAGACAGTAACTATGCAATGAGATAATAAGCTAATGGGAAAAATAATTAGAATACATGTAGTGTATTTATGAAAAAATATTAAATTATATCTCAGCAAATTATTAAATTATATAATAGCTATGAATTTGTGATTCTGTTTAGGCCAGCAGAGAAGGCTTTGCTGGCCCTGACGCCCCACCACTGGAATGTGGGTAGGAGTTTATCCTAAGGGTGGTGTTTGTAGTGTTCTCTCTCCAGTATGCTAGAGGTTGATGAAACAATACTCTGAACAGAGTGATGTAACTTCAACAAACTTACTCTCATTCTTGAAGGTCGTACATCTTATGTGTCCAAACAGAACATCATGTATTCCTTGGATTCCCCGGAGAGAGCAAGTCTCACTATATTACAACCCTCTCTTATCTCTAGATGAACATAGATGTGTTATTAGCAATGCTATAAATGAACTGAAATAAAAAAGTCTCCGTATTTTAACTCAAAGTGTCCATGAGTCTTTTCTTCTTCTACTAACAATGTGCTACTTTGCAGTGATATTTGATCAACAATCTCTTGATTTCTCCAGAAGTCACAAAGTACCTGCTGAACATGGTGCATCCAGATAAATGTTCTTCTCTTGGTGATGAAGACCTTCATCATCTGGAGGGTCTGGAGTTTATGGTCAGATAATGCGCAATGTTGAAATATTAATCAGACAAGTTTTAATATTTATTTTGGGTAAATTATGAATTACATATGATATAAATCAGGACATACAAATATGATAATTACATAATTGATTACTTAACAATCATTAGATTAAGCGATAAAAAATAATCATTAGGTGCACACAAAGAAAATCTATATAGATTTTCTTTGTGTGCACCTAATGATTATATTTATATTTGTATATATATACATTTTAAATACATCAACTTGCAATCTGGAAAACCGTAATGAACATTTTTCCCTATTTTCTGACATTGATTCATGAATTAAGAAAATATCTGACATATAAAATCAATAATACATTTTTAGATGTACTTAATTAAAGTATCTTTTACTCAAATCAGATATGTGACTAACTTTTCTGACTTCATGGGGTCAAAGGTCAACTGTGATCAGTTATTAGATAACTCGGTGAATCTGGATCAGAGCTGTAGATATTTTGATTGACAGCGAGACCAATCGCTCACTTAAACTGAAGCATAAAGTCATATTTATATTTGTAACTAAATTATAGACTCATTCAAAGACAGCCCCCTTTAATTCATCATATAACAGTTTTATAACAGCTTTATAACAATTTTACAACAGTTTTATAACAATTTTATGACAATTTTATGATGTGCCATGATATAAATCAGATGAGTGGAGACACTCAGAGTTTACTATTTAGTAATAAACTATTTAAATGAAGCCAGATTTTCTTTTTCTTTCAACAGAAAGTGTGAAATCTTTTAAATTTGATGCTTTTAAAAGAAAAAAAGAAAAGAAAAATTAGTTCACAAGAAGAAGATAAAACATATAAAAGATCAGTGTTCAGATTACAGAAAAGTAGTCTTAAAAAATATAAAATGAAAGTATCAATAACAGAATTAATTAAAATAAATGAAATCAAATTGTATTTTATTGATATTTCATGTAAAACGTATTTTGTTTCATATTGTTTGAAACATATTGTCACTTTAGTGCAGAGGTCTTCAACAGGGGGTCCGCGACCCCTAGGTGGTCCGCGGCGGTACTGCAGGCGGTCCGCGAAATTTGTGGTTGATTAGACAATTACATTTTTCTTTTTCTAAACATGAATCTGTCCATTATTTTAATAGTTCAGTATTGTATGCAAGATAACAGGTATGTTTATGCATGGCAGTGGCACTAATTTTCATTTCCACCTTTATGTTTAAAATGAAAACGTCAATTTGAATAGCTTGTATGCATGATTATCATGCAATTGACAGACAATGTTGATATTGGCATTGGTATCAGCTGACAAGGTATGTTTATGAATGGCAGTGGCACGGCCTCCCTACTCACTGTACCTTGCACATGTTTAAAATAAAAACATGAATATATGAACCTGTGTATTATTTGAAAAGCTTAGTATTGAATGCACAATAAAGAGGTATTCATGGTACTAGGCCTAGTTTAATATAAAACACAATTTTATACAATATATATAGTCGGGGGTCCCTGCTCCATCTCTCTCTCAGTTTGGGGGTCCTTGGCCTGAAAAACGTTGAAGACCCCTGCTTTAGTGTGTTTGATTTGTAAATTTGTAAAGGGAAATATTTTATTCCACAAAAAACGTTAATATAAGATATTTCCTACAGCACCTGAAGGCACCACAAGAGCCCGCCTCCGAGAAGCCCTGATTGGTGGAGAGCTGGTGTCGTCAGAGGAGCAGGAAACAAGAAGTAGAGAACCCGGAGGACAGACTTTAAATAAACCATCAGAGATTCAATCTTCAAACATTTGTATCTGCTGCAGGTGAGTTCACTTCCTGTTTGTGTTGTGAGACACGTGACTGACAGAGAGACAACAGCTGATTGACGCTGTGAGTGTGAAGCAACAGCAACATGATGAGACAACGACAACTCTTTACTTCAGGAAACTACAGTATACTGCAGTACGAGGAAAAGTACTGCATGTTCCACATAAAAGAATACAGAAGTATTATCAGGTAGTAGTTCATCATACAGGACGATTCCATCAGTGTGATGTAGTCTGATATACAGTATATATATACATACAGTGCCTTGCATAAGTATTCACCCCCCTTGGATGTTTTCCCATTTTGTTGCTTTTATACATGAAATCATGGTCAATATAATTTTGCTTTTTTGTCAAAATTTGCAAAAAAGCTTCTTTCATGTCAAAGTGAAAACAGATTTTTACGAACTAATGTCAATTAATTAAAGATATATAGTGTAAAATAAGTGTTTGCATAAATATTCACCCCTTTAAAGTGACTGACCTAATTCAACAGAAGTCCAGCTAGTTGATGCCAGCAGTGTCACACGTAGTGAAATGGAGATGACCTGAGTGCAGTTGATGTGTGTCGAGTGATTGTAGTATAAACACACCTGTGTCTGGGAGGTCCAGTCTCTGGTTCATCAGTATTCCTGCTACAATTGCAACATGAAGACAAAAGAACACTCCAAGCTACTCAGAGAAAAGATCATTGAAAAGTACAAGTCAGGAGATGGCTACAAAAATATTTCCTACACACTGGACATCCCACAGAGTTCAGTTCAGTCCATCATTAAGAAATGGAAGGAGTATGGCACTTGTTTAAATCTCCTAGAGCTGGCCGTCCTCACAAACTGAGTGACCGGGCAAGAAGAGGACTGATGAGGGAGAACACCAAGACACCTAGGACCACTCTGAAGGAGTTCAAAGCTGCAGTGACTCAGATGGGAGAGACTGTACATACAGCAACTGTTGCCGGGTTCTTCACCAGTCGAAGCTGTATGGGAGAGTGGCAAAGAGAAAGCCACTGTTAAAAAAAGCTCATATGAAATCTTGCCTGGAGTTCACTCAAAGGCATGTTGGAAAAATTGAGCTTTTTGGCCATCAGACTAGACGCTATGTTTGGTGAACACCAAACACTGCACATCACCACAAACACACCATCTCCACCGTGAAGCATGGTGGTGGCAGCATCATGCTCTGGGGATGCTTCTCAGCAGCAGGCCCTGGAAGGCTTGTAAAGGTAGAGGGGAACATGAATGCAGAAAGATATCGCCAAATCCTGGAGGATAATCTGACTCAGTCTGCAAGAGAACTACGACTTGAGAGAAGATTTATTCTCCAGCAAGACAACGACCCAAAGCATACAGCAAAAGCTCCACAGAATGGTTCAAAGACCACAAGGTGAATGTTCTGGAGTGGAAGTCAAAGCCCAGACCTCAATCCAATCCAGAATCTGTGGCTGGACTTGAGAAGAGCTGATCACGCCCGATCCCTGAGCAACCTGACAGAGCTTGAGCTGTTTTGAAGAAGAATAGAGAAAAATCTTAGTGTCCAGATGTGCCAGCCTGAGTGAGACACATCCACACACACACTCAGTGCTGTGATTGCAGCCAAAGGTGCATCTACTAAATACTGACCTGAAGGGGGTGAATATTTATGCAATTGTTGGGGCTAGATGTTTTCAAGGGAGACCCAGACCGCACCAAAAATGAACTGGATCCGGTTAACAATCAAAAAGTATTTAATAAACAAGAGAAGCTATAACAGTTGCAAACTGAATTACTCTATCGATATCAATATGTCCCCAGGGCAGAGTTCTCACAAGGCCCACTAAATAGCCCAGCCCAGCTGGTAAACTACCCAGAGTGGTAACGGCGCAAACTCTGGCAAAACCCTCTGGAACTAAGCCTATATTTAAAAGTCTCTGTCCGAAAGTTTAAATGTCCATTATCAGCCTCTGTGATTGGCCGAAATTCAATAGCCCCTCCTGGCTTGGGGCAGTTATCATCTCAGTGTTTGGTTGAAGTCGTCCGGACTCCTCCTCTGGTCCTGGTGGTCAGTTGTCCCTCTGTCCTCTGCTGCACCTCTGTAAAGTCTCACTCAAAATGTTCCCTTTCTGACCCTCAAAACTATTCATACAGTGTTTTAATACCTTTAGTGACTATACTTCTATGGTTTAATACATTCAATGAGTAAAATACTGTAACATATAATATCCTCTACAAGTAAGAATATTGTAAACATAATACATTCCATAAGTAAATATTTTGTGACTCTAACATATTTTGACATTCTTATTATTGTGACACTTCTACTCACCACTAGGGGTGTTATTTAATCCTACTTATAATATTTATTATACTGAAATCCTTAACACAATTATTTACTTTACCTTATATATTTTTAATTAATTAACATTATTTTGTAAAAATCTGTTTTCACTTTGATATTAAAGAGGTTTTTTTTGCAAATTCTTGTCAAAAAAGCCAAATTATACTGACCATGATTTCATGTATAAAACCAACAAAAGGATGAAACATCCAAGGGGGGTGAATACTTATGCAAGGCACTGTACATGTACATCAGAAAGAGGAGAGTCAGGACTACAGTTGTCTTCCCTAACACGTCTTGTTCTGCTGCGCCCTCAGGTGGTGGAGGTCTGCTACGACGTCCTGAAGGAGCGTATCTTCTCCAAATAATGAGGGAAACAAGGGAAGGTGACCTTTGTTGACTGATTGAAATGTCATTAATACAATAAATGACTTAAGCAGGATTTCCTCTTTGCTCTATTTCTCTAAGATATCCAGTTTATCCTACAACGTTCGGCCTGTTGTGACAGTCAACAAAGACAGTATATGGAACATATTTCACTGGGGATGTAACAATATACGGTGACTCAATACATCATACTGAGCAGCTGAAAAGTGGATCACAATGTGGACACATTTTCTTTATTTGAATAATAAAAGAGAGAAAAGTGTCTGGTTTGGGACTACTTTTCTCTCCAACGTTTCTGTGACACTTAAATTGAGGTGTGATGAGGTTTAAAAAGCCCTTTAACCTTTTGTTTCTGTATTCTGAACTTGTTCGACTGGTAATATGTTGATAATATCTGAGCCTTTGGTTTTCTTTAGTGAAGCCTGGTTCACCCACACAGCTGCTTCCACTTGTGGCCTAATTAGAGCTCTTGTCAGGACTGTGTGGATGTGAACAGACCGAGATCTATTAACACCTTCTGACTCTCCTGTTCTCTAACTTCTGTTAAGCTGCTGCAGCTCACAGCTTTATGATTTATTAGTCATTGATTATATGAGTTGTTTGTTCAAATTAATAATATTCTAACATTTCTTTTCAGGGAATTCAGAAAGAGGAAATATAAGATTATTTGATATTTACACAATATTTAACAACTATTTGAACCTTTTTTTTAACAAACTATGAGATTCTAACAATTCTTCTGTTAACATGAAGCAACTTTGAACCTTTTCGAGACATCGAGGTGAAATCTGATTGGATAAAAGCTCTCCTTAAAACAAGCTGCACTGGAAGCAGCGCTGCAGGCTGGAAGCAGAGCAACAGAGGAGGACAGTAGCTGTGCAATGAGAAAATAAGATAATGGGAAAAATAATTAGAATACATGTAGTGTATTTATGAAAAATGATTAAATAATAAAATAGCTATAACTTTGTGATTCTGTTTAGGCCCTGACGGCCCACCACTGCCATTCATAACATTGCTGATGTCTTCCTGCTCACCAATCTCAACACAGATCTCCTCCACGCTCCATGAAAACAAAAGAGGGAATAACTCAGGTTATAGAGCTCCTCTTTAAACCATCCATCTGCTGAGTCCATATTTTCGGTTGGTTCCTTCTGTCAAGTTAAGGCAAAAAGGTAGCAGGAGATGGACCCAAACACAGAGACACGGGGAGCAGAAGGATGAAGAAATGGTGATTTTAATAAAGAAAATGTCACACACATGTATACTACATGTGTATATAACCTCCAACACACACTCAGTCACAGTTAATTTATTTCTTTAAGATTAAAATCTAATTAAATCTAACGACTGAATGTGTCAGTTTATTTCCTTGTTTAATTTAATTAAAGTTTATAATTAGTTTGAATCTTTAGTCCAAACGTGTTCAGTTGTTCAGGACTCTGAGACTTGATGTGCAGGGAGAGGACGCCCCCTGCTGGATGAACAACACCACAGTCTGTGTCCCAAATCCATCATTCTACACACAATGTACTAAATACTGATCATATAGTGAACAAACAATCACCTTTATCATTTTAGAGTCACTGTTATTAACACGTATTGTTGGAAAGTCACAGAGCTCAGTTAAAGTTCATCAGATACAAGTTTTATTTACATTTTATTATACACATATACACCTACACACATACATATGCACACACACACACACACACGCTCATTTAATGAATTCCAAAAAGATAAAAAGATGATTGTTGGCTGCAATGTTTTTCTGATGGAATATAGGTTATATTTTATGTGTATACAGTATATATAAAACAAATTGGATTATTTTGTTTTTATAATCCTCGAATAATAAACAGAGTAAACACCTAATGATTATTTCTTTATCGCTTAATCTAATGATTGTTAAGTAATCAATTATGTAATTATCATATTTTTACGTCCTGATTTATATCATATGTAATTAATAATTTACCCAAAATAAATATTAAAACTTGTCTGATTAATATTTCAACATAGCGCATTATCTGACCATAAACTCCAGACCCTCCAGATGATGAAGGTCTTCATCACAAAGAGAAGAACATTTATCTGGATGCACCATGTTCAGCAGGTACTTTGTGACTTCTGGAGAAATCAAGAGATTGTTGATCAAATATCACTGCAAAGTAGCACATTGTTAGTAGAAGAAGAAAAGACTCATGGACACTTTGAGTTTAAAATAAGGAGAATATTTTTTATTTCAGTTCATATATAGTATTGCTAATAACACATATATGTTCATTTAGAGATCAGAGAGGGTTGTAATATAGTGAGACTTGCTCTCTCCGGGGAATCCAAGGAATACATGATGTTCTGTTTGGACACATAAGATCTTCAAGACCTTCAAGAATCAGAGTAAGGTTGTTGAAGTTACATCACTCTGTTCAGAGTATTGTTTCATCAACCTCTAGCATACTGGAGAGAGAACACTACAAACACCACCCTGAGGATAAACTCCTACCCACATCCTCCTAACTCACACCAGCTGTGTGTGATCCTGTACACACTGAACTATCTGGTCAGCAGAGAGAAGGTTTCTCTAGCAGGAGGAGACTCTCCCTCCTACAGAGAACACAGAGACACTGAGGAACCAGACCTGGACCAGAACAAGAACCCAAACCCAAACCCAGGATAAAGAGGTTCAGTGAATGTGGTGTTGAAGGTGTGGAGGTGGATCAGTGTGTCAGAGGAGACTCTGTAGAAGGACAGAGAGCCAGCAGGACAGTCCACATACACTGCTACTCTACCAGAGGAGGAGGAGGAGGAGGAGATGTATGTTCTTGTGTTATTGTGACAAACATAGTAACCACCACCAGAGCACAACAGACTCCAGGACTGATCATTCCTTCCAAACAAACAGTCTCTACTGCCTCCTCTCCTTCTGATTCCTCTGTAACTCACTGATATAGAAACTCCTCCTCTCCACTCGACCTCCCAGTAACAGCGACCAGTCAGACCAGTTCTACACATCAGCTGCTTCCAGAAGTCAAATCTGTCTGGATGATCAGGATATGAGTGATCCTCCTCCATATATGTCACCTTCCTGTTGTTGTCAGACAGTTTGAGGTTTCTGTTCACTGTGTTTGTGTCGAGTGTGAGTTCACAGGAATCTGATGGAGAGAACAAGACACAATACAGCTGCAGTTTTTAATCTATCATCTGTTTGATGATGACATCAGAGATGTGAATGAGTGATGTCACAGTTTGAAGATGCTTTGTTTTCATGAATCAAAGTCAAAGCACACTTACACTTCCTCAGACCTGGTCTGAACCATCGGACTCCAGCAGGCTCCACCCTGAAAGGAGGAGGGGGGTCAGAGCAGCATGAAACATGGACATTACATCGCTCTCATACACAGAGCTTTGTTATTCATGTTCACATGGAGCACTTATTATTCATCAGCTCATACTCTTTTACTTCACTGGAGCTTCTTCTGATTGGCCCATGACGACAGCTCATTATGTTCACTTATTCATGATATATTATTATCAGTATTATATTGACAATCATCCATTTCAGACTCAGTTTCCTCTTCCAGTCAGTCAGTAAATAAAATGTTTAAACCTGCATCACTTGATTTCTTTGTCCACTTGTGGTTCAGTGAAAACAAGCTGTAAACACAACATCTGACATATTATCAGCTTATAAAGTAGTTGTGTCGGTTCTGGGTCATGGTCGCACGTGCGTGAGTCGCACTGCATGGGCGGAGTCAGTTTGTTAATAGAACCTCTACAAGTTCAAACCAACGGATGTACGACCTTTAAACTAGTGAACAAGTAGCTGATTACCTGTGAAATCTCTGACATCTAAACCAAAGTCAAGTCTCCCTTCAGTCACTCATGGACGCAATCAGCCAGTGTAAAACAGACTTAATATCACGGCTTGATGCTTCTATGAAACCATGAATACGGTGGTGATATTAATTATTATCTTTTATACACAGTATATATATATAATATAAGAGGTAAACACCAAATCACTGCAGTACAACAAAGAGTCAGTTGCAACGAAGACGACGTTGAGGACTTAAAAACCTGCATCGGTCACATTGAAAAAGAAAACAGTGAGCTGAAACAGAAGGCGGACTCAATGGAGAATTACAGCAGGTAATGGAGAGAGCTCACTCAGCCCCACACAGATGTATGTGGAAGGTGTCAGCAGCATGTAGGCACCTATGTGCATTTAATGTGGCTCTGTCCAGAAATTCATGAATTTTGGGTTGAAATTGGTAACCAAGTATCCTCCATAATACAGTGTCCTATTGAGCTCAATCCTGTACAATGCATCCTAGGCCTAGACGCTGCCTCACCAGTATTAAACAGAATTCTTAGTCTTCTATCATTCTGTGCACGGTTATCAATCTTACAGTATTGGCTAGACGGCGCACAACCATCTGTTTCAAGTTGGCTTTATAATGTTCTACAACTACTCCCATTGGAGAGGCTCACACATGTTCTCCAAGGAGACATAAATGGGTTCTTCTCTGTTTGGAAGCCATCCATCCATGCATTTTCCACCGCTTATCCGGGGTCGGGTCGCGGTGGCAGCAGGGCAAGCAGGCCGACCCAGACCTCCCTCTCACCGGCAACATGTTCCAGCTCATTCTGGGGGATCCCGAGGTGTTCCCAGGCCAGCTGGGAGATGTAATCTCTCCAGCGTGTTCTGGGTCTTCCCCGGGGTCTCTTCCCAGTTGGACGTGCCTGGAAAACCTCCAGTGGGAGGCGTCCAGGAGGCATCCTAATTAGATGCCCGAACCACCTCAGCTGACTCCTTTCGACGCGAAGGAGTAGCGGCTCGACTCCAAGCTCCCTCCTGATGACCGAGCTCCTTACCCTATCTCTAAGGCTGAGCCCGGCCACCCTACGGAGGAAACTCATTTCGGCCGCTTGTAGCCGCGACCTTGTCCTTTCGGTCACGACCCAGAGTTCGTGACCATAGGTGAGGGTAGGAACGTAGACCGAGTGGTAAATTGAGAGCTTTGCCTTCCGGCTCAGCTCCCTCTTCACCAAGACGGTCCGGTGCAGCGCCTGCTTTACTGCTGCAGCTGCACCGATCCGTCTGTCGATCTCCTGCTCCATCTTACCCTCACTCGTGAACAAGACCCCGAGATACTTGAACTCCTTCGCTTGAGGTAGGCACTCCGTCCCCACCTGGAGGGAGCAATCCACCGGTTTCCGGCAGAGCACCATGGCCTCAGATTTGGAGGTGCTAACTCTCATCCCCGCCGCTTCACACTCGGCTGCAAACCGTCCCAGTGAATGCTGGAGGTCACGATCCGAGGAGGCTAACAGGACCACATCATCTGCAAATAGCAGAGAGGCGATCCCGAGACCCCCGAAACTGACGTTCTCCGCCCCCAGGCTGCGCCTAGATATCCTGTCCATGAAAATCACGAACAGGACCGGTGACAAAGGGCAGCCCTGGCGGAGGCCAACACCCACCGGGAACGTGTCTGACTTATTGCCGAGAATGCGGACACAGCTCCTACTGCAGTCGTACAGAGACCGGATCGCCCGTTGTAACGGGTCCGGCACCCCATACTCCCGCAGCACCCCCCACAAGATCCCCCGAGGGACCCGGTCGAAAGCCTTCTCCAAGTCCACAAAGCACATGTAGACTGGTTGGGCAAACTCCCAGAGCCCCTCCAGTAGTCTTGCGAGGGTAAAGAGCTGGTCCACTGTTCCACGGCCGGGACGGAATCCGCACTGCTCCTCTTGAAACTGAGGTTCGACAAGCGGTCGGAGCCTCCTTTCCAGCACCCTGGCATAAGCCTTCCCCGGGAGGCTGAGTAGTGTGATACCCCGGTAATTCGAGCACACTCTCCGGTCCCCCTTTTTGAAGATGGGAACCACCACCCCGGTCTGCCATTCCATGGGCACTGATCCCGACCCCCATGCGACATTGAAGAGGCGTGTCAGCCAGGACAGCCCAACTATGTCCAGCGCCTTCAGCATCTCAGGGCGGATCTCATCCACCCCCGGCGCCTTGCCACCAAGGAGCTTTTTAACTACCTCAGCGACCTCTGCCAGGGATATGGGTGAGCCTCCCCCTAGGTCCTCAGGTGCTGCCTCCTCTGCAGAGGACATGTTGGTCGGGTTTAGGAGTTCCTCAAAGTGCTCTTTCCACCGCCCGACGATGTCCTCCGTCCGGGTTAGCAGTTCCCCCCCCCTGCTGAGAACAGCCTGGGGTAAGCCCTGCTTTCCCTTCCTGAGCCGTCGGATGGTTTGCCAGAACCTCCTTGAGGCCAACCGAAAGTCCTTCTCCATGGCCTCCCCGAACTCCTCCCATGCCCGAGTTTTAGCATTCGCGACCACCGCAGCTGCAGCCCTTCTGGCCTGCCGATACCTGTCAGCTGCTTCAGGAGACCCCTGGGCCAACCAGGCCTTGAAGGTCTCCTTCTTCAGCTTGACGGCTTCCCTCACCTCCGGTGTCCACCACCGGGTTCTCGGGTTGCCGCCACGACAGGCACCGATGACCTTCCGGCCACAGCTCCTAGCGGCCGCGTCCACAATAGAGGCTTTGAACATGGTCCACTCGGATTCCGTGTCCCCAACCTCCCTCGGGATGTGTGAGAAGTTCTTCCGGAGGTGGGAGTTAAAGACCTCCCGGACAGGGTCCTCCGCCAGACGTTCCCAGTTTACCCTCACTACACGTTTGGGTTTACCGGGTCTTTCCAACCGGTTCCCCTGCCATCTGATCCAACTCACCACCAGGTGGTGATCAGTTGACAGCTCTGCTCCTCTCTTCACCCGAGTGTCCAAAACATACGGCCGCAAATCAAATGATACGATTACAAAGTCGATCATTGATCTCCGGCCTAAGGTGTTCTGGTACCAGGTACACTTATGAGCCACCTTATGTTCGAACATAGTGTTCGTTATGGCCAAACCGTGGCAAGCACAGAAGTCCAATAACGAAACACCATTCGGGTTTAGATCGGGCAAGCCGTTCCTCCCAATCACCCCCCGCCAGGTTTCTCCGTCATTGCCCACGTGAGCGTTGAAGTCCCCCAGGAGAACTATGGAGTCGGTAGGCGGCGCCCTTTCCAGGACCCCTCCCACCGACTCCAAGAAGGCCGGATACTCCGAACTGCTGTTTGGTGCATAAGCACAAACCACAGTCAGAGCTTTGCTCCCCGCAACCCGTAGGCGCATGGAGGCGACCCTCTCGCTCTCCGGGGAGAACTCCAACACAGCGGCGCTCAGCCGGGGGCTCGTGAGTATCCCCACTCCCGCCCGGCGCCTCTCACCCTGGGCAACTCCGGAAAAGGACAAAGTCCAACCCCTCTCCAGGAGCTTGGTTCCAGAGCCAACGCTGTGTGTGGAGGTGAGTCCAACTATTTCTAGCTGGTATCGCTCCACCTCCTGCACCAGCTCCGGCTCTTTCCCCGCTAGCGAGGTGACGTTCCACGTCCCTAGAGCTAGTCTATGTCGCCGGCGATCGGCATGCCCGGGCCTCCCGCCCGACCTACCGCCCGGTCTGCATAGCACCCGACCCCAATGCGTGTCCCTGCGGGTGGTGGGTCCACAGGGTGGCTGCTCCATGATGTTTATTCGGGCTGAGCCCGACCGGGCCCCATGGGCAAAGGCCCGGCCACCAGACGCTCACCTACGAGCTCCCATCCTGGGTCTGGCTCCGGGAGGGTGCCCCGGTTTCCCTGGTCCGGGCGAGGTGACTGTAGTCCGTGGGCTGCTCATCATTAGGGTCGTCAATAATACAGTGTCCTATTGAGCTCAATCCTGTACAATGCATCCTAGGCCTAGACGCTGCCTCACCAGTATTAAACAGAATTCTTAGTCTTCTATCGTTCTGTGCACGGTTATCAATCTTACAGTATTGGCTAGACGGCGCACAACCATCTGTTTCAAGTTGGCTTTATAATGTTCTACAACTACTCCCATTGGAGAGGCTCACACATGTTCTCCAAGGAGACATAAATGGGTTCTTCTCTGTTTGGAACCCTGTTATGGATTTTATTGGAGAGGACTATGCCTAAACCATACGAATAGGTTTTGCAACGTGGGATCCAAGTGAGCTGGTGAAGGTAAAAGTCCACAATATTTAATATTATTTAATTGTTGTGACAGGTATAATATGGACGATGATGATCTACAACTGTGGTGTTTTCTCAGATTTAAAAAAAAAAAAATATGGTTTGTTGCTGAGTTTGACTGCCTGTATAGTTAGCCGCAATTAATATTTAATTGTTATTGCAGGGTCAATATGGAGGGTGATGATTTATGTTTGTTTTGGTTTCTTGTGTCTCGATTTTTTTTGTGTCTGAGTCTGATTGTTTGTATAGTTAGCAGGCATGTTATGTTATGTGCTGTTCTTTTTGGGGGTAACATGTGGTGTGTAAACTATATAAACTGAAATTAATATGATTGAAAGAAAGTAGTTGTGTCTAACATGATATCAACTAGCTGCTTCCACATCCAGCAGTTACACATCAACATGATGATTCATCAGGAGTCTTTGTGTTTGTGTCACCTGATGAATGGAAGTCCAATATTCTCTCTCTTTTAGCTCTGTTTTTGGTCTCCACCACCTCCTGAGGGAAACATGTCTCTTTAGCTGCTAAATGCTCCACTATGTTCACCAGCTAGTCTCTAACTGAGTCTGTCTGCTGTTTGCTGCTGAGCAGGTAGTGAACAGTGGCTTCATCACAGCTTGTTGGATGAAAACAGCTGCTGCTGGAAACACTGAGACTGAACCAAACAGGAAATGTGCTGCAGAACCAAAACTAGGAGCTAAAAGATCTGTAGAGATGGAGACAATTCTCTGTGGGTACACGACTCTTCACCATTACACAGAGTCAGCTGATCCGTTGTCAATATAGAAGTATTAATTGTTGGATGTTTTGGTCCTGACAAGTGACCTCTTGTGTTTGTGTAATAATGACTGTTGTCTCTCAGAAGTAAAGGAGAAAGTAGCCTGAAATCACTACAGCGCCACAAACCCTCTGATGGAGGAGGTCGGGGGGATGGTTGGATGTACAAAGTGTCTGACTTTGACACTGCTGTTCACATCCCGTCTCCTAGCAACAGTCAACACTGGTTTCTATTATCTGTAATCTGAGATTGAAAATATTACAGTTCAAGTCCGTCTGTAGCCACAGAGCACTGCCTGTGTCCCCTTATATATTTGGTCCAGTCCTAAATAAACCTCTTTGGGCTCTGACACACCATGTCCACAATCAGCTGTTGGTTCTTCACTGAGCGTCTGTGGCCGACTGTCACCTGTAGTTTCAACAAGTCGACTCTTATCAGCCAGAGAACTGGCTCTCAGTGTAAAACAAACCAAAACCAGGTAAAGCTGAACTCTTTTAAAACAGCAAAACATTCCTATTGTGATGATTTATCAAGACGGTTTAAACAGATTGTTTCTGTCGGTTTGTCTTTTCACAATAATGTCTGGACTAAAGGGCAACACACACGAGCATCAAAACATCATCTATTGTTTGATATGAGCCCACAAACCTGCAGCGTGACGACGTTGACGCATGTCAACCCACCATGATACCCGTCGACGTGTCAGGATACACCACTGTCCTATTTTCTAATGTTGAAACAAGACAACGCTCCAGAAAAACAACAGTTTCATCACCTTCCCTCCCTGTTTTGGCTCATCCTGGCTACTGTTCCCTGACTACTTCTGTCTGTATTGATGGTCTGATGTGGGACACAAACAGTTTGATGAGTCTCTGGTCGTTTGAGATTAGCTTGGTGTGTCAGGGTCATATTAACCAGGCAGACAGTGTGACAGAGAAAACGTTTCCAGCTCTACCTCCTCTATCAGACTGATTTTCTGTAGCTGTAGCAGGCCTCTTCATACCTGAGAGTTTCCAGTCTCCAGTGTGGATCATTCAGTCCAGAAGACAGCAGCTTCACTCCTGAGTCTCCTGGATGATTGTAGCTCAGGTCCAGCTCTCTCAGATGGGAGGGGTTGGAGCTCAGACCTGAGGCTAGAGAAGCACAGCCTTCCTCTGTGATCAGACAGCCTGACAGGCTGCAAACACACAAAACAACACACGTCACATAATCTGAGGTAACTGTGAGGGCTGGAAGGTTACTGCAATACTGAGATGATGTTGGCTACTGTGGGGTTACATTAACATTGCTATTGATTATTTTCTAGTCACAACCAAACACCCACAAATATCCATCAACAATCTGACAACATTACTGCTAACTCTCTGATTCTCCTCTGATATTTTAAGTTGTAATAACAGAGTGAGAAAAAACAGTAATATAAATGTTCATGAAAATATACTGAGACTAAAATATTGATTGAAATAATACAAGCAGCATCTTATACAGGTTGCGAGTTTATCTATGAATCTAAGTCAGGACTTGAGAGGACATTAATTGAAAATGTTGATGAATTCTGACCTGAGAGTTTCCAGTTCACAGTGTGGACTCTCTAGTCCAGCAGACAGCTGCTTCACTCCTGAATCCTGCAGGTTGTTGTTACTCAGGTCCAGCTCTCTCAGACTAGAGGACTGGGAGCTGAGAACTGAGGACAGAGCTCCACAGCTTCTCTCTGAGAGGTTACAGTCACTCAGTCTGATGAGACAATGATTAAGAAAAAATAAGCAATATGTAGAAAAGATAAAGTATTTAAGTAATGATATATGAATCTAACTCTCTCTGTACTTACAGAGCTTTGTTTGAGGCTTTGACCACTGGCAGCAGCCTCAGAAGAGCCTCCTCTGAAGCAGAGTATTTCTTCAGGTCAAACACGTCCAGATCTTTTTCTGATGACAGTAAGATGAAGACCAGCGCTGACCACTGAGCAGGAGACAGTTCATCTGTGGTGAGACGTCCTGAACTCAGGGACTGTTGGATCTCCTCCACTAGAGAACCATCATTCAGTTCATTCAGACAGTGGAACAGATTGATGCTTTTCTCTGGAGACACATTCTCACTGATCTTCTTCTTGATATACTGGACTGTTCTCTGATTGGTCTGTGAGCTACTTTCTGTCTGTGTCAGCAGACCTCGTAGGAGAGTCTGATTGGTCTCCAGTGAAAGACCAAGGAGGAAGCGGAGGAACAAGTCCAGGTGTCCATTCGGACTCTGTAAGGCCTTGTCCACAGCACTGTGGTAGAGACGTTTTGGTTTAGGTTTGTTTCTAAAGACTTTAGACAACCGGGAGGTTGTTTGTTCTTCTGACAGCAGATTGAAACCAGAGTTGATGAAGGTCAGATGGACATGAAGAGCAGCCAGAAACTCCTGAACACTCAGATGGACGAAGCAGAACACCTTGTCCTGGTACAGTCCTCTCTCCTCTCTAAAGATCTGTGTGAACACTCCTGAGTACACTGAGGCTGCTCTGATATCGATGCTACACTCTGTCAGGTCGGATTCATAGAAGATCAGGTTCCCTTTCTGCAGCTGATCGAAAGCCAGTTTTCCCAAAGACTCAGTCATCTTCCTGCTCTCTGGACTCCAGTGTGGATCTGTCTCAGCTCCTCCATCATACTTGACCTTCTTCAGTTTGGACTGAACCACCAGGAAGTGGATGTACATCTCAGTCAGGGTCTTGGGCAGCTCTACTCCTTCTCTGGTCTTCAAAACATCCTCCAGAACTGTAGCAGTGATCCAGCAGAAGACTGGGATGTGGCACATGATGTGGAGGCTTCGTGAGGTCTTGATGTCGGAGATGATCCTGCTGGCCTGCTCCTCATCTCGGAATCTCTTCCTGAAGTACTCCTCCTTCTGTGGGTCAGTGAACCCTCTGACCTCTGTCACCATGCCAACACACTCAGGAGGGATCTGATTGGCTGCTGCAGGTCGTGTGGTTATCCAGAGGCGAGCAGAGGGAAGCAGTTTCCCCATGAAGAGGTTTGTCAGCAGCACATCCACTGAGGTGGACTCAGTAACATCAGTCAGAACCTCATTGTTGTGAAAGTCCAGAGGAAGTCGACACTCATCCAGACCGTCAAAGATGAACAGAACCAGGAACTCTTCAAACCTGCAGATTCCTGCTTCTTTAGTTTCACTGAAGAAGTGATGAACAAGTTCCACCAAGCTGTACTGTTTCTCTTTCAGCACATTCAGCTCTCTGAAAGTGAATGGAAATGTGAACTGTATGTCCTGGTGGTCTTTGTCTTCAGCCCAGTCCAGAGTGAACTTCTGTGTTAAGACTGTTTTCCCAATGCCAGCCACTCCCTTTGTCATCACTGTTCTGATTGGTTCCTCTCTTCCAGGTGAGGCTTTAAAGATGTCTTCTTGTTTGATGGTTGTTTCTGGTCTGTCTGGTTTCCTGGATGCTGTTTCAATCTGTCTGACCTCATGTTCATCATTGACCTCTGCAGTCCCTCCCTCTGTGATGTAGAGCTCTGTGTAGATCTGATTCAGAAGAGTTGGGTTTCCTGCTGTAGCGATCCCCTCAAACACACACTGGAACTTCTTCTTCAGGTTGGATTTGAGTTCACGCTGACAAACTGCAGCAAGATGTCCTGAATGAACACACAGCAAAGAAGATCAATGAGTCAAAGAATATATTTCAACATGTCCTTTCCTCAAAGAATGAGTCTATGAATATATGTTGGTCCATCTCTTGAGACATTAGTAAACGTCCCATTTATCCAGCATGTTAAATCTTTAGAGAAATCCTCTTACTGCTCTGCAGACAGTCAGCCAGCTCCTCCTGCTTCATTCTCCTCAGGAAGTGCAGTGTGATCTTCACAAATGCCTCTCTGCTGCTCCTCCTCTGCTCTTCATCCTCACCGTCCAACACCTCCTCATCCACCCTTTGACTCTCTAAGCATTCTGGGTAATCTGAACTCACAAACTTCTGGATCTTCTTCAGCTCGTTCTTCACAAAAGTGCCGATGTTCTCCTCCAGCAGCTGGAACAGAATATTCTATGAATGACACAAACTAAAACCATGGAACCAAACATCAGATCCATGTTGGACACTAGTCTACAAAGTGCAGCATGGAGATGATTGTGAACAGAATAGATGTAAAAGTAGTTGTACATGTACAGACCATAAATATGGAGTCCAGGTGTGTTTGATGCTGCTGGGCAGACTGACCTCTGGGAACCTCTGAGCTCTCCTGGTCCTCTCTGTGGAGGAATCATAAAGAATCAGCTCACATTGTGTCTGTCCACACAGAGACCAACACAAGGTAAAGGTCCCTGAAGTGATATCTGGATGTGGATCAGATGAGTCCCTGTAGTGGTAAAGGTTTACTAGTCCTGCTGATCCAACTGAGAATCAACAGCTCAGTCTTTCAGCTCACTGTTTTCTTCACCAGTCAGTTTGGTTTAGTCCCAACAGCTCTCACCAAGCCCTCCATGTAGCTATCCCTCCCTCACTGTACACTGCTGAAGTGCACTGGAGCAAGGCACCCAGAACCTCCAGCTGCTCCAAGTCTCAGTGTCAGAGTTTGTACTGGGCAGCTCCCAGTATGAAAGAATGACACTAAACCAGTATATTGCTGCTGCTAAGGGCAGACGCCCCTCGATTACAAATCTCCCTGTAGAGTCCAAGCACCAAAGACTCTGTCAAGACTTTATCATCACATATCATTGGTTAATAAAAAACAATTATCTTTTCTTCATCTAACTTGTCTCTCCTGATTGAACTGCCGCAAGTCTGCATACCTTGATAACTTGTTCCCAGGCCTCTGAATGTAGTCCCCAAACCCCTGCAGCTAGTCCCCAGACCTCTGAACCTGGTAATCAGTCTTCTGAAACTACTCCTCATACCTCAAAACCAAAACTCTGGAGCTATTTCCCAGACAACTTCAGCTAGTCCCCAGAGCAGTGAAGCTTTTCTAAAGACATTTGCAGCTAGTCCCATTCCTCTGTCTCCAGACATCTGCAGCTATCTGAAAATATGACCTCTCCTGGTCGACTCTGTGGAGGAATTAGCTCACATTGTGTTTGCACCAGAAACTGTTTACAGTTAATGACTTACACACAAACACATACAGACCGGTTAGTTAAATATATTGAGTTATGTCATGATTGATCATCATGAAAACAACACTGTAAACAATGCAAGACCAATTCTGTGTTTCATAACTGAGAATCAGAACAGTTCATCATTGGTTTCATTGGTTTTAAGAACTTACTCTGGGTCATAAGAATGGCGTCCATCTTTGAAGTTAATCAGACGACCTGTAGACCAATCACTCTTCATGGACACACAGCTGGGTACAGGAAACTTTTCTCTCTGCTGCTGTGAACTGATAGAAACACTGACATTACATCATCATCATCATTCAATCATGAAGAATCAGCTCACATTGTGCCTGTCCACACAGAGACCAACACAAGGTAAAGGTCCATGAAGTGATATCTGGATGTGGATCAGATGAGTCCCTGTAGTGGTAAAGGTTTACTAGTCCTGCTGATCCCACTGAGAATCAACAGCTCAGTCTTTCAGCTCACTGTTTTCTTCACCAGTCAGTTTGGTTTAGTCCCAACAGCTCTCACCAAGCCCTCCATGTAGCTCTCCCTCCCTCACTGTACACTGCTGAAGTGCCCTGGAGCAAGGCACCCAGAACCTCCAGCTGCTCCAGTGGAGCGTCTCAGTGTCAGACTGGTTGTACTGGGCAGCTCCCAGTACGAACAAATGACACTAAACCAGTAAAATTTCTCTGAGTTAACAACAGTTCAAACATGAATCATCACACCCACCTCACTCAGTGATTGGTCAGCTGATTTTAGGTGAGAAAGTAGGCGGAGTTTGAACTTGTCTCACAGCTCTCTAAGACGGATGGCTTTTTACAAGAAATAGAAACAATTTAGATTTATTTTTTAGCATAACCCGACTCTTACTCTCAGTTACAGCTTACATCTGATCAGCACATGGAGGTTGTCCTTTAAAGTCAATGAAATCTTGTGTTGACTGGTCGCTCTTGAAGGACAGACAGCTGGCCTCGGGACAGTCTGGTCTCTGCTGATGGACCCTGAAACAAAAACAGTATTGATACAAGTTGAGGAAACTTTGTCCTTGTCCTTAATGAAGAAAAACATGTCATGTGTCCACTTTATTAAGTACATCTGTGAAGTCTAAAACAATTCAATAAAACAGTGCTGCACTAAATTCTACCTTTACAAAGATGATAATGTCCAGTTTTTGTGTCAGAAGTGTGTTAAATCAGTTCTATGTCTATTACTGAAGTAACAGTTAAAGGTGGTGTTGTACTGGACTACATTATACTGACTCAGTTAAATGTGGTGTTGTACTGGACTACATTATAAGAACTCAGTTAAAGGTGTTGTTGTACTGGACTACATTATACTGACTCAGTTAAATGTGGTGTTGTACTGGACTACATTATAAGAACTCAGTTAAAGGTGGTGTTGTACTGGACTACATTATACTGACTCAGTTACAGGTGGTGTTGTACTGGACTACATTATACTGACTTAAAGGTGATGTTGTACTGGACTACATTATACTGACTCGGTTAAAGGTGGTGTTGTATTGGACAACATTATACTGACTCAGTTAAAGGTGTTGTTGTACTGGATTACATTATACTGACTCAGTTAAAGGTGTTGTTGTACTGGACTACATTATACTGACTCAGTTACAGGTGGTGTTGTACTGGACTACATTATACTGACTTAAAGGTGATGTTGTACTGGACTACATTATACTGACTCGGTTAAAGGTGGTGTTGTATTGGACAACATTATACTGACTCAGTTAAAGGTGTTGTTGTACTGGATTACATTATACTGACTCAGTTAAAGGTGGTGTTGTACTGGACTACATTATACTGACTCAGTTAAAGGTGGTGTTGTACTGGACTACATTATACTGACTCAGTTACAGGTGGTGTTGTACTGGACTACATTATACTGACTCAGTTAAAGGTGGTGTTGTACTGGACTACATTATACTGACTTAAAGGTGATGTTGTACTGGACTACATTATACTGACTCAGTTACAGGTGGTGTTGTACTGGACTACATTATACTGACTCAGTTAAAGGTGGTGTTGTACTGGACTACATTATACTGACTTAAAGGTGTTGTTGTACTGGATTACATTATACTGACTCAGTTAAAGGTGTTGTTGTACTGGACTACATGATACTGAGAGCTGTGTTTGATGGTCAGAATATTAGGAACCCCTCTGAATATAATGAAGTCCGGTACAACACCATCAGTAACTTTGACCTCAGTGATAAAACATAATGAACTGAGTGAACTCCTCTGTGACGGTGTCAGTAAAAAGTGAACACTATGTGTGAACAGTTAGAGATGGTCATCTCACCTCTGAGCTTTGGTCTGGCTGGTTTTAGAGGGAGGGACTCCCTCCTCTCTGTCCTCACACTGATTCATAGCAGAGTCCACACCTTCACACAAACACAACAACATTATTTCTCTTCATCATGACAAACACACACAGCTCATTCACCTCAATACTAAAGACACTCATGGGACAGTTTCCATGTTGTTGTCACTTTGAGCTGCAGAGTCATCTCTAAGAAATGACGTTCACAATGCTCTTTAGTCTGTTGGCTTGTTTGAAGACTAGAGGAAGACACTTCATGTTCTCTGGGGATGACGTCACTTTTCACTTTCTTTGACTGACTTTGAAAAGCTCTTCAACGTTTGAAATGTTCATGTGACCTTGTTAGCTGCTGCTGAATTCACATCACTTTGTACCTTCATGTGTAGAGGAACCAGTGAGAGCAGAGCTGAAAGCATCAGTCCAATCATTGATCAGCACATCAGCACTCATTCATCCTTTACATCATCTCTCCTGTATCAGCTGCTTCTCTCTGTTTCCTGTCAGTGTCAGCTGAATCCCTTTGGCTTCTTGTTGCTCACACTAAAGACTGAAGTGAACAAACCTTTAGTTAATTGTGACTTCAGTTGTTTTTACAGTGAAAACTCAAAGCACACGAGGAAACATTCTCTCTCTGCTGCTCAGCTCCTCTTTAACTCAGAAAAGTCTGAAGAGAAAAGTTAGATAGAAAAACTGTCTCAGACAGTTGAGTTAAGAAAAGGTCGACTACAACCTGCTGATTAATGTGCACACTTTAAAAAACAAATCTTTATAAAATGGTAAAACGTCTGGCAGCAGAAGTTCCCATTAAATTACAGTAAAATATAAATATATTCTACTGCAATAAAATACCATTAAATACAGATATTAGCTATGGATACCTACTCTGTAATTGTACAGCCAGTAAGTAGATATGATAAAATATGTTAAAGGTATAAGAGAATACTGCTAATTGAATTGAACTAATTGAACTTTGGTTATGTTTTAACCAAATGTTTTGGTTATGTCCATCTGTCTGTTAATGTTTAGATTTCTGGAGATAAAACTAACTTAATGTTTTATCAACATGACAAAAGACGTCATTTTAAATGCTCATCCTATAAATTTACAGTGTTTTACAAGTTAAATATTGTTCATCAACCTCCAACAAATGGAGCTGAGCTGTTTCTCCTCATGATCTCCCTTCAGAGTCCAGAAGTCAGTAAAACACAGAACAGTAAAATGACATGTAAGTGTCCTCATAGAAAACACTGTGGTCACTGTGGGAACATGTGGAAGCTTTCATTTGATGGATTGTTCACTTCACCATTTGATCAGTTAGTAAAAGGTCGACTACAACCTGGTGATCAATGAGAGAAAAAGTGAACACGAAAGAAAACACATTCAAACACTATCAAAAATGGAGTAAATGTGTTGAGAAGCAGATGAAGAAATGAACATGAAGCTTTGTGGACTTAAAGGATTGAAAGCAGCAGGTGAGAGCAAACAGAGAGTAGGCTCGTTCGACATAAGCCAGGCGTGCGCAGAATCGATCACCGGCGATCGGCGCACAATGCATGCTGGGTAGATTTGCGTCCGATTTGCTCTGACGTCATGAAAATGTGGGCAACGATAACCTCACGAGAGCGGGGTGGCCGCAGATTTTAGAGCCAGGCGCTGCAGTTGCTCTCCACTGACTGCGTGACCCCAGTGCATGATGGGAAACTTCTTTCTGTCTTCGGATCAAAGAGCTGATTGGCTCTTAGATTTTCTTTAGTGGAAAAGGTGGGCGATCGTGGCTCACTGGGTTAAGAGGGTTGTCTGGTGCCCACAACGTCGGCTGTTCAAGCCTTGGCCTTTGACCTGTCTCCTGTCAAAGACAGCCCACTGCTCCCCATATATAGGGATGGGTCAAATGCAGAGACAAATTTATCCTTAATTAACAAGATAAATATAGTATAAAAAAATGTAAATCCTAAATTTCTGTCTAATTGTAATACTTAACGCTAGATTGTTGGCTATTAGTCTCATTTTGTGCAATAACAATAATAATATATAAGGTTATTTATTTAGCATCTGTAAATAAAGATATTTATTGAGAACATCCTACTTGATGTCAACATTTTTTCAGTCAGAGCGCTGGAATGTGTCCATCGACTAATGATTGTGAAGCATCACAAAACGTATTAAAAGAAAAGCACAATTGTCACTGATAGAAACTTACAGCGTTGCTTTTCCTCTGTGTGTAGCCTGTTTATGTAGCTGTGATGTTTGGACAGTTGGTTCAGTTTTTAAATTTCTTAAATTTACGGTTGTATGATTTAGAAATGACGCTATCTTCACATATATTTATTTTAGTGCTGGGCAAGTTAACGCGTTCATTTCCCGTTAACGCATTCATCAATTAACGCCAACAATTATTTTATCGCTCGTAAACGCATTCTTTTAATTTATTATAATTGAAAGACAAGAGACAATACATAGACATAACAACAAGAGGATGACAAGAACAGTGGCATAAAAGGCAGCAAACATCCTATAGTCAGTTGTGTATGTGTGTGTGTGTATGTGTGTGTGTGTGTGTGTGTGTGTGTGTGTGTGTGTGTGAACGCGTGTGTATGTCCTTGAGCCTTTTTTAAGATGGGAAAAAAAATGATCTCCGTGGTCAACTCAGCAGACACTTACATGTTAGTGCACCTATCTGCTGAAATTCATGGTAAACACATTTAAACGGCACAGATCGGGAGCGAGCGAAGGATTTTGAAAGTTAGCGGAAAGATTAACGTGAGACAACATCCGGTTTCTTCAGACGAACATCCGGTTTTCAGAATAAGATGCCAACAAAGTATGAATTATATTCACATTAAGTATAAAACATGTTACCTACATCTCGTGAACCAAATGTTATTGCCCTTTTGTTCATATAGCAGTACTTTTAAAATAAAAGTGCGCAATACACTACTTTTGAATTCATTATTGAACTTTGCCATAACAATGCGATTAATCGCGATTAATCCCAAAAAATCCATGCGATTAATCGCGATTAAATATTTGAATTGTTGCCCAGCACTAATTTATTTATATAAATGTTTAAATAAATATGACATCCAAGAACTAAAATATGCCCAATCTTATATCCTCAATTATAATAATAACATAGTTAAATATATAAAAAGACATCCAAACTTAAAGACCAGCAATTTTGGGGTTAAGTGTCTTGCTCAAGGACACATCGACATGCTCCCAGCGGAGCCGGGGATCGAACCGCCGCTCCTCTGATTGAAGGACAGCCCTGCACTCCACTTAGCCACAGTCGCCCAAGATCAGTTCTAGACTATGGCTGTGTGGCTTAAAGGTTGGCGTCTAAAACCTTGTTGGGAAAACTGGATGTAATACAAGCATCAAGAATATGTAGTGGGGTCTTTAAAACAACATCTGTGCCGGCATTGCAGGTAGAAATGGGGGAAATGCCGTTGGTATTGAGAAGAATACAGATAATGATGACATATTGGGTCAGTTTACAAGGACATAACAACTATCCAACAATAAGTGCAATTGAGCCATGCTGGGAACATGACAAAAAAGGCCAACAAAGAGCTTTGGTTGGGTTGTTAAGAAGAAGGCTAGTGAATTAGGTTATAGGAGTTATTCTCCAGCTGTGGTTAGCTGTTCCTCTTTGGTTACTGCCACAGCCTGGAATAGATCTTGGCCTCCTTGAACTGATGAGACATGAACGTGGGGGAAACTGTAAGATCTTCAAGTCATACATCAGTTAACACAATTAAATACAGATTTATGGATCTAAAGACCCTAAAATTGGTAGAACAGCAGCAGCAGCAGTAATCCCAGAATTCCATTTGGAGTGTGAAGAGACTTAGTGATGATTTATCTGTGTTTGCATGTGAGATGATGGCCATATAGTTATTGCGTTACAGTGGGTAGAGGATGTCAGGCCAGAGAGAGTGGTGATTGCATCAGACTCATGTGCAGTGCTAACGAGTTTGACATTGTGCCACTCCAGAAACAGAGAGGATTTACTGTTTGAAATTCTACAATCATTTTTAAGAATCGGTTGATTTAGTGTGGGTCCATGTTGGAGTCGATGGCAATGAGAAGGCGGACAAAGCAGCAAAAAGGGCTTTGAAGAGTGGGAAAAATAACGTTAATGTAAATATAAGTAAGTCAGAAGCTAAAGTGGTGATTAAGGAACAAATTAAAAAGATATGTCAGAACGAATGTAATAAAGGGAGTAAAGGAAGATATCTTTAAAATAAACCATTGGTTGGGAGTGCAGGATCTAGTGGATTGATTATGACAAGACTAAGGAATGGCCATACTGGTCTGAACAGTTCCCTCTATGTTATTAGAAAGCATAATAATGGAAAGTGTAAATTTTGTGGAGAAGAAGAAACCGTGGACCATGTTTTATTGTCCTGTCAGAGGTACGAGTCAGAGAGAGAAGTTTTGAAAAAAAAGGTCTAAGAGAGATTGGAGAGGAAAGCTTTAGTGACAAATGTTGGAAACTTTTTCTGGAATATTTAGAGTCAACAACACTAATGAATAGAATTTGAGAAAGAAATGTATTATTATTTATTTGTTCTATTTTATTATTTTATTTTTTCTATATGTATATATATATATATATATATATATATTTATTTATTTATATACATATCTTTATTCATTTACACACATATGTATATGTATGTGTGTGTATATATGTATATGTATTTCTTTACGTTTGGTTGTCGTATTAGAGTCCTTAGTCCACACTCCAGATTAGTGGGAGGCGGTAATGCACCCGAAAGCTGTTTGCCAACCGCCAAAAAAAGCAAAAGAAATTAGAAGAAGAAGCAGGCGGCTGAAAACGGTCCGACTTGAACGCAGTTTTTTGTCAACGCCCCTTTCTACGTCCGCCTGCTCTCGTCTGCTTTCCAGGCGAGGCGCAGTTCAACTCGAACGAGCCTATTCTCTCAGGTGTGTTTCAGTGCAGGAACAAAGGCCCAGGTGAGCTCTCTGGTCCCTGCTGGGTCCTAGTGCTCCACACCAGTAACAGTCCTGACAGACCCCAGATCAGACTGAACTCATCTTCTTCATCACAGTGTCATCATTCAAAGCAACACTTCATCTGGACTTCAACATTCAAACTAACAGCAGCTTCTCTCTGCCTGCTCACACATCTTGTTTCCCAGCTGACGTTTGTGTTTGAAAGCAGCTATAAACAATCACACATTCACAACAATCAATGACGTCATTTCAACCAATCACAGCTCCACTTACTGAACTTTTAGCATGAACTTCATCAGTGTGCAGCTCTCTTCTGTCCTCAGCAGGTCTGTGTAGAAAAGGAGCTCCGTGCTTCACTTCAACTTCAACTTCCATCAGACGAAGTGAAGTGACGCAGCTTGTTATCCTTCATCAGAGAGAGGGTGTGTCCTCACGTCACCATCACAGTATGCAGTCTGACTGGTTGGACTGAGTCTCAGTCTGAGCTGTGTTCACAGGATCAAATGTCATTGTGAACAGAAACCTCCTCACAGCTCAAACAAGAGTCTTTCAGGATCAAACTCAGCATCTGTGATAAAATAATTTCAACTTGTAAAGAGTTGCTTTGACATCAGACTGGATTCTGTTGTTTAGACCAGATAGTTTAGAGGATCCATGCACGCCCCTCTTTGTCACCTTGTCTTCTTGTATGTTGACTAGTAGGGAACAGATGATCAAACAGAAACCTTTGCAGCAAATGTTGTGTCGAGTTTATCTTGAATAAATACATTCACTAAGACAACAGAGTCTGACCTGAGAGTGTTTTTATTCTTCACTCCACTTTGTGGATCTGGTTGAACCTGTTGGGGCGGGACAACTTACCCACGTATCAGTCTGAAGCTGCGTTCTAAATCATTTACTTTTTCTTTTTACTTTGAGGACATACTGCAGCTTCCCTACAAAGTACATACTGATGCATGCAGTCTGCATTCAACTGGGACATACTGCTTCCTTATAACATGGCACCTTGAACTTTGACCCTCTTGCTCAAATATCTACTGTGCAAAGGATTGTGGGTCAGAATAGCCAGGAAAGCATGCTGCAAAATGTGACCGAATATAGAACACAAACTGTAATTCCTGCAGCAAACACCCCCAAGGTGGAAACAACACGACGAGCTGTTGCCGTCCGGCCCGCGGGAGGTCATTGGGAAATTAGGAATGAAACGTAAATAAGTGTACATCATGCACAGAATAGAGCTGCATTGCTTTTATTTTGAAGGCGACTTTTGTTGTTTTTTTTCTTCTCAATTTAAGTACGTTAGTGAATGTGTGTGAGCAGCAGCGTCACTGCAATGTGTTGGCGAACTGAGTTTACGGGAGATGTGAGTTAGCTGTTAGCCCTCAAAAATGTCAGCCTGTGTTAAAAAAAGAAAGACTGACACAGAGTGTAGAGTTTTTAACAAAACATGGACTTTAAAGTGTTTCTTTACTGAAGTCAAAGGTAAAGCCGTGTGCTTAGTTTGTGGAGAACAAGTCGCAGTGTTTAAGGATTACAATTTGAATCGTCATTACGAGAGGAAACACGTGGAGAAATACGAAAGATTGACGGATGCAGAGCGGGAACGGACGTCTGAGGCTTTGCTAGCTAAGCTGCAAAAGCAACAAGGCCTTTTTACACATCCAGCTTCACACATCAGGGATGCAGCCGCCAAGACCAGCTTTGTGATATCCCACAAAATGGACTCCAAGTGCACCGTAACGAGGAGGATCGAGGGCATCGCGGGAAATCTGGAGCTTCAGCTGCAAAAAAAAGCAGATAATTTCGAATTGTTCGCCTTGGCTCTGGACGAGAGCTGCGATGTCCGCGACACAGCCCAGTTACTCACCTTTGTACGAGATTACAGAGGAGCTGGCAGCAATGCAGTCAATGAAAGGGACGACGACGCGGAGTGATTTGTTCACGGAGGTAGATGCATGCTTCCACAAGCTGGGACTGAAATGGGACAAACTGGCACGTGTCACAACTGATGGTTGTCCAAATCTGACGGGGAGAAATGTCGGACTTTTAAAGCGGATGCAAGATAAAGTGACTGAAATAAACCCAGAACTGAAATGTGTATTTTTGCATTGCATTAAACATCAGAATGTGCTCAAACTTAACCATGTTATTGATGTTGTAACTAAAATAGTTAACGTCATCAGGGCAAGAGCATTGAATCACAGACAGTTTGTTGCACTCTTGGAGGAGCATGAGACTGAACACAGTGACATAGGCTAACACACAGCTGGCAGGTGGCTCAGCCTGGGCAAAGTGCTTCAAAGAGTTAAGAGTTCGGGACCTGAGAGCAGAGATTCAAGAGTTTTGTGAGAAGAAAGGCGAGGACATCCCAGAGCTCTCTGATGTAAACTGGATGAGAGATTTTGCATTTGCTGTTGATGTGACTGCACTAATGAATGATCTGAATACCAAACTGCAAGGCAAGGGCCTCTTTGCACATCACATGTGCAGCCTGGTGAAGGCTTTCATGACAAAGTTGCAGTTTCTTTCAAGCCAGATGCAGGTAACACTCTCACCCACCTGCACACCCTGAAAGAAGCCACACCATCAGTTGAACATCTCCACAGGTATCATCCATGTTAGGGCCACTGCATGGTGAGTTTTCAAGACTTCAAAACAGTTGAGAGTGAAATGCACATGATTTCTTCTCCCTTCACGTGCAGTGTGGATAATGCTCCCAAAACTTTGCAAAAACATGATCCCCGTCAGTGTTCTACTATTATATATGGATATTACAAATGTATATGTGGTTTGGATTAATCCTGCTGCAGATGTTTAAGGTGGAGCTCATTTTAACTCCTTTATACTCTGTTGTTCAGTTTGGGTAGTTAGGAAAGGTTTGACAAATTATAATGTGCAAAGTAACTAGTAACTAAAGCTGGCAGACAAATGTAGTGGAGTAAAAAGTACAATATTTCCCTCTGAGATGTAGTGGAGTGGAAGTACAAAGTTGAATAAAATAGAAATACTCAAGTAAAGTACCTTGAATTTGTCATAAGTATAGTTAAGAAAATATACTTAGTTACATTCCACCACTGATCATAACATTTACTCTTACCACTCACAGCTCATCAAAACCATACAATGTACTGCTTGTTATAAAGAGGTGGAATAATATTGAGCAGGATTGAGTTCAGTCTATTGGTCCGGCCCTCCACAACAGTCCCTGTTTCTCATGTGGCCCCTTGGGAAAAATAATTGCCCACCCCTGGTCTAGACAATAGGGGGTGGTAGACCCAGGTCGCTCAATATCATCCCTGAAACCTCCAGACCATGAGGTGTTGCCCCGGAATCGGGCATGAGAGGATGGAGCCCTCTGCTTGATGCAGAGCCATGGGCAGGTCTGATAACCGCTCGTGATGCAAGGTGCAGGAACCACCTGGTGCCCGGACTCTCCAGAGCTACCAGTAACATGGACAGGTCCTGCTTACCAGTAACATGGACAGGTCCTGCTTTGAATCCTGTTGAAGTGTTCACTCCCAACGGGGGACATTGGGTGTTTTCTCTATTAGTGAATAAGAGAGAAAAGGTGATGATCTGTCCACATCAGAACAGACACTGCTGCCCTGTGAAGGGCTGGGGATCTGACAACCTCCTGTCTGTTGAGGTTCACCTCCACAGTGGTGTTGTCCGACCTCAACATGACGTGCTTCCCCCTCAGTTGTGGAGCGAAATGGTTCAGAACCTTCTCGACAGCAACAAGCTGCAGCAGGTTGATGTGATGGGAGGAGTCCAGCCATGTGCCTCCCACCCTGGCTTCTTGATGGTCCCGCCCTGCAGGGTGCTTTACAACAAAACATGAACAAGGATGCCATTAAGTTAACTATAACTAAAGGACAAGTTAGAAGGACGGGTCTAATATTATAATATATATATATACATATATATATATATAAATAATAGTAATCACAAATACACAACATATTATTTTAAAAGATATTTGTCACAAATTGGGTTTCAGTGTTAATTTCAGGTTCAATTTTCCTGAATATAAATCTTAAGCTTCAAAGTTCACAAAATATCAGCAAATATATATTTTATAAATAACATAATCAAAATGAAACACAAATGTTTGAGATAGAAAGGTATTTTGGTTTCATTTCACTGGAGTCTCATATTGTTACACGGAGTTTATTTTATTTCAGAATCAGGCAGAGTGAACAAAACAAACTTCCTTAATAATATGAGGAACTCTGATACTATAGGACCCCAGAATGACTGCAGCTTTTAGAAAAGATCACTTGATCAAGGCCGAGGTCAGACCACTGTTGACCTCAAAAGCTAAGGGTCATAGATCTTTTTTTAGTACCAAACTTGGTTGAACAGTAAATATAATCATAGTTGGATTATGAGACAATCGGCACCTAAAATACCTCACCACCTCTCCTTCATAGGAGCAAGATACAACGACTTTAGTTTAGCCTCCTTTTGTAGCTTTTATCTCTTTCTAGTCACTTTCAGTCTCTTATACAGTTGTTTTGAGTCTCTGTAGTTGTTTTGTGTAACTTTCACTGGTTCAGGCAGACTTGAATCAAAAAGCCTCACAATGAGACAGTTACAAGGAAAGTTCAGTTTACTTATCAGGTCGGGTGAGATCAAAACAGGGAGATCAGTCACTCAGGATACCAAATCTGAAAAGGTTCAGGTAGAAAATCCAAAGTCCAAGAAGCAGACAAGCAGAGTCAGAATAGGCAGATCAGATAACACGGACTAGGAAACACTGGAGAGTTTGACAGAAACATACAAGTCAATCTGACAAGGACAGAGTGAAAGTAGACTTGTAACAATACTGAGGGACTAATGAGAGGATGAGCTGCAGGTGAGGAGACGGTCGGGGAAGACCAGAGGTCTCATTTATGAACCAGAGTGTAGGATCCACACTGAAAGTTTGCATACGTTGAATTGTACATACGCTAAAAAATATTATGATTTATAAAACCTAGTGTACTCCTGTTAGTGAGCTATTTCCTGTTTTAAATCTCAAATCAAGCTGTAAATGTGAGCAGCTGGTTCAGCCTCACATCCCTCCCTCTACACGCCCACACTCAACCATTAATGGTCAATGCAAAGCACCTTATGAATGTTGATGTATAGAAATGAGCTGCTGATCAATGAGTCTTTACAGTGAATCACGGACCAAGAGGAAGACCAAGAAAATACATTTTAAATTAAGGTTCATGTGGATGAGGTGATCCCTGAACACTAGTTCCGTCCTTGTGACGCACACAAAATGTATCGTCACATTTTTTGTTTATTTGACAGAACGAATTTCTGTGATTTTGCTAATCATAATAAAACGTCCTCAGAAGTGTATTCCTATCTATGCCCAGGTAGCAGTTCAGCGCTGTGGTTTCAGCTCGCGACAAGGTACTTGTATGTACGCATGCAGCGTATTCTCATAGCTGGAGAATACGTTACATGAGGGAAGCCACACGTTTAGTCATTTCCTGTTTTTCTCAGGTTAGTGACATGTAAAGTGCACCAAATATGACATATGAAGTGGGGACCAATGTGTACTAAACATTTTTATAGATTATTTAGTGTTTCATGTAGTTGTTTGGTAGCTACATGAGTGTTGTTTTAAGACTGACTGTCGAGTGCTTGCTAAACTGAAATTTTGTTTCGCAAGACAGAAGGAAAGGTTATGCTGGGTGCCCCACAGTCGAAAGACAAGAAGGTTAGGCTAACTGAAAACTCTGAAGACAATATGGACAGCTGTCTGTCTTTATACGTCAGCCCCGTAAAAGTGTTCATTATCACCTATCATACACACAGTTTCACTCAATGACAATGATACAACAATGGGCCCGGGACAGCAGCTCGTATTGGGACATGAAGGGGACCCATGGGTCTGTTTAAAGTTGGGAATTCTAAAATGAGACAGATCTGAAATGTGCCTGGTCCTGGCTCGAGATCTTGACTCACATGTTGGATAGCATCGGCCTGAGTCAAGTGTCGAGTGTCATTTGGCCTCTATTTCCCCTTTACTTCCTGTCATCCTGACTTTAAAGAAGGGGTGTCCTCGAAAAATACCAAGTATTTTCATAGCGTCAACTGATTGTCAAATCACGTTTTTTTTTTGCCTATTCATCAAGCTCTGTTTGAGCAAAAGTACAGTACAGAAACAAACTAATACGAATACAATAAGTGCTAATAAGAGCTAATATAATACAATTAGTGCTGAGAGGCTCAGGGTAGTACTTCTTGAAGAGGTGAGTTTTCAGCCTGCACCGAAAGATGGGCAGCGACTCTGCTGTCCTGACGTCAGTGGGGAGTTCATTCCACCACTGAGGGGCCAGGACAGAAAACAGCCGTGACCGGGTCGATCAGCCGCAGGGACCTCTGAGCGACGGGGCAACCAATCGCCCCGAGGCAGCAGAGCGAAGAGGTCGGGCGGGGGTGTAGGGCTTGACCATGGCCTGGAGATAGGAAGGAGCTGTTCCTTTCACTGCCCTGTAGGCTGCACCAGAGTCTTACACTGGATGTGAGCTCTTACAGGGAGCCAAAGTAGTGTTGGGGGCCTTAATCTCTCTTGTTTTGATATGTTTTGCTCGAAAATTGTTGAAATAAGTGAACGTGCTTTGGAATCAAGCATTGCTATGTAATTTCATTGGCCAGAACTTGTCTCTTATTGTATCAAGAACATTTCTAGTAGCCTTGCATTACATCCCTTATTTTAATATTGTTACTATTTATTTATTTATTTGGTTTATTTAGTGAAGTCTGGTTCAACCACACAGCTACTTTCATTTGTTGTCTAATTAGGCCTCTTGTCAGGACTTTGTAGATGTGTACTGACTGAGCTCTCTTTACACCTTCTGACTCTCCTGGTGTGTTACTTCTGTTAAGGTGGTACGATTCACATCTTAATGATTTATTAACTCTCTTTTTATTGTGGAAAAAATAACACCCATTATGTTATGTGTCAAAATGCCCGACACTGTTTATTAACACTCACAAACAAGTTCAGATTAGTAATATTTTATTTTGTCTTGTCAGAGTATTCAGATAGAAGAGATCAGAAGAAATGGTAATAATAATAATAATACTAATATAGTTTATATATCTGTCACAACTCTGTCACTTCTTTCCACCTTTCACTCACCTAATTAGTTCATTCAGGGCACCTGCCAGTCACACTCACCTCATCAGCTCATCACTCTCACCTGCTCACTCTACCTCTTCACTATTTAAACCCCTGCCTCAGACACACTCACTGCCAGATCGTTCTTTGCATTCATGCTCAACTTTCCCGCACTCTCCCTTGGACTGATTCCCTGTTGCCGACCCTGCCTGTCCCGGACTACCTCGCCTTGCCTCTGCCCTGGTAACTTACTCAGCCCTTCTGTCCTTGACCACGAGAAATCTGTTGGATTCTTCCAGAGAATCTTCTGCCTGTCGTGTGATGCAAATAAAAGAACTCAACTCATACCAGTCTTGGTGTTGTCGTACTGCTCCTGGGTCCTAACTACACCCGTTACAGTACGATCTGGCCACATCATGGATCCAGCAGACGGCACCACGGCATGGACCCGGCTCGAGGCGATCGAGGAGACGATGCAACGAACCGAGACCATGGTGGTCACCAACACCGCCGAGGTTCACCACAACCTGGCGAATCAGAACCAGATGCTCACCACGTTGATAGACCAGGTACGACAACTCACGGCAGCCACAGCTCCGGCCAACGTGGCTGCTTCGCCGCTACTCGCTCCAGTTCAGTCGGGAATGGGTCCAGCAGCATCTACGGCGGTCTCGGAGCCCCGGGTGGGGGAGCCCGAACGCTACGCCGGGGATCCTGAGGGTTGCAACGCATTCCTGACGAACTGCTCCATCCTGTTTGCGTTGCAGCCCCGCACTTTCGCGTCTGAAGATGCCAGGGTAGCATTTACCATCAACCACCTGACGGGGAGAGCTCGGCTGTGGGGAACGGCGGAGTGGGATCGTCGTACTCCTGCCTGTGCTTCCTTCCAGTCCTTCTCCGCCGAGCTAAGCAAGGTTTTCGGGGCAGTTTCCGGAGGACCGGACGTCACCGGAGGGCTAATGAGGCTCCAGCAGGGCCACCGATCGGTCACAGACTACGCCATTGAATTCCGGACCCAGGCTCGATTAAGCTCATGGGGGATGGATGCCCAGTGTGACGCATATCTGCTCGGGTTAGCGGATTATATTAAAGATGAACTCATCTCGATCGAGCTACCCACGTCCCTGGACGGACTTATCGAGACTACCTCCAGAGTGGATCGCCGCATCCAAGTCAGACGGCTGGCAAGGCGCCGGGGACAGCCAAGTCAAGGGCAACCGTCTTGCTTTCCTCGTGCTACGGCTCTGGATTACACGCCGACGCAGCCGCTTCCTCAGGCGAGCGAACCCATGCAAGTGGGACGTACTGGGCTATCCACAGAGGAACGAGAGCGACGCAGACGGGGAAACCTATGCATGTACTGTGGTCAGGCGGGTCATTATGCTTACAATTGCATGTTAAAAGGACCGGGCTCGCCAGTAAGGAGGGAGGTACGGGTGAGCCGAGCTGATTCCCGATCCTCCGCCTGTCAACGACCACTTTTCCACGCCCAACTACTATTAACCGGGGGCTCCCATACTATTTCCACCTTCCTGGACTCTGGAGCAGACGCGTCCTTCATGGACGAGGACCTTGTTACCCAGTTGGGAATTGACTGGAGACCTCTTCCACAGGCTGTTCCAGCCAGCGCCCTGGACGGTCATCTTCTGGGAACAGTGACTCACCAAACCGTCCCGGTACACATGCTGTTATCCGGCAACCACCACGAGACCATCAGTTTCCACATCCTGCAAACCCCTCACATCCCTCTCATTCTGGGATACCCCTGGCTGCGTCGACATAATCCGCACGTCGACTGGACTACGGGAGCTTTTCGGGGTTGGAGCCAGGCCTGTCACCTAGTCTGCCTGAAACAAGCCGCCGTTCCACGAAGTGCCAGGCTCTCCAGGTCCACGCCTGAACTTACGGGGGTTCCTGCGGAATACTTGGACTTTAGGGAAGTATTCAACAAGTCCAAAGCCCTGTCTCTGCCTCCTCACCGTCCGTATGATTGTGCCATCGACCTCCATCCTGGTACATTCCCACCTAAGGGGCGCCTGTATTCCCTGTCAGTTCCTGAAAGAGAAGCTATGGACAAATATATTAACGACTCCCTGGCTTCCGGTATCATACGCCCCTCGTCCTCTCCCGCAGGGGCTGGATTTTTCTTTGTGGAGAAGAAGGACAAGACTCTCAGACCCTGCATCGACTACCGGGGCTTAAATGAAATCACGGTTAAGAACCGCTACCCCTTGCCACTCATCGCAACGGCCTTCGAGCTACTTCAAGGAGCCACCATCTTCTCCAAGCTGGACCTCCGCAATGCCTATCACCTGGTCCGGATCAGGGAAGGGGATGAGTGGAAGACGGCATTCAATACACCTAAAGGACATTATGAGTACCTTGTGATGCCCTTCGGCTTAACCAACGCCCCTGCCATCTTCCAGGCCCTGGTCAACGACGTGCTCCGAGACATGTTGGACCGGCACGTATTCGTCTACCTCGACGACATCCTGATCTTTTCCAAGAACCAAGAGGAACATGTGCACCATGTCCAGTCCGTGCTTCAACGCCTACTGGAGAACTCCCTGTTTGTGAAGGCGGAGAAGTGCGAGTTTCATGTTCACACGGTTTCATTCCTGGGGTATATTGTCTCCCAGGGCAGCATCCAGATGGACCCCGCTAAGGTTGCCGCGGTCACTACCTGGCCTGTTCCAAGCTCCTGCAAGCAACTTCAAAGTTTCCTGGGGTTCGCCAACTTCTATCGGAGGTTCATCAGGAATTACAGTGCGGTCGCTTCCCCACTCACCGCCCTCACCTCCTCCAAGACCCCTTTCCGATGGACCTCTGCAGCTGAAGAGGCCTTCCAGAACCTGAAGTCCAGGTTCACTTCTGCACCCATCCTCCGAGTCCCGGATCCTGACAGGCAATTTGTGGTGGAGGTGGATGCCTCCGACATAGGAGTTGGGGGTGTCCTGTCCCAGCGCTCGGCCACTGATCAAAAGCTCCATCCCTGTGCCTTTTTTTCGCGACGGCTTTCCCCTGCCGAGAGAAACTATGACATTGGTAACCGAGAACTACTAGCAGTGAAGCTGGCCCTGGAGGAGTGGCGGCATTGGTTGGAGGGGACCAAGCTCCCATTCCTTGTTTGGACCGACCACAAGAACCTGGAGTACATCCGCACAGCCA